>NC_139224.1:99162875-99762875 GCF_055691185.1 Crinia signifera
TAGATATTTAGTGCCAGTTATGTCCTCAGTAGTGCTGTTAGTGCCAAGTAGGTTTCTAGCAACAAAAAAAAAATCACTTTCTAGGTAACAACAGACTTGGGGCGGGATGTATTAATATACATCGCCACCCTTCGCCATGCCCCCGCCGTGATGCCAGCGCATATGTACTAATATTTGCGGCTGGCATCGTGGTGCGATGACGGAGGCCCCGCGCGATACCTGTAATGTGGTCTGCAGGGGGTCTCCGTCACCTCCTGGGAGCCTGCCTCTCCCCTGCATCCGGGACAGCTCAGTGTAGCTGTCCCTGGCGACTCCTCCCCTCTGCAGCCAGAAGGACGTCCAGCTGCATTGCTAGTGGGAGGAAGGGCTTACCTTCTGGGGTCCAGGAAGACCTGTAAGCCCAAATGAACTGGGGGTCCCCCATATTTTGGAACCAGCACCGGGCTTCAACAGCCCACGGTGTCATGCCACAGTCGGGGGACACACTTTTTACGTAAGGTACCCCGGCCATACCATTCTCACTGTGACTGTTCCATTAATAAAAAAAATAGCTTTTTACAGTCAAACTACAATTCCTAGCAGCCCTCCCCTGCATGTCCCAGCATGCGGGGCATTAATGGGCCCCATGGTCTTGTAGTTCACCTGTAAAAAGAATGTTCAAATAAAAATACACGCACAGAGAAAAGTATAATTTTAATACATACACTAATTTTACACCAATAAATATACCATTCCAGGCTCCAGTGGTGACTTTCTGTTGCAGCTTCCCCCCCCCGCACTGACTGTGACCCTCGTATTAACTGTGGGCTGAGCCAGCTTCCTCCGCACTAGTGATAGTGGGGATCTCCACTGTCATCCTGCTATAGAAGCATTCAGCCCTGATAGGCTGTAGGTCTCTCCACATGTCCACTTATTCGCACATTTTCATCACTAAAAATCGCAGATTTATTAAGCTTGGAGAAGAGATAAACTGGAGATAAAGCGGAGAAAAGGTAAAAGGAGATAAAGCACAAGCCAATCAGCTGTGTTTTAAAAAGACAGTTCAGAGTTGATTGGCTGGTGCTTTATCTCCTTTTACCCTTTCTCCGCTTTATCTCCAGTTTATCTCTTCTCCAAGCTAAATAAATCTGCCCCTTTGTTTCTAAATACAATGTGTAAATCTCTCTCTCTGTGTCACTCTCTCTATTTGTATTTAATCAATACACCCCCAGACTGGGAGTTCCTGAACCAGAAAAATAGCTCTTCACTTTTCTGTCTCTGAAATTTTTACATACTGCTCCTGAAATGTGGAGCACATTCATATATCCTATTAAATTAGCCAATAGTATCCAAGGTTTAAAGTGTGCCTGCGTCTTTTACTGGAATGTCTTCAGATGATTGGCCAGGGGTAGGGAGGTAAGGGTGTTGTGCAATCAGATGAATCTGCCATCAATTAATGCTGTCAACTCGCTCAATCTATTATATTACGGAGATGGATATTCAGGCAGTTGGGTCTGTCAGGTGTTTTCACTGTACTCATGTGGGCCAGTCCTACCCTCAGTGGTGGATTAAGCACGGGGCGACAGGGGCGACATAATATTTGTCTCCACTGTTTCTCTTTGGTGTACCATATATAATGACATTATTTAGATGAAAGGCTGGGGAATATTAATACTAGTCCCCAAGCCCAGTGCTGTTAGTATAATGGATTCCTTTCATACCAGACAGCAACTCTGCATCTCCTCGAATTAACTTTTTTTATTGCGCCGTACTTAATCTTACAATATTTATTTTTTATACATCTGTAACAATAACAAAATATCATACCTACTTTGTCCCTAGCTTGTCAAACCTTAAATTGATGCAGTATAAGTTATTTATATACAAAATAATCATCATCATTAGTTTCCCTACTTCCTGGTTACAGAAATGCGACATATGGTGTGTTCTGCGCATACCTGTACATTAATGCAATCTCTGTGCCAGAATACGCATTGTGAAACCAGTGTTATACTATCTGCATCTCAGGCACTGGAGGATTATTAACTTTTATACTGCCCATAAAATATATTTATCACTCCAATAATTAGCTTTGTGTCAGGGAACTCCTCTCTGCTGTTGGGATCTATGTTAAATGATGTATTTTTTGTTTAATGAGCCATGTAAGACCCTTCATTACTGAGGGAATTGATTTGAGCACTTCATTTTTATAATCTCATTTTAAGTATCTCAATTGTGTTTTGTCTTTGCACAGTGATGAAATGTTTTGCGACATTACAGCTTGTATTTCCATACCTCCCAACTGTCCTGATTATCATGGAACAGTCCAGTGTATTTAGGACTGTCCCACCAACAGGTAACAGTGTACAGTGTAGGTTGTGGTGGGGGAGAGGCTGTCAC
This sequence comes from Crinia signifera, assembly GCF_055691185.1. Classification (NCBI taxonomy): domain Eukaryota; kingdom Metazoa; phylum Chordata; class Amphibia; order Anura; family Myobatrachidae; genus Crinia; species Crinia signifera. The sequence continues at coordinate 99,165,255 of NC_139224.1, forward strand.
TCACTTCTCAGCAGATCAGTAGTGAATAGATGTTGTCACATGTGCACAGCGGGACTGGGTGAATGGCCAGCCCCCTAGTAAAGGCAAACAAGGACGTGACTCATGATCGCGATGTTGCCACAAAGCCACTCCCCCATTTCACTCCCCCTTTGGGGGCACAAGGCAAGTCGTGGCAGGAGTCCCCAAAATCATACCTATGAACGTTAGGTATGTATTACTCATGACATTCAGTTGCTCAAGCCAGTCATTGTGAGTATTTAACTCATTCTTTATAAATGACAAATGAACAGATGCAGCTTCTGAGCACATGGCTCTATGGCATGCAACTAATGAATATATATATATATATATATATATATATATATATATATATATATAATAACATTTAAGAGATCACATGGTAAATTTGCTATAGAATTCAGACACCCAGCTGTTGCTCCATAGGGCTTGTTGCAACCTCCCCAGCGGTTCTTAATGGGGGCAGTGTGTGTGTGTGTGTGTGTGTGTATAATTATATATAGCAATAATTGAATACATAGAAGGAAATGATCAAATATCATATGCAGGGGCGGAGCTTGCTAGAAACCTCTGCCCCTGCGAATCTTCACACAGCATTCTCTTTGAGTATTTTTATCAAGAAAATACCCCGGGAGTGTGCCCATGCCTGGTAAGTATCTGTATTCAACTGAGTTTCTTTCTAAATGTGCCAATACCAATATTTTTTTGCAGGATAAAGATAAAGAAAGGATGTACTAAAATCCGCCCCCGCCGGCTACCGCATTCATACTAATGGAATATGCATTAACATATGCCATTAGAAACGCAAGGGAAGTGCTGTCCCTTGTGATGCAGCACCATCTATGGACTTCCAGGTATGAGCCTTGGGAGTCCCTCTGAACATGCACAGAGTGATGGGCGCCTACTGGGAGGGATCTGTGACGGATCCCTCACCCAGTGCTGTGGTGAGAAGCCCGGCGCTGTGCTGACCGAGGGGCATTAGAGCATACAAAAATATAGTAATAACCACTAGAACAGGGATTTAACCACATTTTCGTGTTAGTGCATCCCGTACATTGTACTGTATGCACCAGCATTTTATGTACCTGTTGTCACCATTATTCATAAGCACTATAGGCCCAGGGGGAGATTCTCTAAGCTAAAAATGCGGTAAAAACCCCGTAATCAGGGTTTTTACCGCATTTTGGGATGCTGTAAGCATCCCCCGCCGGGTTACCGCGGCGGGGGGCATTGCCAGAAAAATCTGGCGATGCCCCATAGAAGCCAATGGGCTTCTATCACAAACCTCCGCCGCCCCGCGCCGACCCCCCGCCGCCCCGCATCGCCCCCTCCCCCCTCACCTGTGTCCGGGCAGCACAGCGCAGTGCTGCCCGGACCTGTGACCTCCTCCCTGCACTGATCCTCTTCCGGGTGCAGGGAGGAGGAGAGCCCGGCGCAGCAGCGCCGGGTGTGGGAGGGAGGGGGGAGCCGCCGGGACCTGCTGGGACCCGGCGACTCTCACCACAAAGGACAGCTCTTAACGCAAGAGCTGTCCTTTGCCTTAATTATCGCATATGTTACAGCATATGCGATAATTAAATATGCGATGGGCGGCGAAGGGGGGCGGAGATTCTTAGAGAATCTCCCCCCCCCCCCAGAGAGTGAGAGCGGGTTTTCCCACTATATATATATATATATATATATATATATATATATATATATATATATATATTATAGAAAAGATGTAATAAAACACAAAAGATGACATGTTGAGCATGTGCAATTTTATATTGTTCCCCTTTGCACATATTATGTTGTTCCCCATTGTACATCTCCAGCAGCGTGCAGCAATAATTTTATCCAAAAGACTGTGGCCCAGATGCACCAAGCATCAAAAGTGATAAAATAGAGAGTGATAAACAACCAACCAATCAGCTCTTACCTGCCATGTCACAGACTGTGTTTAAAAAATGTCAGGTAGGAGCTGATTGGTTGGTTGTTTATCACTCTCTATTTTATCACTTTTGAAGCCTAGTGCATCTGGCCCTGTAAATAAGCATTTGTTCTTGGCCAAACTATACTTAGCCACCATTAGATCTTGATTTACTCCCCCCCTCCCCCAGTCCGCGATGGAGTTAAAACCGGTGAAAGTACGTGAAAGCACAAGAAAGTTGGGTATTATTGTACAATAGGTGGACAGGAGTTTTATTTTTCTCCCTCACTCTTAGAGGCCAATTCATGACCATGTGCACCTGGGGATGCGGATGTGCTGTGATTCATCGGCCCAACTCACAGTGCAATTATTGACAACATCACATGGATGTATTATAGCATTCAGAGAAAGAGCTTGCGGGAAAGCTCTATCCCTGCAATGGGTCTACGCAGCAATATCTGGGTATTTTTCTTGAAGCATAACCTAATGCTCTGCATGCACCACCTCCATCTGCGTCTTCACTGATGCTTCCTCCTTCGACACCCCCTCACTGACACTCCCATGCCACTTTGTAGTCTCACTTTACTGGGGTCACAGGTCAGCAGAAAGCCCCGGAGACTGGCAGCACTCACTTTAACATCGATCACTGGACCCAGGGACCCAGGTGATTAAGATTTTTTTGAACAAGTTTTTTACTCAGTAATCAGTTTGTAAGTCCATAAAACACAGTTGATCATAACTGGCCCTGATGCAGACAAAGTTGTGCAGAGGTCCCTAATTTGCATCTGAGCCTTGTGATTTCCTAGCTGAAGCTGGCGTTATTAGCACAGGGCTCACTGCGATTTTATTTCAATTTTATTTTTTTTAGAAGATCATATTTCCAAATATAAGTATGGGAAATGTGATTTGCTCAATACAAATATGCAAATTAAAGGATTTCACAAAAACTGCGCCAAAAGCCCTTTAATACATTCAGGTGATGTATAATGTGAAAAGGTGATACTAAAATAATGTGAAAAGCGTGTGAAAAACACCCCTTTTCACATATTTTAAATATTATAAAAAATACACCCCTTATACCCCTTTCACACTGCAGCTTTTAAACGGTAAATTGCCATTTTTTTTAGCCTTTTTAAACTTTAACCGTTTAACAAATACTGGTATTTGTTAAATGGTTAAAAAGTAGTGTTTCAGAGCCGTTTTTTTTTTTTTACAGTGTGAACGGCTCTATTTCTATAGCTCGAAACGTGTCCCTTGGGGGTTAAACGGGTTGAATGTGTGAGGTATTAAATGCTTTTTAAAACGGTTTTCACCTGCAATGTTAAAGGTCTTAAGGCTCAGGCCCTTTTAATGTCCCGTTTTAAGAATACCGGGTCATTACCTGTTTCTGCAGTGTGAAAGCCGCATTAATGTGAATGTTAGGATCTCCAGCTTACATTCTGTTATAGGCACTGTACTTTCAATTCCTGATACTGAAGTGAACATATTTATTAATGGCCCATGATACAGTATACTTTGGATGTTTATGGATACGTTATGCGTGTTATCACTTATTTACTTGGTCTTGGTGTCTGCTTGACTCCTTCCTTAACACATAACAGTATTCCCAAGGCTTGCAGGAGCCATGAAGTAAAATGACTGCTAGAGCAAGTCCAGTGTTTAATAGAATAACTAATCACCCTTATCACTCCTAGTTCCAAACTTCCCAGAAATAAAGTGTTATGATTCTGAGCCTTATTACTTTCTAAGTATGTAACTCTGCTACAGTAATCGGGTTTCTTAGGATATCAGACATGTTTAGAAACTATTTATCTTTAATGACTTCACAACGCCTATGCAATACAAAAACTAGTAAAAAGTGCAATGAATGTACTGGATATGGAAGGGGGAATTTGGTGTTACGCTTGATCCTTTGTTACTCATCAATCAATGAAAAATAATTGAATAATGAATCCATTGATCCTTAAGAAAATTAATGGAAAGCATTTATACACTTAAGACAACTAAAGTTATGTGAGTTGCAAGGGAAAAGCTCTTTTGAAAGGGGGTTATTCTAGTTGATTCGCAAGGCTGTAACAGTCACAGTAACATCCATTTGCAGGCCAGGGGGATCCGCCCACATCTTTCGATGGTCGCCGACCATCGAAAGATGTGGAAGGTGCACGCATATGTAGTAGTAGTAGTAGGTTTATTTATAAGGCGCCGCAAAGTGTCCGCAGCGCCGTACATAGCAAACAAAAAAAAATGACTGAAGAAGAAGTAGAGGAAGAGAAGAACAGGGCAGGAGCACTGGTGAGGTAATGAGGTAGGGTGAGTACCTGAGGCAGGAGGACCCTACTCATAAGAGTTAACATACTAAAAATAGGTGGGTGGACGAACGAAAAACAACAGGATAAGTAGGAACGGAGGGGAACGGAGGCAGGATAGGAGGATCAAAAGAGGATAGGAGAGGGATAGGCTAGTCGAAAAAAGTGGGTTTTGAGGGAGCGCTTGAAGGAGGTAAGAGAATCAGAAAGCCTGATGGGTGGCGGGAGGTTGTTCCAGTGCAGGGGGGCAGCGCGAGAGACGTCTTGGACACGGGAGTGGTAGAAGGTGATTAGGTGAGAGGTCAGTCGGCGGTCAGCGATCGAGCGAAGAGGACGGGAGGGAGTGTGGATAGAGATCAGTGAAGAGAGGTAAGGAGCGGTGGAGGAGGAGAGAGCTCTGAGCAACCTTACATATGCGTGTACGCTAGTAAGGAAATGGGCGGGCAGCTGACATCTGGTTATGTCAGTTGACCCGCCCCCCGCACCTGCGTCATGTCCTCATTAGTATAAGAACGCTCTATGAACGCCCATGAAATGCTGGGTGTTCCCATATGCTAATGGTGTCACCCGCAGCCCCACGCCCCTCTCTGCCCCCGCCCAATGCCCTGGGTGCATGCACGTGGCGAACAGTCTGTTCGACGTAGGTGCACGCACCCTGCATATGCAGATGTGCAGAAATGCGCATACGCACTAAAACAACATTGGACCCTGTGCGAACACAGCCCTGCTGTAAACGGATCTGGATAAGGTCTGTAGGTTCTGGAGCAGGGCTGGGCAACACCGGCTCTCCAGATGTTGATGAACTACACATCCCAGCATGCCTTGCATCAGTTTCAGCATGGCCACATAGCAAAACTAATGCAAAGCATCCTGGGGTGTGTAGATCATTAACATCTGGAGGGCCGGTGTTGCCCAGCCCTGTTCTGGAGGATACACCAGAAATAACAGATTAGTTCATAATTCCAAACTAAGCTGTATAGTCACAAAACCAAACCTCTGATTCCTATATTTTACTACTGTCCAACTCTGACTCCAATTCCTGTGACTTTATAAATGACAGATAAATTGGTCATGTACATCAATATTATTTCTGTTTTTATTTTTTGGTCAACAACCCTTTATTTGCGTTCTCCTCCTGCCATTTAACATTTTCTGAATAAAAAAGATTATCTCATATGCTGGGGAATTGGGAATGATTAATTTTAAATGATTTTACACAAGTTAATTAATACAATAGTGTTAAAGTTAACCCATGTGCTATAGATTCTGAAAGTGCAGCCAGGAAAAATAGTAAAAGGAACCACCAGGTTTCTCCAAAATAATATGTAATTGAAGGATATAAATACATTAGAGACTGTACAAAGAAGAGCAACTAAAATGGTGCATGGCCTACATCAAAAAACGTACCAGGAAAGACTAAAATATCTTAATATGTATACTTTAGAGCAGAGAAGGGAAAGGGGGGACATGATAGAAACTTTCAAATATATCAAGGGTTTTAACAAGGTACAGGTGGGAGACATTCTTCACAGGAAGAGGAGCAGCAGAACACGAGGACATGCACTGAAACTAGAGGGAGAAAGATTCAGGGGAAATGTGAGGAAGAATTTTTTCACAGAAAGAGTAGTAGATAAGTGGAATAGCCTACCATCAGAGGTGGTAGACGCAAATACAGTAGTACAATTTAAACATGCTTGGGATAAGCATATTGATATCCTTACAAAAAAATAAGGGTACTCTTTACCCAGAAGGGCGCCCACGATTTTGATCGTGGGCATCATTAGTAAAAAAAAATCGCGTCGGTCGCATCGCATGCGACCAAAAAATCGCATGCGATGCGACCGACGCGATGCCCGCGATTTCCCATAGGGAACAATGTTAAATGTCCCAATTGACCCGATTTTCCTTTAAAATGTCTCAATTGACCCGATTTTCCATAGGAAACAATGTTAAATGGGCCACAGAGGCCAAATAGGCACCCTGAAGTGTGAAATGGCCCCCACAATTGTTAACGCCACCCCACGATCAACGTGAACCCGAAGCGTGGCGAGCGCAGCGAGCCCGCGAGGGGCGGCGGTACGCGTCCTACGACCTTTTCATACCCCCACTATCCACGTCGGCGTGGAGTTGAGAATAGAAAGTGTGGCGAGCGCAGCAAGCCACCGAGCCCGAAGCATGGTGAGCGCAGCAAGCCCCGCGAGGGGACGCGGACAGCTGTGAAGCCGGACAGCTGTGAAGCCCGCGGGGCTCGCTGCGCTCGCCACGCTTCGGGCTCGGTGGCTCGCTGCGTTCACCACACTTTCTATTCTAAACTCCACGCCGACGTGGATAGTGGGGGTATGAAAAGGTCGTAGGACGCGTACCGCCGCCCCTCGCGTGCTCGCTGTGCTCGCCACGCTTAGGGTTCACGTTGATCGTGGGGTGGCGTTAACAATTGTGGGGGCCATTTCACACTTCAGGGTGCCTATTTGGCCTCTGTGGGCCATTTAACATTGTTTCCTATGGAAAAAATCGGGTCAATTGAGACATTGAACAGGAAAATCGGGTCAATTGGGACATTTAACATTGTTCCCTATGGGAAATCGCGGGCATCGCGTCGGTCGCATCGCATGCGATTTTTTAGTGCCCGTGATGGCCGCGATGGGTGCCCTTCTAGGTAAAGAGTACCAAAATAAGGATCAAATATGGTTTGAGGTAACATGTTTAAAAAAAGGGGCAGACTAGATGGGCCAAGTGGTTCTTATCTGCCGTCAAATTCTATGTTTCTATGTTTCTATGTTTCTATGATCATCTGGGGTGGTGGTGCCTAGGTCTCATAAAACTGAACAAACTCTAACAATTTCCTGGAATTTCCTCATCCTCAGCTGATGCCTGTATCCTGTACGCCTCTATCACCTCCAAGCAGAAAAAAGAAAGGAATAGGAAACAACTAATAGTGCAGGCCAAAAATTTCATGAAATAAACACATTAAAAAAACACCAAAATTGATACATTACAAATAGTAACAAACATGCAAATAAAACATGTATCTGTGTATAAAGTGCATGAAAGTGCATAATAGCTAAAAAAAACAGTGGAGCAGAAAGGGGAGCTTTAGGAGAGGACCCACATTAAGCCTCCTTTAGGGGCCCCCTCCTTTCTGGCAGCGAGTATACACATTTTGCCATTTGAATACACAAATCACTCTGAAGTGGCCGTACTCCGGAGGGGCAAGTATAATATATGGGTGCAGGGTTTACAATATGCCTCCTCCTTGACCCAGGGGCCCGTGTGTGCTGCACACGTTGAACCCATGATCAAAATGTCTATGGTGGCAAGCTTGCCTTCTATATTATGCCATGTTTTTTCTCTCTTCTTTTTTTTTTATCTCTCTCTATTACTGTAGCCAGTGTAGGTTACAGAAAATATGCTAAGATAAAGAAATGTTTTACAATAATCTATGATGCTAATAAAGGGCCCCTTTGTAGCTGTGACAATGTATAGACATTATAGGTATATAAATGACCCTCCCCTGCTTTGTACAGCTAATTTTTTTTCTGGTAATGGTGATGTTTTGTAACTAATAAATAAAAAATGAGGGTACTTGTGTATTATCTGTGCGACCAATTTTTTCATTGCATGCCTCTACTTAAGGCATGCGATGCGAGGCGATGTGATTTTTCATTGTAAAGACCCAATTTGTAATTGTATAGTCAACCATGGGTGATTTCATACCCCCACTATCCAACTACGCATGGAGTTGATGTTTTCTATAGTGTGGCGAGCGCAGCGAGCCACCGAGCCCGAAGCATGGCGAGTGCAGCAAGCCCTGCGAGGGGACGCGGATTACTTTACATGTACTCGCTGCGCTCGCCACGCCCGGGGCTCGGTGGCTCGCTGCGCTCGCCACACTATATAAAATCAACTCCATGTGTAGTTGGATAGTGGGGGTATGAAATCACCCATGGGTGACTATACAATAAAAAATCGGGTCTTTACAATGAAAAATCGCATCGTATGAATTGTATGCCACTGTATTGCATGCGATGCGATGCGATGCGATGTGTTACAATGAAAAAATCGGGCGCCCAGATATTACACAAGTACCGAAATGAGTGACATAAAAATTTTTTATAGACTTTATAGAAACATTCCTCACTTAGGTCAAGTGTTGACCATGTGCTTTATTTATGGTCATGGCAAAGCAAACTGTTATCTGGACTCATCTAAAATTAAAAGGTAAATTTGAGAGAATAACTGAAATTCTGGGTATTAAAACATTTTCTCCAGTTCCACAGCCAGTAAGAATTTTACTAATCACACGCCCCCTACCCCAGCCACCCCACTCCATGCCTCCTGCTACACATAACCCACCCACTACCCCAGCCAGCCCACTCCATGCCACCTGCTCCCCATCTCACATACCCTGACATTTAGTGCCTCCTTTTGCCCCCAGAACACAATGTACTCCTGACAAGCCCACCACCCAGGTCACACACTCCTCTGCCCTCTGTTTTAGCAAGCGCACTGGCCTTCAATGACTGCATCCGAATCCCCCATACCTGGGTCCAAACCTGCCACAGTATCCTAGGTCCACAGGGGGCCAAGTCAGCTCTCAGATGCAGCTGTAAGACTCCTCCTGGATCTCAAACTGGATCCCTCAGCACAGCCGCCAGCCTGTGCCATGCCCCCAGCCTTTGGTCTAATTCTAAGCTTGGAAGTGCCACCGACAGCTCTGTGCGGGATGTTATTGCTGTCATTGTTGCAGACGCCTGGCTTTTGTCCCTTTGCAGCGAGTGATTGGGAGAAGACTTGCTGCAGAGGGCAGATCTGTGGCCATGTGTTTGCTGCCACTTGCTGTATAAATGGATATGCAACCCAGCTGTGATGTTTCATTTTCAGTCACTCCAATTGCATAGTGCATGCTGAATGTTTGATTATGATAAACTAATTTTGCTCGGCTCCCATGTGGGATAGGGCAACGGTGAATATTTGTAAATCTCCCGGGAGAACTGCACTACATAATAGTTAACATGTATAGCATTTTTTGAGATTATTGTGTTCAGACAGACAGACATGCTTCAGGGACTTTGATTTAGACTATGGCCCTTATTCAGTACAAATTTGTTTTCAAAATGGGCAAAACCATGTGCACTGCAGGTGGGGCAGATGTAACTTGTGCAGAGAGAGGTAGATTTGCAGGGTCAGAGGCGGAACTAGTGGCGGTGCTAGGGGGCACCAGCCAAAATCTTGCCTAGGGCGTCATTTAGGCTAGGGCCGGCTCTGTATAGAGCACATTATTTTGGTGCTCCTACCCGCAATATTTGAAATAGAAACAGTGCACACATTCTGTGCGCAGCCCAAACAGGGGTGTGTTCTTGCTGGGAAGGGGCATGGCCACACAATAGTACCCCCGTTTCAAATTATGCCACACAGTAGTACAACTTTCTTCACATTATATCATGCGATGGTGTCCCTTATTCACGTTAAATCACACAATAGTACCACTTTACCTTATATACATTACTCCTCACATTATTCACATTATACCCTTAGAAAAAAATCCTGAGAAAATATTGTATTTTAAGCACCTCCATGGCCACACTGCAACCCAGCACAAAGCAGTGTGTGCTGGGCAGAGGAGAAGAGCTGCAGCTGCTGCTGTCACTTAAGGGGAGGGGGCCCGGGGCCCCCACTTGGCCCTTCCATCAGACTTTGGACTGGTTAATTTGTACCCCCTACCCCTTTCTCTCAGCACCCCTGATAATACCACACAGTAATGCCACTTACACATGACACACATTATTAATGTCCTTATAACCATAATGCCCCTTACACATTATGCCAACCTTTATTAATGCCCTTCATACACATAATGACACACATAATGCCCCTTACACATATGTTGCACATTATTAATGCCCTTATACACATGACACACATAATGCCCATTACACATATGTTGCACATTATTAATGCCCTTATACACATGACACACATAATGCCTGTTACACATATGTCGCACATTATTAATGCATTTATACATGACACACATAATGCCTCTTACACATATGCCGAACACTATTGCACAATCAACCCACCCGCAGACAGCACTCGCACAGCCGCTAACACTGTGGCCCCTGCCTCTGCTTGGATACAGATGTTTTCTCATACATCTTGACTCAATAGGCCATGCAGCTCCTGGCCAGTTGTGCTAATGTTGGGTGCCTTTTTTCTGAAAATTCATCTTGTTTGCATTGTTATGACCAGAACACACAAGGAGCTCCCAATGATTAAAATTAAATATGTGGCATGCCTATATTCTGTGTGTGTGTGACTGTGGCTGTACCTGCATACTGAATGCTATGTTACAGTGATTTCCATGAATACACTATTTCATATGCAGATACAGCCTCACTCACACACAGAATATAGGCATGCTGCATATCATTTTAATCAACAGAAGCTGCTGGTGCCCCTAGGCATTCATAAATGCCCTAGGCAATTGCCTAGTTTGCCTATGCCTAAGGCCGGCTCTGGCTCTATACGTTTAATAAAGCACACATTGTGTGCTTTATTAAACGTATAGAGCACACTTTGAAGGGGTCAAAGATTGATGCAAACTACTCGCAGGCTACAATACAACAAGTAATTTTTCAGACTGGTATCTGTGTAAATTTTAAAACACTTATTTCCTCTCTTTAAACACACTAAGTGTACATGTCTGTATGTTTGTGATTTTACCTCTATTTTTCACTGTTATGTCAATTTTCCATATTTAGGATATATTAAGTAAACAAATAAAGGTTATATTTTAGTACTTTCTCTTTTGCTAATGCATTCCCCACCAAACAGTCCTTCCTTTCTTCTCTTTGTGAAGATGACTTTAAGTTGCAAGTACTGAGTGTGGAGGGGTATTATAATTATATAAGTTTTGTAGTACATATCAGAAGTACGTTACAAGAGCTTCACTAAAGTATCCACTGTATAATGGTCTCATAATTTATTCAGAAAATGACAACACCTGTCAATATAAAAGCACTGTTTGAAACCTTTCCTGTAAAACAAGATCATTAGCACTTTCTAAAATGTTGCATGAAGGACACTGCAAAGTGTTTGCCATTCAATAACCAATCAGAAGACAAGTATGCACGATATTAAGTGCCAGCCTGTTCAGTATCACTTGACTCTGTCATGTGTGTTATTTTTGAATCACATACAAAGCATGACATATATGGAAGCTTAGTATCTAATAGAGATGAGCGGGATCCTAGAGAATCGAACCCCCCCAACTTACCTTATCCTAGGCAGGATCTGAGGAGTTTGCCGGTTCCCACCATCTTCCCGAGTCCAAAACGAGGCTAAACGTCATCATCCCACGTTGGACTCTCGCGAGACCGGATCCTGCGCCATCTTCATTCGGCAAGTGAATGTCAGAAAGCACGGATGTGCCTGTGGTGTCTGGTGTCTGCAGAGGGGGAGAACACATGGGGTCTGCAAGGGGGGTGGTGACACACTAAAGGGGGAACTAAAGGGGCTGCTGGAGGGGGGACAATCTAAAGGGGGAACTACTGAGTGGCCAGGGTCCAACTATTAAGGGGGAACTACTGAGCGGCCATGTACAACTACTAAGGGGGAACTACTGAGCAGCCAGGGTCCAACTATTAAGGGGGAACTACTGAGCGGCCATGTACAACTACTAAGGGGGAACTACTGAGCAGCCAGGGAATAACTACTAAGGGAGAACTACTGTGGAAAAAACTAAGGGGGAACTACTAAAGGTTCTATTCTGTGGCACTACTAGGGGGGCTGCTATATGGGAATACTGTGGGGGATAAGGGGCTCTCTGAAAAAAATAATATTTTTACTGCAGGGCTGCCCGGTATCAGTCCAGCTGTGCTGCCCAGTGTCCTGTATAAGTCCAGGGGTGCCCACATGTGTCCCATATCAGTGCAGGGGTGCCCGCATGTGTCCCATATCAGTGCAGGGGTGCCCACATGTGTGACGCATAATTCCTGGGGTGAGCCAAGTATGTTATATAATTCATGGGTTGCTGCCCATTCTTCTGTATAATTCATGGGGTGATGCTAAGTGTGCCATATCAGTCCAGGGGTGATGCTAAGTGTGTCGCATCAGTTCAGGGGTGCCTGCATGTGTGCCGTATAATTCCATGGGTGCTCCCATGTGTGCTGTATAATTCTATGGGTGCCCCCATGTGTCCCATATCAGTCCAGGGGTGCCCGCATGTGTGCTGTATAATTCCAGGGGTGTCCTTATGTGTCCCATATCAGACCAGGGGTGCCCACATGTGTCCTGTATCAGTCCACTGGTGCCCCCATGTGTGCTGTATAATTATATGGGTGCCCCCATGTGTCCCGTATCAGTACAGGGGTGCCCTCATTTGTGCCATATAATTTCAGGGGTGCCCCCATGTGTCCCATATCGGACCAGGGGTGCCCGCATGTGTACCATATCAGTCCAGGAGTGCCCATGTAGTACCCCACTCCAGGGTACCTCTGGTGTGCCCCCATGCCCCAAAGGACCTACAAATTGGCAGCCAACGCTGCCTAAGAAGACCCCTGTCCACTGTCCAGGACAGGAAGGGTTAAACAGCCAAAGCAGGAGCTAGGACCCTGCTGTATCTGTCCCTACCTGCATTCCTGAGGGGGGAGCACTCTAGTGAGGAGCATCAGCAGAGTGTGACAGGAAGAGAGAGGTCAGAGGTGATCCCAGCAGTTTGGAAGGAAGAGAAAGGTCTGGCACGTGCAGGAGCTGAGAGACTGAGTGCAGACTAAAAGACCCATGCAGCAGAGAGACGGGACCCGCTGACAGTGACCTCTGGCACCTGGGCAGGAGAGAGTAATACAGCAGCCGGGAGAGACCAGAGAGGAGCCGCTCACAGCCGCAGCACATGGCAGTGATTGACAGCTGCACAGAGAGAGAGGAGACAGGGATCAAAGGAGCTGCCGCCCAGAGCAGGGAGAGACAGCTACCGCTGGGGAGTGATGTCCAGCCAGTGCTGGCCACACAGAGAATGCAAGAGGGAGGCCCTGCAGGGTGCCAGCTGTGAAGCCAGGGAGAATGCTGCCAGAGGAGGTTGCCAGCGCCGGAGGAGGAGCCAGGCCAGGAGCCGCACAGTGGGAGTCGCTTCCGGCCGGAGCCGGCACCTGCAGCTGCTTTTAAGGTACCGGGGTGCCCTATGCCCCAACGATTGGTCTGCACCACGCCAGAGACTAAGTCGACCTTAAGTCGATCCCACAGATTGCTCCTTAGTACAGAGCATCATAAGCCTCAGTCTGACCCACGCTATACTGTCACAGCAATCCCCAGTTACCCCCTGTTACCAGTTAGGAGAGCCACTGGAGAGGCCCCTCCATACCCAGGCCACCTATCTAATAACACGGGTACTACCCCCTGCTCCAGGGACTGAGCTGTTTGCTATTGAGCAGGACAGTGATAAATGTGGTTGTACCAGAACATTCTGTGGCTACTGACCCCTACAACCTGTTCGCTGTATTCCCTACAGGGAGCCACCCCAGGGAACGGGGGCTCGCCTGTCCCTCTGGAGAGAGAGAGGACTGTTCACCTTTGTCCGTTTTTTAATAAGTTAGTGTGCACACTAAGATAGGGCCTAACTCTTTATTCGTGAGGATCTTCCTTCGCGGGACCATTTCTGAGTCAATGACTTTTGCTTAAGGCAGAGACTGTAGTTCAGCATCCACAGGGTGTGAAGCGCCACCTGGCGGACATTTGGTGTTACCGTGTCACATGTACAGTACAGTGTTTTTAGTGACGTAATATTGCTTTCTCTGATATGGTTTTCTTTAAATGTATTTGTGATTATTGAGTGTCTAATGCCTTAAAGTAAATGTTTACATGCTGCACCTCTTTCTTATTGATTTCTGCATATGTGTACAAATGCATTGCAGTGACTAGCACAGGTGTTTCGTTAAATAAATATTTGTCACTGCTAATTGTAGTAGTGTCGTTCCGGGGGTTCTCCTTGGGTTGTGCCATCCCCTGCCACAGGTTCTTCCGAGAAGAAGCCGTGAAGATCTGAAGTCGGCAAGTCCAGAGTCCAGGTACACCATCGCACCACACCCCTGCAGGGGCTCTGTCACACCCACATATGTCCTGTATCAGTCCAGGGGTGCCCCCATGTGTGCCATATAATTATATGGGTGCCCCCATGTGTCCCGCATCAGTCCAGGGGTGCCTTCATGTGTTCTGTATCAGACCAGGGGATTTTTTTTTTTTTCTGCAAGGGCTGTTAAATGTGCTGTATCAGTCCAGGGGTGAGCCAAGAGTGCCGTATAATTCAAGGAATATTGCTAAGTCTTTTTTTTAATTAAAAGAATAAAAGTTTTTCTTTTTTTACTGCAGGAGTGTCACCATGGCTGCCGTATAATATGGGTTGCTGCCCTGCCTGCTGTATAATTCATGGGGTGATGCTAAGTGTGCCGTATCAGTCCAGGAGTGATGCGAAGTGTGTTGTATCAGTTCAGGGGTGCCTGCATGTGTGCCGTATAATTCCATGGGTGCCCCCATGTGTCCCATATCAGTCCAGGGGTGCCGCCATCTGTGCAGTATAATTCCAGGGGTGAGCCAAGTCTGTCGTATAATTCATGGGGTCCTGCCAAGTGTGCCGTATCAGTCCAGGGGTGATGCTAAGTGTGCCGTATAATTTCAGGGGTAAGCCAAATGTGCTGTATAATTCATGGGGTGCTGCTAAATCTGCCGTATCAATCCAAGGGTGCTGCCATTTTTATTAAAAGAATAAAAAAGTTTTTTCTTTTTACTGCAGGAGTGTTACCATGTGTGCTGTATAATTCCAAGTGTGCTGTATCATTCCGGGGGTTTCGCCATCTGTGCCGTGTAATTCCATGTGTGCCGCCATGTGTGCTGTATCAGGTCAGGGGTGCCACCATTTGTGCCGTATAATTCCTGGGGTAAACCAAGCCTGCCGTATAAATCCTGGGGTGAGCCAAGTCTGCCGTAATAATTCATGGGGTGCTGCCAAGTGTGCCATATCAGTCCAGGGGTGCTATTAAGTGTGCCATATCAGTCATGGGGTGCTCTTAACTTAAGTGTGCCGTATCAGTCCAGTGTTTGTGCCACCCACTTGTGTCACTTATCATAGTCATCCAGCTACTTTGGTGCAACCTTTAGAACTTAAAACAATATTGTGAGGTGTGAGGTGTTCAGAATAGACTGGAAATGAGTGGAAATTAATGTTATTGAGGTTAATAATAGCTTGAGAGAAAAAAAATAATTCTGTGATTTTAGCAGTTTTAATGGTTTTTAAAAACAAAAAATCAGAACCCAAAACCCAAAGCCCAAAACGTTTAGGGGGTGTTTTGGCAAAACCCATTAGAACCAAAACCTGAAGGTAATCAGAACTCAAAACCCAAAACGCGAAAAGTGACCGGTGCACATCCCTAGTAACTAATACTTCAACACAATACTTCATTTTATGCTTTATTTTGTATAATCTATAAAGGTGGGCTTTTAAATATTAGGAAGTCCAACAACATCATACCCTCCAACATCTCGGATGCCAAAATCGGTACGGGGGTGTGGCCATAGATAGGGGTGTGGTCATGGGTAAAAGAGGTGTGGTCATGACCCCTTAACTATCCAGTTTGTTTAAAAGTTTGTCCCTACCTGAGGGTTCCTGATGTTCTAGAAGTGTAGGCACTGGGCAGGAATGTCCCCATACTTCTGACAGTCCCGTCGGCTGTGCGGGGTCTGGCTGGAAAGGAAACTTCGGCCACTGTTAGTCCCCGCGGCTGGGTCCTCTGTGCTGCGGCACTTCAGGCCCCCTGCTGGTGACGTCATGCCGCCCATTCTTGATCCCGGCGGCGACTTGTGCCAGTCACTGCAGATTGGCTGTGCACAGCCTGCTGGGACTAGTAGTCTGCACACAGCTATACTCTGATGTCCCCCAACTGCAGGCTATCCCCGAGCAAGGGAAAGCGGGCCCGCCACATCTCCCCGCCGTGTACCCTGGGAGATGTAGTCCAGGCCAGAAGCTCCCCCATGCTCCCTGTGGAGCAGTCGGTGTTGTCCTGAACTACAACTCCCAAAATCCCTCAGAAACCGGTACAATCAGTCCATTAAAAAACAGTACTGTACCGGCTAGCTAAATTGGTACAGTTGGAGGGTATGCAACATCAGACAGCAAAACAAGTGGCAAGATATTGCACCATAGGAATATTTTTCTTTTTTATTCGTACACAGAAGGGAAATGATGACAACAGTATGCTAGAGTATTTTATTTAATTATATACTGTACATATAGTTATATTTGTGTATAGCTATTAAAACAAATGTTTAACATTTTGCAGTCCAAATATTTTTTTGCTGGTTTCAATTTTTTGTTTCTAGTTTAATTTAATTGTAATTATTTTTTTTATAAATTAAATTAATGGTCTATGTTGAATGATTTTTATGTTCTTATTTTAAAGTGGCTCACCATTGCTACTAGTGTTAGGTCTGGTGAGCCTGACTAGACAATAAGCTTGAAAGGGTTAACAAATTTGGGTGTGTTATCCTGATGTAAGCCTTGCGCATAGACATATTGTTAACCTAAATACATATGAGAAAAATAGCATTTTATTGTGAATGCAGCTGATGCCATTTTTTATGAAAACTTGCACCCAACACCTCTTAACCTTGAGGATGTTGCCTATACAGGTATGTTACTATGTGGTATTCCCCACAGTCTAAGCACATATAGACAGAGCAGTTACAGGAATCATTGATCCTTACAGAAAATTATGTAACATTTGTGCGGCCACCCCCCCCCCCCCCCCCCCCCCCAAAAAAAAAAAAAATAGCTATAGTTCATAACATTGCAATAAAAATAGGTCATATAAAGAATCTGCCCATTGAGCATAATACCACCCATCCTCCTCCTCAAAAAATGACTTAATGGATGTAGACATTTTAAGATGCTACCCCTCCCTAATATATCAGCGTGTCCTTGTTTAGGAACGAGCTCTGTCTCTTCGACAATACTGAGTAGTGGATTTTAAACTGTGCTGTCAGGTCAGGCCACTGTATAAATCCTGAATCAATAGCACTTTTTATTTTCACACAACTGATGCTGAACATTTTTCTTTTACGGGGAGGAAATATGTGCAGTAATTTAATTATCTGGAATGATGGAAGAGACAATGGACCTTGGAGTGATCACACTCTTCCACTGACCCTTTAAAGTTGAGATCTTACCCCAAATTAACTTATCAGCTCATTCTATAAGCAATGCCCAATTCCAAATAACATCCTAAACCCCCTACTTCCTGATTTGTTGTTATAGTTTAACAGTGAGATGGAAGTATAAAACAGTGAGACACATGTCACTCAGATTGATTCCAGGAACACAATAAGTGTGAAGATCATTTGTCCATTTATTGATTACATGCCAAGTAATTATGTCTCTCTTACAGTGCTACTGGTTCTCTGCCCACATTTGTTACCAGAAGGCACAGTAACCCTACGGGAGGGCTTCTGGACTCAACAGTAAGATCAAAGCTAGATCATGCTTGCCTACCATTTGGAGAGGACCTCTGAGGGATATGGGCAGAAGGATGATCAGGTCAGAGAGATGCACGGACATGGTATTACTTTTTTCATCACAACCCCACAGTATAGTGCTTCAATGTGTGGCATTACACCAAGCAGGCAGTGCTACAATTGCAAAATTCATTGTTAAGGTGCGTACACACGTACAGATTTTTCTGTCTGATCTATCTGGTGGGAACAAAAACCTGGAAATGTATGGGAGCACATTACAATAAAAAATTTCTACCCAAATGCAGGAAAACAGAAAAAAATATATGCTTTGATAAATTTGTTATATCAGAATGATTTGTCTGACTGATCAATGTCTGTTTTCAAGCGTTTGGGAACAATTTTTTGATTTTCATTTGCTCCCATATATTTCCAGGTTTTTATTCCCACCAGATAGATCAGACAGAAAAATCTGTATGTGTGTACGCACCTTTAAATGCAACATCATGGTCCTACAATGCCCACCAGTAAAATAGATGTGTCAGAAGTCTTGTCTACTTCCAAAAGAGCCCAGAAAACAGCTGATTATTCCAGATTTCATTAGTGTCCCAAGCAGTATGAGTTTGCCTGACAGTTCCTAGGCAAATGCAGGAGGGGCCAGCGCCTCATATTATGACCACATTTGCAATAGTATATACAGTAATTGCTATACTGCTATAGTTGCTACCAAAGCATGCAGTTATGGGACAGAGTGGAGCAGCTACAGCACATGCCCAGTGGTAGCAACTTCTTCTACCAGGTTGGCTGCGTGTGTGTGGATCTAAGCGCTCAGTCAGTGCACTGGACCAGAGAGTAGCTCAGAAGAATAAACAGGCGTCTTGCAATGAAGTGGGAGAATGTATGCTTAGAAAGTGCAGTTCTGTGTACTACTGTTCTATTATGTTTGTGCTTTTATTTATTTATTTATTATGGGATGTTTGACCTTTTCCTGACCACTATAGTATTAATTATTAGTACTTTATTCCATACACTCTCCAGTGTATAAAAAGGCCAATGTGTATATAAGGGGCGGCTTGGCCTGGCGGGAAACTGGCTGGGCCGCGTTATGCCCACATCCAAAATGGCCACGGGAGGGCTGCTGCGCATGCGCGGCCGCACGCAGCTCCTCCCGCGGTGCTTTGCTGCCCATTCTGCCGAGGTCCCGGATCTCATCACAGCGCCGCCGCTGGTCCTGCCTCTGCCGGGAGCCGTGCTCTAATCCCTGGCCCTGCCGGGCTCCCATACCTGCTTGTCGCTGGTCCTCTCCCTGCCCCTGCTGGGCGTCTGGCTCACACCCTGCCTGTGGAGGGCACCCGGCTCTCAACTCTGGTCCTCTCAGTGATAGACAGCCTCTGGCTCTGCAGAGCTGTACTGCCAGTGGTGGTCCAGTATAATTCGGATCTGCAGCCTGAAAGGACGGCGGGCAGTGTATGTGACAGTGGGCATCTCATTCCTTATATTTGTATGCTTTATAGTGGCAATAGTATAAGGTCACATTTAAAACTAGGAAAAGACTTAAGGAAGGCTGCTACTGTGTCTAACTCAGTATCCCCCTCTTGACAGACTCCACCTCCATTAGGGCTGCTCCGAGAAAGTTCCCGGGCAGGTTTTGGATCCCAATCCGCCCCTGGTGTATATACATTTTCAGGGCCAGAACTTGGGTCTTCTGCTCCTACACCAGACTCCAGCACTTGCTCTAGTGTTCCACAGTGCCCCCTCTAGAAATCTTGTATTTTCCCCTTCAGTTGGTGAGGCTCCTCTATTTGAATTTGGGACTGATTTTTTAATTAGGACTTCTTATTGCTTTTGAGGGTTTTACATATATTTAGCAGTTATGCCGTTAGCATCTTGGCATTTGCAATGCCGACAGTGAAAATACCAACGTCGGCATCCTGGCAGAAGACCGGTGCTGGAATGCCGACATCGAGAAGGATGCTGACACCTGAATCCTGACTGCTGGGACGCCTCAGGGAAAAGGGGTTAGGTTTAGGCACTAGTGGGGGATTTAGGATTAAGTTTAGGATTCGGCACTGTGTGGGGCAGATTTATTAACCTTGGAGAAGAGATAAACTGGAGATAAAGCGGAGAAAAGGTAAAAGGAGATAAAGCACCAGCCAATCAACTCCCAACTGTCTTTTTCAAACACAGCTGATTGGCTGGTGCTTTATCTCCTTTTACTTTTTCTCCGCTTTATCTCCAGTTTATCTCTTCTCCAAGCTTAATAAATCTGACCCACAGTGTGTGTCATATTGTAAAGTTGGGTTGGAGTGGAGGAGGGGGGCCCAAAATATATTTTTACACCTGGAACAACCACTTACAAATTCCGTCACTGGGAGGGACTGTGGCAAATATCAGACAGGTCCTTCCATGTTACACTTAGAGGATACCTTTTGTTTGGATCCCCTGAAAATAGCTACTTTTTATTTCCAGCAAAAGACAATGGTAAATACACTCACAGGTAACAATCACCATGTGATGCTCTAGAGAGCCATATACTTCCGGATTATTATCTGTGACAGCATCAAACAGGATTTATTTTTAACCTGCTTTTTACCAGAATATGTCTAGAAATAAGAAGACACAACGGTGAAATCCATTCTGATGCGTGTCTAGTTAAAATGACTAATGTATTGGTGAGTGCAGTGTGCTCAGTGCAGACTACTACAATTACACAGACACCATCCCCAAGGAACTAACTGCCAGATGGACAAATGAACAGATGTAGCTTCTGCGCACATGGCTCTATGGCATGCATGCAACTAATGAATGAATATAAATATATATATATATATATATATATATATAAATACAAAAGGTGAGAAGAGCGCCTCCTAGTGCAGTATCTCGAGTGTAATGATGTCCCTTCACCACAAGTTGACACACGGCACCCCACAGGTGTATCAGTACCGTTTGCAGTGGTATCCCACCACTGTTAACTGAGCTTGATATATTTCTACAATGGCCACCCAGGTATAGTTTTTCATTCACAGCGATTCTCCCCGAAAACTCTTCCTCAGGACCCCGCACCGGGGTAGTAGGATAGATGGTAAGAACAGAGAGCACAATAGTGTAATATTGCAAACACAATTTATTGTCAACGCAAATACCAACAAATATAATGCGTACAATGTAATAAAATAAATGACGCTTATCTGATGCTGTTTCCACGGCAACTCAGGTGGGCGTCCAAGGCAGTTAGAATGGTTAGAATGGTCCCTCAACGCGTTTCGTCCGTGCTTTTTAACAGCTTGGACTTCTTCAGGAGTGTGGCTTATAATGGGCATCTGATCCCCCTTATATACCACTGTCTATTAACTAAGCTTCCCGCTTTTTCCCGGAGTCACTTCCGGTTTCCGGATTATTGGAACGCAAAATGACGTCACTTCCGGGAGTCCGTGACACGCACGAGACTCCCGGTATTATACACTCTTATTTTTTAAGAGTTAGAGGAGCGGGATTCCTCTTTTGAAGAATCCCGAGCTTTACCGTTTGTGATTTTGCTGCGTGGTCCCTCCCGGGTATGATCTAATAGCTGGCTGCCCGTGACACACACAGGGCTTCCGCATCTCCCTGAGACCGGAATTTGAGATGACTACTTCCGGTCTCTGGCTCCGTGTTTATCTGTATCACCATGGTAACCACTCTCACTGGCTAACATTGTAGGATACCATACAACGCACTGGGACTATATACCAAGAATAAACAAAAGGTAAAGATATGGAACAGAGTGGCCTTAAGATAGCGGGCGGGCATGCTGGATCCCAAACTGCAGGCTTTATTGGTCACAGTGCCAGTCCGCAGTTGGATTGCTCCGCTGTCCCCCTATACCTATTGGCCTACGGTAAAAAATATGGTAAAAAATATGAATATAATATATAAATACATCATATGTTAAAAAACCGTATAAAACATTTAAAATTCATTTCTACAAGGAACATCATTTTATAATTTTATAATTGTGCAGGTCAGTTTTAAAATAGTATATCGATTTTAAAGTGCAACATGTGCTTAATAGAGGTAAAGTGCTGAGTGAGCGGTAGCAGCAGGATGTACGTAAAGATGAAAAAAGGTTATAAAAGAATTTTAGCAGCCAGTCGTATAATTTCTCAGAGGAAAGGGGCTAACTCATAGTTAGCATTTAGCCCTTTGGGTGTTATGGTACTCAGTTCATATATCCAGAACATTTCACGTCTTGATAGAAGGTTCTCCCTATCTCCTCCTCTCGGACCGAGTACCACATGTTCTAAAACTTTAAATTTCAGACCCTCCACTTTGCTCTCATGACAGTGCTTAAAATGTCTTGGAATTGTATGACTTTCAACTTTGTTCTTAATCCCTCTGACGTGCTCCTGTATCCTTAGCTTTAGGTGCCGTTTGGTCTTCCCTATATATTTTAGGTTGCATGGACATTCTAACATATAGATGACCCAAGTTGTATTGCAATTGACCAAACTCTTGAGCTTGTAGTCCTTTGATCCGTCAGAGTTACAAACATTTTTAAAATCAGAATGTGCAAATCTACAGATATTGCACTTATTGCATTTAAAAAAGCCCTTAGCTTGGTCCCAAAAATTATTTGGTTTTAATGTCACTGTCTGTGGTAGCATACTTGGTGCTAAAGTGTCTTTAAGATTCCTGGCTTTCTTGAAAACTAGGTCTGGCTTGTTTGGGAGCATCTTTTTCAAAACTGGATCGGTCTGTAAGATTCCCCAATGTTTTGTCAGGATTCTTTTTATATTTAGCTCCTGTACATTGTACGTTGTTATAAAATTGACCCGATCTTTCCTCACATTTCTGTTTTTGTATTGCAGGAGTTATTTTCTGTCTTTCTCTCTTGTTTTCTCCACTGCTGTTTCAAGGACTTCTTCTGGATATTCCCTTTCTAGAAATCTCTTTTTGTAGATCTCCATTTGTTTCTCACATTCGGCTGGCTTGGTGCAGTTTCTTTTGATCCTAAAAAATTGGGAGGCTGGGGTATTCGTTTTCCACTGTTGTTTGTGGTTACTTCTAAAGTGGACATAGGAGTTTGCGTCTACTGATTTTACAAAATTCTTAGTCACCACTTTCCCCTCTTCACTTGTTAGGATCAAGTCCAAATACTCAACTTCCTTCTTGCTGGTTTTATATGTAAAAGAGAGATTGTACTCATTTTCCATCAGTGTGTTCATAAACAGTTTAAAATCATCTTCCGAACCGTCCCAAATTATTAAAATATCATCTATGTAACGTTTAAAAAGCACGGACGAAACGCGTTGAGGGACCATTCTAACCATTCTAACTGCCTTGGATGCCCACCTGAGTTGCCGTGGAAACAGCATCAGATAAGCGTCATTTATTTTATTACATTGTACGCATTATATTTGTTGGTATTTGCGTTGACAATAAATTGTGTTTGCAATATTACACTATTGTGCTCTCTGTTCTTCCCATCTATCCTACTACCCCGGTGCGGGGTCCTGAGGAAGAGTTTTCGGGGAGAATCGCTGTGAATAAAAAACTATACCTGGGTGGCCATTGTAGAAATATATCAAGCTCAGTTAACAGTGGTGGGATACCACTGCAAACGGTACTGATACACCTGTGGGGTGCCGTGTGTCAACTTGTGGTGAAGGGACATCATTACACTCGAGATACTGCACTAGGAGGCGCTCTTCTCACCTTTTGTATTTATAGATTAAAAAAAACCGTTTCCAAGAACAGGAACCACCAGGAGAGGAGCTGCCGCCCAAGAAGCGAGGGATTGTGCATTTTTGAACACAGGACTGTGTTTCTTTGGAGACAGACTTTTTTGGGATATATATTATTGCTGTTTTTTTTTTGTTTGTTTTTTTAATCAATATTCTTTTATTCAATGAAACTTTTGGTATACAACTTACAATATTCCAGAATTTCAAAAGAACTATACATACATAATACAAAAATAATAATAATAATAATAATAATAATAATAATAATAATAATAATAATAAAATTATGATAAATAAAATTGATTGCCCGGGGGGAATTTATAGTGACAAAAGTATTTAAGTGATGGTTTTTACCATGGAAGAGGTATTATTATTTTTTTTTAAAAATGCAAAATCTGCCGTTCTGAATCTGCCCAGGATTCCAAATGGACCCGTCGGCCAATTGAGAGCAGTCGCTCAAAAGCTCCTACTCATTTCTCATATGTGTGGCTGCAGGCATATGAGCAGGGCCTTCTGAGCGACTGAATCCCCGCTGGACACCGCCCCGATGACGTCCAGCGTGATCTGGCAGCCATGCCTCTGCAGCAGTCACAGGATCCATGAGCGATACACATCGGTGCGACTCCGTTTGTCTCCGATGTAGTAGTGCCAGACAGGAGCTGCTTGGCCATCCTTGTACTGATCCAGAAGCCCCTCTGCCGTCACCCCCAGGTCCGGTACATGCTGTCCATCATGGTCCCCTGTGACGCATCTGGAAGCCGAGCACTGAGTCAGCAGCAGCGGGGATGATGAATGCTGCTGCCCGGCCGCTCCCTCCTGGCAGACACCGATGCCCAGCGATACACGCTCAGCATCTCTGTTCAGCGCCCGGTGGATTGCTGTCGGTTGCTGCTGCACCTGTCAGACAAGCGGCGCTGCCATCAGCACGGATGCCTTTGTGGGTAAGCTGTGATCAGGGACGTGCAGTCAGGGGAGGCAGGGGAGGCAGAGCCTCCCCTGTCATTAATGATTAATGAAATAATACAAAGAAATACTTATGACACATATGTGTCATAAGTATATGCTTTATATTATAATAATCACTTTTACCCCATTAATTGTTTTATAATTGGTTACGGAGGCACCAAAAGCGGTGCCTCCGTGTGTCAATGTTAGCGTTTCTGAAATAGGGGGTGGGTAGGGGGCGGGGCCAAGTAGCAGGCTGTGAATGCCCATTACAAAAAGCATTACAGGCGGCACTTATAGCAGTGCCTCAGTGACAGTCAGGGACATGCTTTCTGTTTCTGGCTATATGAAAGCACGCCCTTGTCACTGAGGCAGATGTGATTGGGCACAGTGGTGCTGCCTCAGTGACAGGGGCGTGCTTTCATATAGCCAGAAACAGAAAGCACGTCCCTGAACCAAGTCACTGGAAGCTTCTATAGGTGCCGCAAGCCGGACCAGCCCCGGCGCTAATCAAGACACCAGCGGGGGAATGATTTGGTGGATCCCCCTCTACCTCAGCGCTGGACCCAGCTCCAGCGCTGAACGTAATAACAGCAGGGGGAATAAATTGTTAGTCACATTAGGCGCCAGCCCGAGCGTCTAATGTGACAGCAGCTCCCCCTCTCCCCCAGCACTGACCCCAGCTCCGGACGCTCCAGTATGTGACACCAGCGGGGGAATGACTTTGTGGCTCCCTCTCTACCTCAGCGCTGGACCCAGCTCCAGCGCTGAACATAATAACAGCAGGGGGAATAAATTGTTAACTACCGCCCAGCGCCAGCCCGAGTGACAGCAGCTCCCCCTCTCCCCCAGCGCTGACCTCAGCTCCAGATGCTCCATTTTAGAATGTAACACCAGCGGCCCAGCGACCAGCCCTGGCCGCATCTCCAGCGGCTTCAGGAGACACCAGCGGCTCCCCCTCTCCCCTGGCGCTGGCCCCAGCTTCAGTGGCACCAGGTGAGACCAGCAGGGAAGTTTCATCAGAGGGACTTGACAGCTGCCCCCACGCCTGATGCCAGATCTGAGGAACTGCAATCCTTCAGGTCAGTGCTGCAATCCCCCAACCCCCAGCACAGATCCCCTGTATCTACCCAGCCACACCATTCCCTAGCCCAGTGTCCTCCCCTATCTAAGCAGACATTCCCCTTCCCTAGCCCAGTGTCCACACTATCAAATCAGCCATCCCCATCCCCAGCCTAGTGCCTGCCCTATCTAACCAGCCCTTCCCTAGCCCAGTGCCCCCTACCTAACCAGCCAACCCTATCTAACCAGCCAACCCTATCTAACCAGCCATCCCCAGCCCAGTGCCCACCCTATCTATCCAGCCATCCATCCCTGTCCCCAGCCTAGTGCCCCCACATCTATCCAACCATCCTTGTCCCCAACCTAGTGCCCCCCTATCTATCCAGCCATCACTGTCCCCAGCACAGTGCCCCCTATCTATCCAGCCATCACTGTCCCCAGCACAGTGGCCCCTATCTATCCAGCCATCCCTGTCCCCAGCACAGTGCCCCCATATCTAACCAGCCATCCCCTATACCAGTGCCCCCTATCTAACCAGCTATCCCTATCCGGAGCCCAGTACCACCCTATCTAATCAGCCATCCCCTAGCCCAGTGCCCCCCTATCTAACCAGCCATCCCTGTCCCCAGCCCAGAGCCACCCATCTAAACATCCCTCACAAAAACTACAGCAGGGGTGGTAGAACAGTGGGCAGACGCCATGGCGGCTTGGTAGAGCCAGCACCGACAGGGTCTGCAGGGAGCGCTGGGTCAATGTAGGAGCTGCTCTGCTGGTCTCTGCAGCTTATGTAGGCGGTATCTCTTGCACTTGCCTGTCAGTGCAGAAGTATTGTGGACCCAGGGCTCCCAACAGAGCTTGTCGGTGCTGGCTCCACCAAGCTAATGCCTCACCAACCACTAACCTCACCGCACGTCACTGGCTGTGATGCAAGAAGCATTCAATCATAAATACATTAGTGGATCTACCTGTCCTGCCAAGTGTACCTCTCAGTCTGAATTTCCTGCCACCATAGCCCTTTCTACACAGTGGTATGATTCAGCAAAGAACAGAAGGAAGCATGTTATAGAAACAGAATACACAGAACAATGGCTCACATTCTGCTGGAGGGTGGATGTCTCAGGGGAATTGTGAAATGCTGCTGTATTCTCCAAACCTCGTTCCTCCACCCACTAGAATATTGAATTACTGGGATCAGGCATTCCTACTAATCTGGTGGGTCCCCCGATATTCTTTGTTGCTCCCCTACTTCCTCCAGCTAGTGGCATTGTCAAAGTTATTCCACCCAGATCGCAAAATGCGATCCTTCATAAATGGGCCTCTATATATCACATATCACAAATGTTTATATGTTTGGGGGGGACCTGTGAGAGGTTCTAAATCTCTCATGCTGAATCTCCCATTATGAATCTCTGGCACAAATCTCTCTGTGTGTAGGGCCCTTTAGACTCCATATAAGTTCTTCGAACTGTCGGAGCAGTCCGATGGGCAGAGTGTTTGCTGTAAATTAAAGAGTGACAAGGCAGGGGTAAACAGGCCTCATCACACCTTTCACTTGTCTTGTGAGATTAAGGATGACCTGCGAGTGTGGTCCTCCTTCTTGGAAGACTTTAATTGGGAATTGTTGTGGCCTTGCAAGAAGTGAATGATCCCACTCAGCCGTTTGTTCTATCCAGGGCTCTAAGAGGCTGGGCTAAGGAACAACCCTCACCGGCTGATTCGTGCAGGCCCATTGATTTAAGCTTAATGTGCAAGTTGTTGGCAGCCCTTACAGCAGTGACTGAGAAAGCATTTTAGGGATCCCTACCTGGATCCCTGCCTTCTCCTCTAGCATACATTTACGCTCCGGTGTCCTGCAGGTTGCAGTGCAAACCAGCATTCGCTGCCTTCCATTGAACAACTGCGGGTGTTTCGATGCATGGCTGAGTTGGTGCCTGGTATTATTGTGATTTGCACACCTTGTGGTAACCAGCCCACAGAGTTTATTGATTTTGGGATGAGCAATATTTGATTGTACTGTGGATATACGGAAAGTGTCCTTATTAAAGTAATCTTTTAATGAGCTATGAAGTGCCCCTCCATTTCTTTCTTATTGCAACTATTGCAGTGTCCCCTGACATTTCCAAAAAATGCATGACTCTGATCCCAAAGATCTGAATTTGATCATATTAAAGAGGAACCACGCGGAGGCGATCGAGATCTATACACTAAATACCCTAACTTAAATAATGAAGTAACAGATTTTTTAGATTGAGACCATTATTCATTTTACTATTAATGATGTTGTAGCACATTACTTTTATTATTATTATTATTATTATTATTATTATTATTATTACTATTTTTAATTACAATTTTTCTATTTTCTTCTATATATTCTTATATATATATATATATATATATATATATATTATATAATATATAATTCTATGTAATTGTTTTTGTATAATTTTCCTCAGCATTAGTAATGGTAATGAAATATCCCAGCAGTCCGCGCATGCTTTCCGGCAAACTTGAACGCTATTTCCAAGATGGCCCCAGTTTGGAATGGACTTTCAGAGGGAAGTAGCGTTCCTGAGCGCACTAACCAATGGCACAGATGCTGACGATCACATTTAAGCAATCTATGTCAAGATCTTTATTCTAAACCCACCAATATCACTTCATTAACATATCTTAACTGATTTAAGGATTAAATTGTTGTTTTAAATTAAACCAATCAAAAGTTAGCAGGAAGTGATGTCAAGCACTTCCGCTATAAAGTGACAGTCTGACTCCTGGGCACAGCCTTTCATTCTGGTGCTGGCCCTGCAGGAGAAAGCATTATACAACTGAGGTGAAATTTTTTCATGTATTAATGATGGCTGAGAGTATCTATATGTGTATATTGTTTAAATACATTTGCCCTACTTATTGGAAAAGACTAATTAACTCCTCAATATGTACAGGTGTATGCTTGCTATTACCCAAAGGGAGGAAGAAACATCAGTATTTTCTTGGTATGTTTTGGTTATATGTATTTATTTTTTAAACAAATGGTGATTACACAACAGTCCTCACCAATTCAATTATTACACTCTATCTTTTACATTGATTTTACATTGATTTTATTTTAATTGAATATTGGTATGTATATCATTTTTCTTTGCTCACTTTTTTTCTCACATAGGGCGAGATGTACTAAGCTTGAAAAGTGATAAAATGGAGAGTGATAAACAACCAGCCAATCAGCTACTACCTGACATTTTTCAAACACAGCCTGTGAGATCACAGGTAGGTGCTGATTGGCTGGCTGTTTATCACTCTCCATTTTATCACTTTTCAAGCTTCGTACATCTGGCCCTATATAGAACTTATTGTATGCCTTAATTCTTCAGAACAGGTTTTACATAATGTAATACCTTTCTCTGCATGATACTGGATCTGTGTATCCCTTAAAGTACTCTCTGTGGGTATGATGAATTATTATACCACTTATTTCACTTTATATTCTCACCTTCCCTTCTTTTCTTGTATTCTTACTGTTTTTAAATTCACTGTATGTTCTAAAAATAATTCTTGTAGCATGACTTCACTCCATTTAATTAACTAATGTTTTGTAACTGATTCAATATTCATGTATGCTTGTAGATGTTATGCCCCTGATGAAGTCCTTTACAGACGAAACGCATTGGGTAATTCTGCTATGCAATTCTGATTGAAGAAATATCAGCTGTTTGATTTGTGCCAATCTTTGGAAGAACCTTTTCAATAAACATATTTGGACAACATCTTCCTCTAGTTGACAACCACCACAGCTTTCTTCTCCGACGGGTTTTCCTGACTCATGAAGTGTTGTCGCACATGCATGTAAATGGATGGGGACTACTGTACATTGAAAAGTGAATAGTGCATTACATAGATGATAGCTGAGTTATCATGTACAAAAAAATTTTGTTCAAATGCGTCCAGAAATAAAAAAACTTATAGCCATGGAGGCATTACTTTTCAATCCAGCCTTGTATATAGTCAGCAATAACAATATGATCACCTGTCGCAGACCGCGCTTACAACCTCAAAATGTAAATCATAAAACTAAGGTGATGAATGTCCTTTTGTTGCTCTGACAAACTCAGTGCTTATTGTGACAAACCAGAAATTAGGGTGTATCCAACTTACGAATAAAACTGCAACACCATGCATGTCACGGTTTCTTTGTGGGCCACCAGACCCCGGAGTTATTCTATACGCCTGGATGAAAAGTTCCAAGATAAACATAATTTCCTTTGGTCTGAAACCATCATACTCCCGGTTATTGCTGCCTCTGCTGTACCTGCCACCGGTTACAGGGTATGCTGCTAGGATGGATCTATCAGCCTAAGGGCATCAAGGGAGACCATAAAATTATTACCAGAATAACACAGCAAGAGAGTCATGTATTTAGCTAATTTAATCTTTATTCAAAATTTAAGCTGGGTTATGAGTTACCACCATTTTCCATTAATGCTCATATATTAAAAAAGAGTAGGGAAGAGTGAGTGGAAGTGATAAACCTTCTCCCGTATTAACCAAAAAGAGTATGGTTTCCATTAGTTATGGCAGTGGAAGACCAATGGATATTACCCATCAAAGCAGAACTACTACATGAAGGTCCATTAGGAACAGCTCCGTTTGATATTAAGGAAGTTCAACAGGAACTGTTAGGATAGTAAGAGTTGTCTGAACAGGTGATTAAGCTTCTTATGCAAGAAAGTAAGAGTCATCATTAACAATTTGGAAACCATTTATTTCTTGGGCTGACTTTAAATTCCTCATTTATGAAGGCTGAAACATCTCAAGTGCTAGTAATTGCATGATAAATTTGGCTGCGTCTACCCTTACAGTACAGATAGTAGCATTAAGTGTTCTATTGGACAGAAATTTGGCCAAAGAGAATCGTGTCAAAATGTTCTGCCAAGCAATAAAAAGAATTTGGCCTTGAATACGAACCCAACTTTAGCCCCATGGGATCTAAGTTTGCTTTTAAATGCATTAATACTACCTCCCTATAAACCTCTGTAAGAAGATACTAAATTGGAAAGTAGTCTTTCTGACTGCTATCACAACAGCTAGAAGGATCAGTGAGGTAGAGGCATTGTGGCAGGAGAACCCTATCTGAATATCATGCCAGATAGAGCAGTCCTGAGAACAAATATTGTTTTTCTACCAAAAGTGGTATTCCACATGAATCAGAAGATTGTTTTACATACATTTTATTAAAAGTGGAAAAATTAAAGAGAAGAAAAGATTCATACATTTGATGTATTGTGGGCATTATCTATTTACCTTGAAAGAGTAAGACTCATAAAACAAAGCATTTGTTCTGCATTCAGAAATAACAAAAAGGTGATGCACCTATGCCATGATACAATCTATTACAAGATAATCTATTACTGCTGCATAGTGCAGGCACCCACAAAGGAATATAGTGATGTGTGGCTGTGCTGGACCATCTTAGTGGCTGAAAAGGCTGCTATTCCCAGAGTGTCCTGATCAAATTTTTGGGATACTGTCTCTCACCTTAGAAGAGGTTACCCCTATTATATACAATCAAAAAACATGTAAAAAAAACTAGAGTACATCTACTATTACATGTAGATTTTCTAGACTCTTTAAATTACAAGGATAAGAGTTTGTTCTGAATTCTGGATCATTGTGCCATGGTCATTTAATTGGTGCTACCCCTGATGAAGGCATTTTGACGAAACGTGTCAGGTACCTTTTGCAATAAAGGAATATTCATCTTATAAGGATTGTGCATTTTTATTGCGAATACTTCCAACGATGGATATATGAAAATTCTCTCCAGAAGTTCTTTCTGCTTGTACTAATTACCAGGGGCGGATTGGCCCACCGTGAAACCGGGCCATTTCCTGGTGGGCCGGCCCAAAAGTCATTAAAAAGGGGCCGGCCATGCTCCCCTCTGGGCTGGCTGGGCCGCGGGCAGCGCCGCAGCACTTTGCCCACTTTTAAAATGGCCACTGGAGGGCTGCTGCGCATGCGCGCACAGCACCTCCCAGGCTCCCAGTTCCCATTCCCCCTCCGTCCGGCCAGCACTGAAGAAGCAGCAGCAGATGAGCTGCCCCCCTCCCCCCGCGAGCATCATTGCATACTGCTGCCGCCACCCAGCCACCCCCCCCAGGCATGCATACCGTTGCCACCGACACCCCTATATATATTGGGGAGGGGGTAGGGGAGTCTAAATGTTAACAACGTGAAAACTTACAAAGAAAGTGCAGTGTGGTGTGATAGAGGTGAGTTGTAACACCTGCACTGCCGAAGCTCAGGTACTGCACCAACCTGGACACCCCACCAACTTAGGTTACAGATGAAGCTGGGAATACACACTACTATACAATGTACATCACATTATGCAGCCTCTTTACAGAAACATCTGCTGATATGTGTCTCACTAGCTGCATTATTTCTGCTGCACAGGCATCTGTTCCTCTGAGGCATTTCCTTATGTCTCTCTCAGTCTCTCCTTCCTTGATTGACAGCTGCATGGTCCAGTGAGCAAACAGGAACAGAAAAACCCCTGGGTATAATGCTTCCTGAACTTACTTGATCTTTTAACCACTTACTTTGCATAGTCACATTGTTTGCGACCACACCATACAATGCACTTGTTATTGTGGTTGAAAACTATGTGACCAGTCAGATACATAGCGTGCTGGGAGGCAGAAGGAACTCCCAGCCCTTCTGCCTCCCCGCACCCTGACTGTCCAGCAAGGCAGGACCCCACCGGGTGGCTGCATAGAGGAGCAGCCACCAAGAAAACAACTCCCTCGGCTTATAGTGTGTACCTGGCAACTGCTCAGATGAGCAGCCACTGGGGAAATCAAAAGCCAGGGGTTACAATTTTTTCCGGACATGAGGTTGTTTTGGGGGTGGGTGTTATTTTTTACAAAGACTATGCTATAGGCAATATTCAATGGTGAATGAGTTGTGAATGGATTTGCTTTAAATCACAGATTGTCGATCTATTCGGAAGCCTTTTGCAGCCTTGCACAGGGCAGATGTTCATTCTTGTAGCGCAGTGGTTCCCAACCCTGGTCCTCAAGTACCCCCAACAGTGCATGTTTTGCAGGTCTCCACACAGAATCACAAGTGCTATAATTAGCTCCACCTGTGATCTTTTCAAACGTGCCTGAATAATGAGTGCACCTGCCGGGTGACCTGGAAAACGTGCACTGTTGGGGGTACTTGAGGACCAGGGTTGGGAACCACTGTTTTAGAGCATCGGATATCTGATTGCAGGGCATTGCAAATTAGCAGAGAAACAATCAGGTCTGAATAAACCCTGATGTTTCAAAGGGACAGTCATTGAAAATACACAACCAAGTTACACCTTCTGTACAGTACATGCAGTGCGCACGTACACAACTCACCGAGTGCTCACACAGACATTACAAAAGAGTGCAAAAGGCCGCCTGCCCACCTTGATAAAGGCACATATAGCAAAAGCCTGCCTGAGTAACGGACCCTGGTAATTAAGACTCTTACAGCAAGTCTGGAGAGACTGTTAACAGCAGTGGTGCTCTTTTTTTGCAGTTGTAGACTCAATTATGTGTTTTTCACCCATTAACTACATCGTATGCAGTGTTTTGAATGTTTACTATCATATTGAATTAAAGTTAACACAAATGTTGAACGTCGTTTTCCAGTTTTACAGTTGCGCAGCCAATATCTTTTGCTGCACACAGCCTACGTAACAATTAGAGGGAACATTGCCTACATGGTTCGGTAGTTACCTTTATTTAGCAGCAGAGATTGTGTCCAGGCATACATACATCTGTAGCATATGATACATGTATGTGCCCATGTATAGCAGTATAATGTCTTTTTTTAATTATTTAAAAAAAATGTTAGCAACTATTGCTCTAATAGTTAATAACAGCACAATTCTAAAATATGGATATTGACACGAGATGTCCGTATTCAGGAAAGCAAATGTCCTGATATTAATTCTGTAAAATATTATTCATTTTTGTTAAAGTCTATCATACTAAACACCAATAGATTGTAAACCTGAGAAATGGATATTAGTACAGAAACTGAATTAGAGAAACTACATATCTCCAAAACTTCAATTAGAAATATAATAGGCTTTTCAATAACTCCAAGGTCAAGATGTTTGGTGAATCTGTCCTCCAAAGTCTGCAATTATTTGGTTAACTTTCTCATCCAGCTGAGACTTTTCTATTTGGAACATTTGAAAACAGCAATAATATAACCACACCATACTCAGAATAAATACACACAAACCTATACAAACTTGTTTAGATCAAATGACATGCTTATATTAATTATCTAGCAATGTTACACACTTTTACTCACAGATCTTTATAATAAACCTTTTACTGAGAATTTAGTTTAAATCTTTATAGTATGAATTCTTCATTTGTAGTAAATTAACCCTTTTATCAAAGCCTGGGTTTATTAAAAGGCATTTACAAAAATGAGTGGGTTTTGGGTCACGTTTGGGTTGAGCAATATGTGCCGCAAAGTGTCCTGCCATTTTAAATGTTGGTAGTGTCCCCATAGAACCAGACCTAAGGCAAGACATTCTCTAGTAACATGGGTGCTAGGGAACTTCTTTTTAATACTAAATTTACATTGAATTTTGAACAGGGTTTCAAGCCATTTCGCCCACCTTTGACACCTGACCTGACCCATGTCTGCCCCCACATGCACTGCCGCTGCCTCCTTCTGCTGTTACGTGGGTTACAGTACCAGCCGCATGTTTCAGCTACTGATAGCCGGTCAGCAGATTTTAAATGTAACCTGGTCGGTCCAGGTTCGACGCTGGTCACAAAATAGTACATGTCTATTTCACCTGCTCAGTAGCCTTCAGGGTAATTACTCCAGGACTGCAGTGAAGACAGTTAGGAGTCAGCAGATGCGGGAGGTCACTTACATTCCAGATATCTGTAACAGCTATCTAACAATCTCTGGGGTTGATAATAGCAAGTCATAGATTAGCTTAAATCGGTAACAGGTATCCAAATAGAAAATAATGCAGGCAATAATATTATGGCTGGTATCCAATATACTGCAGAGAATATTGGGTATTCGGATGCTGGACTTCAGACTTTTTCTGGTTTCACAGCTGCGGGGTGTGTAATAGCTACACTACAATACCTTACAGTTACGTGAGATGGTTGGGGTATACCAGGGGGGGGGGTTGGGGGGAAGGTGTCACTCCGCGCTCACGTATAACCAGAACATATATCTACATGGAACTTCAATGAAGATCAGGATGAAAATTAAAAAAAAAAAAGATTGTTTTATTAATCAATATATGGGAATCAGAGGGATAAACTTTCAATAAAATTCATAAAAGATAAATAAAAGATAAATACGAATATTACTGTTTGTCTAGGTTATTATATAAACTGACTATATAGGATGCAGCTGTTAGGTAGAATTCAGTAATGTCCTTTTACATCAATAAATCAATAAATCAATTACATGGATAAATGCAAAAATTAAGAGGGTATATATGTGGCTTGCACACCTTACTACTAGTACCAATACACACAGACAGTGGGGTGGGTGGGGAACAAACAGACAAACGTGGTGTGTGTGTGTGTGTTTTAAACCGGTTGGTAGTTGTTGCTGAACGTTGTGATCCTCTGATGTAGACATATGTCAGTCCGTGTTGGAGCTCAGAATAAGCATACAAATAAATGCTGGTTGGTGGTGCTGCTCTAATACTGGACCCGACGAGCATTGCAGTGCACACCAGCAACGCAACAGGGGAGTCTGCCGTCAAACACTTCACCTCTAGGTTTGAGGCAAGGTTCTTTGCTCATTAGAGCAGCACCACCAACCAGCATTTATTGGTACAATCCCTTAGAATTTCAGATTAGCATAATTTTTTACTTTCAAAAAGATTAAATTCACACGATTACATCCACATGCAGTACGTTATAGCACAAAAATTGGTTTGTGATCCATGAAGTGGAGGTATAACATCTGGTGTGCTGCCAATATCTTCTTAAAACCAGCAAAACTAAAGAACTTCTAGCTGATTTCAGAAGGGAGAGGCAAATGGGATGGGGGATGGAACGTGTCTCAGGTTTTCCATTTCTGTGCACCCACATTTCATAAGACCTTTTCTTGGTCCCAAATGTTTGTAATTAGGTAAAAAAGGCTTTCCTGAGAATATTAAATATACATCTACTGTCTATAGATATACTTCAAAACTTTTACCGCTGCACAATAGAGAGCCTACTAACTGTGTAAGAGTCTGGTATGGAAGCAGTACTGTTGCAGAGCGTAATATAATACAGAGAGTGGTGAAGAGAGCTCAGCATATCATAGGGACTTCCCTCCCACCAATTGAGGATGTTCAGAGGAAGCGCTGTTTGCGTCGTGCTCGCAGTATTATAAACATTTGCTCTCATCCAGCACAAGAACTTTTTACACTGTTGCCTTCTGGAAGACACTTTAGATGTCTTACAACTAGAACTAGTAGAATGAGGAATAGTTTCTTTCCTAGAGACGTCTTGATGTTGAATTCTGCATTTTTCTCATTTTCAATTTAATTTTTTTCTTATATAATAATACTACTAGAGTATATTGTCAAATTCAGAGTCTTGATTGGAAGCAAAACTAAATGTTGTTGCCTGTAATTGTGCATGTTCAATGACAAAGTGAATCTAATCTAATAAAACTTTTTTTCTTACATTTTCTTCCTGATATGCAGTTCTGGAAAGACAGAAATTCTCTGGGTCTAGGGTGACAGAGATATGTGGGCAGTGCCCACATATATGAATGAGCTGGCATTTCCTCTGCAATTGTATTAAATATTAAATGGTATTCTGTGGACTTTGCACCTAGCAGAGTTATGGCGATGGGGAGTTGGGGGGCACACAGCACAGCTCATAAAAAGTGGCCTAGATAAGAGAGCTTGAGTATAGGGGAAAAGATTGTTTCTATTTTTATTGAAATTGCATGTATCTATATGCTAGACAGTAGCATAGGCTTGGATCATGTAAGTTCCAGACCAGGTGCTACTGTTATAATCGCTGTCTGCGATAAGAACATAGGAAGAAAAAATCTCCAAGCTCGCATTCTAAAGCTAAACATTACATTGTGCTAAGGGGAGGGGGATTTTAATGTCCCTTTACCTCTTTAAGCATAAAGTGCAGCGGAGTAGCCCAGTAAGGGTATGAAACTTGAAGAGGGTACAAATAAGCTTGAAAATTTTGGATTTATTTTTAATGTTTTGTTTTGTAAATATTGGGTGTAATTGTACATTAGGATACTGTACATCAAAATATTTATCTCATTTATAATTTCTTGGGAAACAGACTTTTTAAAGCTTCATTGCTAGTAAAAAAAATTGATGCGATGAGAGACTCTCCCCCTTAGACATTGCACTGCTATTAGTACACTTTGGTCCTGCCTTTTTGAATCTTCCACACAAGTTCCCAGGGGATGTTATGTGTGTCTGATCTGAGCAATAATGAGTTCTAGTGGTCTTTACAAGTGGGATAATAAGAGATCAGAGTGGATCATTAATGAGGACCACCTAGAGAGTTTTAAACCTTCTGTATAGATCAAAGTTGATGTTTCTTGCTGAAAATCACCATCATATTAAAACAAGCCTGCTGTGTGCGTTTAGCAGCGCTGAGTTATTCTGGAGATAGATCTTTAATGAACTGTGTGAACATAAAAAATATTTAATGGTGCAATCCCATTTCATGCATATACATCATACATAATATGTATAATATATATATATATATATATATATATATATATATATATTATACACAGTGTTAATTAACATAATATGCATATGGTGTTTTGAAGTGTGTGTGTATGTATGTGTGTGTATATATTTGTCCGGTGATTCAGCACTCCCCATCTGCTTGTATAATGAATGGGTGCTGGATGAGTCACCGACAGTCGGGAGTCCGATGGTCATTTTTCTGACATCGTAAATGGAGCCCAACAGACATAATCCTGACTTACATGGGCAATTTTCCCTCGTGGGGGTTTGCGACACCCATAGAGGGAAAATAGAATATGTGCGAGCCCACAGTGTGGTGAGCGCAATGAGCCTGCAAGGGGCTTGAATGTGCTCGCCCCCCTGTTGTCCTCTGACAGTTGGAATTCCGTTGTGGCAGAAACGACTGTCATGTCTCGGAGAGTTATACCCTCATGGTCATGTATTGGCATATAACCATAAGCAACACTTTGGGGCTACATATGCCCCATCATCAGGAAAAAAGTAAAAGAAAGCAGTAAGATACCTGCCTAAATACCCGTGTGATGAGTGTACACTAGAGTGAAAGTGAAAGTACCCGCCAGCATGACCTCTGCCCCAGCATGCTGCCAGATGCTTTCACTTTCACTCTGGTGTACAGAAGCTCATTCTGATGTGTCCCACCCTGCTGCTGCTAACACACATTCCAGGACTCATCCACCCTGGGGAGACATAAAGGAAGTTTTTGAGCAGGGACTGAATTTAGCATTGACTATATCAAACCATTATAAAATGAGTGGTACCCCTATGACAGCAGAGGCCTTAAGCCCAGTGTTTCCATTGCCTCCAGGCCTTCTGCAACTGTGTTCAATTAAGCACTATCTGTCATGAGTAGTCTCTGAAGGAACCAATCCCTAAACCACCCAACACTGCACATTTTAGCAGTAGTCGTCTGTGCAGTGGTGGACGGTGCCTGCTCCTGCCCCATTGGGAGAATGAAGGCAGGCCTAAATCTGCAGTGTCCTCACCCTGCTCCATTTTGCTGGCTTAAAAACATATAAGTCACATCATTATGACCACCATCTAATAGCCAGAGTAACCACCGTGTATAGCCCGGACAATGACCAGATG
The DNA here is from genome assembly GCF_055691185.1 of Crinia signifera. NCBI lineage: Eukaryota > Metazoa > Chordata > Amphibia > Anura > Myobatrachidae > Crinia > Crinia signifera. Next base: position 99,203,586 of record NC_139224.1, read on the forward strand.
GGCTCAGAGTTACTCAATAAGGTGCTGATTGGTTGGCTCAGGTATCTGTAGCCGTGCTGACTGAAGTGCATTCCACAGCTGCTGGAATGTGCATGGCAGAGGATCCATAAATCAATATAGAACAATTGAGGTGGTCCCTCAATTGGGTTCAGGTCCAGAGAATTATGGAATGGACCAGGGAATACTTGGAAGTGTTAGTAATGCTCACCCAACCTCTGTCAGAAATGTCTAGCCATGTGACATACTGTATTATATTTTGTTGCTGGAAGTTCCCATCCACCGCAGTGAAGACAATCAGCATGTACAGTAGGGAGTACGTGACCTGCAAGGATGTACACGTAACTAAATCGTCTGAGAGTGACTTCCACATGGATAAGTTGGCCCAGAGAGTGCCACAAAAACATTCCTCAGACCATAACACTGCCACCACCAGCTGGTGTTCCTCCAGGAATGGTGGCAGGGTGTTTGTTCTCTGATGTTTCTCTGATGTTTCTCACCTGACACGCCAACTACCATGCGCTGATTGAAACAGAAAACGTGACTCATTAAGAGGAGGCAACCCATTGCCAATCTACTGGGTACAATTCTGATACTACCATGCAAATTGCAGCCTTTCCGCTGATTCACAGTAATTAGCAAAGGTAGAGTAACCATCCAATTTCTTCAGAACCAAATACACAGCAGAGTTCACTGAACTTTCATTTTAGACTCACGTCTGGAACCCTCTAGAATCATTTTGATGTAAGCGGCTCTACAGTACCATGTCGGTTGGCCCTCACGTACCTTCGCAGCCGATGTTCATCGTTCACATCACTGGCAAGTGGTGTTCTGCAGTTTCCAAGTTGGTTATTGTAAATTATGCCATTTGTCCAGTCATGATACACTTTCACCATAGCAGCACCCAAACTTCGATGTTTCAGAAATACTGCCACCCTTGGCCCAAAGCTGATAAAAATGCCTTCTTGCAACTCTGATAAATTGCCCTTTTAACCATGACAGCAATTAGTGATATATGGGCAGAGGGCCTATCGCACATCTTCTATACCCATGTAGGAAGTGGTCATAATAAAGCGACTCAACTGTGTTTTAGCCAGTACAAGGTGCTGGAGCGCAATCTGTTGGCGGGAAGGAGCAGAGAAGAGTTCCTGAAAAATTAAATAAGATGACAAAAGTCCTGGAAGATGGTGGTAATTACAAAGTGCTAAAATCAGTCTGCTGCACACCAGGTGAACAAAAAATTATTCATGATCACCAGGGGGCAGTGAAGCCATATAATTCCCAGGAAACAGTGACCCTTATTAAAGATCATATTCTGGGCACTGCTCCCTAGGTTAAGACTGTAGAAGGAGTGAAAGTGGGAATTGTCCCACCTTGGAAGAAAGCCTATGAGTGTTACTACTTCGATGAATCCCATGGCCCAAGGGCAGGGCAGCCAAAGGGCTGAACTAGGCTTGGTCAGCTGTAGACTACAGATCTGTAAAGTCTGATTGTCTTACACTCCCCTAGACTACCAGGGCTCAGGCAGAGGTTCCATGGGTACCCTTTAGGACTTAGACCTGATGCACAGTAGGTGAGCATTAGGCCCATGAGGACATAATTGGGCATTATGCCTGGAAGGGGCATTCAAGGCCATTGTTAGGTGGGCAGTAGTTTAAGACAGCATTTTTGGTCAATGGATAAGTGAGCACTAGGAACAGGCCAGCAAGAGCATTCGGCCTTGTATTGTCATAGGAGTGGCTCCTGTTAGGCAGACAATAAGTCTAAGGTCACAAAGAGCATTAAGTCCTATTGGTACAGGCCCTTATTAAAGATAGGCTGATGGTACATACATTTTCAGCAACTGTATTATTGCATTGGATGCAATCTATGCCTTGAGAAAAAAAACATTGTGTTTTGAAATGCTTTGGAGGTCTGGAGGTGACATTGTGGGACTGGATCCAAGGAGCTACCAGGGATGTCTGTGATCTCATAACCAACTGCTCATTTATCTGAAATTTATTGTGGACCTTGATGCCTGTTTTTTCTTTCCACAATACATCTTGGATTGGAAGTTTCTTGCTTATGGTGACATTACCGCTCCCCCAAAGACGTACATTGATTGGGTACGATTCTCATCCATGAGAATACCATACATAAATTGCAATTTCATCTGACATATGAAAAATTTTGTTACACTGTTGAGTCTTTTTTTTTTTCCTTTTTTTGGTAACCTTATGAGAGTTAAGAAAATTACAGTCAGCACCAAGGGATATAATGATGGGGAAGGCCCATGCACATATAGGGTTACTCTCAGGTAACATTAGATATGCGTGGCCATTTGGCAGGAAGTGGGCGGGCAGCTGACATCTGGTTATTTCCATGGGATCGCCCAGCATTTTCATGGGAACGCCCTTGAATTGCTGGGCGATCCCATGGGTGTGACTATCTGCCACCCCACTCCCGCTGTCTTAGGTGCATGTCCAGTAGCTGCATGTACAAGGCATATGCACAGGAGCAGAAATGCACCTGCGCATAGTATACTCACATCGGTCCCCGTGCGAACGAACTGGCCATGCAAATGAGCCCGAATAAGGACCAATGTGTATACCCCCAGAAATGGCAATGCATGGTCCCATGCATCACCATTGCCTGACTAGATTTATACTGCATGCAATATAAATCTAGTCATCGCCTGTGTTCTCTCACCAGATAACACTGGCCATACATGTCTGATCCTGGGTACACATCAGAATGATTTAATAAAAAAATCTCTGTTTTGCCTAGGCAGTATGTACCTGGCTGTAGTCTCAATGGTTAAAAAAAAAAAAGGAGGCACAACAGCACCTTTATTATCTTAGAAAGTTGTGGCTAGGCCATTTATCGACTAGTAACATGGTGAATTTTCGGTACTTGTTTCCTAGCAGGGCGCCCAGTATGCTAAATTCGTAGTGGGCTATTATCCGTAGTGAAATCGCATCACATGCCGCATTATAGTAGCATGCGATGCGATGTCCATACAAAGTGCACAGGAGTGCTTATACAATGAAATATCACATGCAATCTCAGTGCACCAAATGCGATGTGATGCGATATTTCATTGTACAAGCACCCATGCCATGAGATGCCCCCAGTATCAATGCCACTCTAAAGCATGGGGAGTGGCGGCGGAACGGGTCCTCTGACCTTTTCATACCCCCACTATCCACGTCGGCGTGGAGTTGATTTTATATAGTGTGGCGAGCGCAGCGAGCCACCGAGTCCGAAGCATGGTGAGGGGTTGCAGAATACATGTAAAGTAATCCGTGTCCCCTTGCGGGGCTCGCTGCTCTGCCACGCTTCGGGCTCGGTGGCTCGCTGCACTCGCCACACTATATAATCAACTCCATGCCGATGTGGATAGTGGGGGTATGAAAATGTCGGAGGACGTGTTCCGCCGCCGCTCGCCACGTGGGGTGGCATGGATAGTGCTGCTGTTTTAGGAACACATTCACACCTGCAAATTCATACAGCTGACACAGTAATGACGACATTTGTTAACTAATAACTAATTTACTGAAATTATTTGATTAAAGAACAATTAAAATATAACAAGTTTAAAATCAGAAACATGAATGATTAAAGAACAATAAAAATAACAAGAACAATAAATGTAAAACATGATTAATCATCCTTTGGGAGGAGCTTCAGGGCCTCAATTACACAGAGGAAAGGGTCCTCAGCTCCCAAAGTTTTGCGCTACATGAACTCCGTTAAGTATGACTGGAGCTCATGCCACGCAGTGCCTCTTTGGCGCTTATTCCGCCACTTGCATACACCCCAAAGTCGTTCCACGTTTTGAGTGTGGACCCCTGTAGCCGGATCAATAAAATTGAACCGGTGGTTAACGGTAAAATGACGATATCCAGCCAGTTTATGTTGGGCGGTAGAATATGCCCTCCAGCAGTCTGTATATATCGTCGTGCCCGGCTCTATATTCTGCTGGATGGAGTCCATTAGCGTTGTAGCATCTCTCCCGGCCTGTCCCCTGACATTCCTCCAAATATCCACTGTTGTCGAAGAGCGTGGCCAGCATTGTTCTTCCTTTTAGCAAAAAGGGTCTCATCTACTTTGACGATGTGGCCAGGGCCACCATTCTTCCTCTGGGGCTGCGCCATTATGTCCAGAGCACATGCCTCACGCATCCAGCAATTATACATCACAGCCGTCTTTTTGGACATGTCCAGCTGCTGGCTGCAGTATTCAATAGATGCCAGCTAATGGGACCATGAATAAATAAATCACAGCATGGTGAGAAACGACAAGTGGCAGCCTGGAAACCAGTGTGCCACTCTTGATACACCTTCACATGACAGCGCCACATCGACTCCTTCAAAGAAAGGCGCATGGCGTGCCCATTTGCGCAATTCTGCACCACCGGAAGCAGATTGTGCGCCTGGATAAAGGCGACATCCTCCTCCTCCGTCTGCGACAGTGAGAACACGTTAATAACTCCAGCCATCTCGATCAATAACAATGATACAGCAATAATCACCACAAATCACCACCAACTCTGAGGTACACTTCTTCTCATGACAGAATATCACCTCAGAGTGATTTCTGAGAGGATCTGACAGGGGGCGGGAATGACAGGAAGCGGGAACGGGAAAATCGCAGCACATGCTACTACTATACGTCATGCGATGCGATTTCAGTATGTTTGCGTACGTAATAAATCTGGGCGCCCTGCTAGTAAACAAGTACCGAATTTTCTGTTATTCAAAGTGTTCTGACCAATCCAGTCTGATAAGGGAACAGCCAATTGCAAGCTCCTAGAGAGGGTTAAACGATCATCTTAATATGTTATTGATGCTAATTTTCTCTTTGTTGAAGAAATTTTAATTAAAAGTAGCCCGAGGAAAGGAAGAGCATTATTAAAGAGTGTAATCACCTGAGTCACTCTAAGTTCAGGTTTATTAATTGTGAACATCAAAGCTAAAAAAAATATTTTTCTCTATAAATTGTTAGAATGGATCAAAAAATTGTATAGGTCTACTGAGATGTCTATACTCTGCTTGTATTGGAGCTGTGAGTGTTTTTGGAAATATATTTATTGTGGGTGTCCAGATGTCTGTTTTTTTTTACGACAATAAACTATTTCAATTCAATTCAATTCAGTGAGTAGAGGGGTACATTTAACATACACTGCTGACTTATCAGCTCTCATGATACAATGGCAGACAATCACAGGCAAGGGCGTAACTACCATAGGTGCAAGGGGTGCAGCTGCTATGGGGCCCAGAGCTGAAGGGGGCCCATCTTTGCTGTCTAAGTAAAATGTTTTACATACATATATTACCATCAGTTGCTAAATAGGGGGCCCTTACAAACTTTTGCTATGGGGCCCACGAATATCTAGGTACGCCTCTGATTACAGGGGTATCTGGGTGCTGCTTATATCCATTTTCCAGCTTTTGGGAGCAAATGGTTGATTGCAATTTGTTCCCAGACATTACCAGATTTTCATCCAACCAGCCAGATTGGATAGATCATCTTATAGTGTGTATACAGCTTTAAAACATTCCCTTCAGTCTAGACTAGATAATAGATCTGACAGATTGTGGTATGAGGACCCAAACCTCATACTGCATTTTATACCATCAATACATACCTTATCTACACAAATATTTACTCTGTGGCTATAGTTGTGATTGTGTGATAGCTAGTGGCGGTTTTTACCTATGGGCTGCAGGGGTGCCGCGGGATGCAGCCCCTCCAGGTAATATCCGCCACTGTTCTCTGCCTAAGTGAAGCCAGATGCAGTCTTTAAGACTGCACTGGCTTCACTGTGACTCGCAATGACTTCCTATTGGAAGTCCGACCTGCCAGTCACCCAAGGCAGTCCCAATGGGAGGTGTTCCCTCCCTCTGGGAATCCTCTAAAAACTGGGTCCTGCACATGTGCGGTACGAGGATGGACCCTGGACCTGGAACACTAAATATGCCTCTATGGCTGCTGCAAAAGCAGCCCATAGAGGATGGGGCCAGCGCATGCACAGTACCTAAAGCTACTGCGCATGTGCTGGCCCCCCTGCGAGGAACGGCGGAAGCGGTGGGACCGGTACCAGGAGCATGGTGGAAGCGGAGGGGGGCATCGCAACAGCCACCCTCCTCCACAGAGGTAAGAGCCACCGCTGGTGATAACGTAAGCTGCAAAGTATTGGCATTGCATTTTATATAGTATTCTTTAAGGGATGGCTTAGATTCTGACCCATTGGCAGGTCCCATGGTAACTTTATTGGTAGGCCCAAGCCTAAATAGACTACTCTTATAATGGGTTTTAGAATAACTATTTTCATTTTTTAGTTTTGGTCCCACTTGAACTCATTTTTAATTTCCTCCAAAATGACAAAACCACTCAAGTCTTTTCATTGTCCTCTCTGTTTTAATTTCGGAATATTACTACTTGATCATACATCTGAAAATGGACTGAAACTGGAGTACGTAATGCACTGCACATCTCCATATTCCCATAGCCGGCTACGGTCAAGGTCAGTGCTTCATTATTCTTCCACTTTATTCCAGGCATATAGATATACTGTACTACTACCAACTAATATATAGATTACCTGGGTCTCTCCAGTGATTTCTAACTGAACCCATCAATGCTGTAATAAACAGTGCACATTGGAAATAATAGGAGTGGTTGCAGTTATTTGCCTGCAGCAGGGATATATCATGTTACTGATAATAAAGCATATCATGCAATACACCAAAATATATAGCTGTGCATTATATATGATGCATCTGTGTATGCTATATGCCTGTGTGTACTATATATCTGTATCTGTTTGTACCGTACGTTATATGCTTATGCTAGTGTGTACTATATTGTAGTCGATAGATCTACAGTGTCTAGTGTCTATCCAAAAGATCGACAGGGTCAAAAGGTCAAAATGAAAATGTTGGCAGGGTTAAAATGTCGATATGAAAAATGTAGACACATGACAAGATCAGCATGAGTTTTTTTATGAGTTTTTTCGGTACTTGTGAGTTATCCGGGCTGCCGATTTTGTCCTTAAGTTAACTAAACTTAAGGACACCCGACCGACGCGATGCCCGCGATTTAGCCCCAAATCGGGGGCATCGCGTCGGTCGTGGCCGTTATAAGGGGCCGCGACGCGATGCCCGCGATTTCCCATAGACAGTAATGTTAAAAGACACGATGGACCCGATTTCCCATAGACAGTAATGTTAAAAGACGCGATGGACCCGATTTCCCATAGACAGCAATGTTAAAATAAAATGACAATGTGAAATTGGCCAATATGGGCATTTCACATTGGATATGTTTTTTAAAAAAAATGTTTCATGGCCCCACACCACCGTTAACGCCACCCCGCTATTGACACCAACCCGAAGCGTGGCGAGGGTAGCGAGCCCGCGAGGGGCGGCGGTACGCGTCCTCCGACCTTTTCATACCCCTACTATCCACTAGGGCGTGGAGTGAGAATAGAATAGTGTGGCGAGCGCGAAGCGTGGCGAGCGCAGCGAGCCCCGCGAGGTGACGCGGATACCTTCACAGGTATCCGCGTGCCCTTGCGGGCTTCACAGGTGTCCGCTGCGCTCGCCACGATTCGGGCTCGGTGGCTCGCTGCGCTCGCCACACTATTCTATTCTCACTCCACGCCCTAGTGGATAGTAGGGGTATGGAAAGGTCGGAGGACGCGTACCGCCGCCCCCTCGCGGGCTCGCTGCGCTCGCCACGCTTCGGGTTGGCGTCAATAGCGGGGTGGCGTTAACGGTGGTGGGGGGCCATGAAACATTTTTTTTTAAAACATATCCAATGTGAAATGCCCATATTGGCCAATTTCACATTGTCATTTTATTTTAACATTGCTGTCTATGGGAAATCGGGTCCATCGCGTCTTTTAACATTACTGTCTATGGGAAATCGGGTCGGAAATCGGGTCCATCGTGTCTTTTAACATTACTGTCTATGGGAAATCGCGGGCATCGCGTCGCGGCTCCTTATAACGGCCACGACGCGATGCCCACGATTTCGGTCGCGATGAAAAAATCGGCAGCCCGGATAACTCACAAGTACCGTTTTTTCTTTTAACTGGCTTGTTACTTACTTTGCCATCCATGTCTGCATAGAGGAAGAATATACATGGTGCCCGTTACACTAAGTAGGGGTCCATGTCGACAGTGACTAAAAATGATAAAAAAAAACTCATGCCAACCTTTTCATTTGTCGATCTTTTGACCCTGTTGACCTTGTAACCGTGTCAACCTATTGCATGTCCACCTTTTGGGGGTCAACCTATTGACTATCTATCTAGACACTGTAGATCTATCAACTGGAATCACTATGAAACACTGCCACACAGTAGTGGGAGAAGTCAAACGTGGTGCAAGTTAAAGTGTCCATGGGCCCTCCCACCCTCTTTTATGTTGGTTATTAAAAAGGGCATGCACAGTTTGACAAGCCAAGCCCTCCATTGACAGAGACTGCAGCTTTTGTGGCTAAAGTGCTTGGTTTGTTTGGCTACCAATCAGCTTTAGGCATCGTTGCCATCCTCTTTCTGCAGAGTCAAAGTACTGCACAGTGGGGTACAGCAGAAAAAATTGTACTTGTTTAGTTTCACGGCGGCAGCATGGCCGCCCGCTACTTCCGGTTTTGGCACTTGGAAAACTATCTAAAATAAAGTCCATGCCAACGTGAATTGGTTCATACCCCCACTATCGACGTTGGCATGGAGTTGATTTTAGATAGCGTGGCGAGTGTAGCGAGGGCGAGCGAATCGAGCCCCACAAGGGGACACAGACCCTGCTGCGACTGAGACTCTGCCGCTGTGAAACTCAACATGTACTGAAAAAATATTTAAAAAGTTTTTTTTTTAACTTTTATAAAAAAATGTTTTTTTTTTTTTTTGTACTTATGAGCTATGAACAACATACTTGTACTTGTATGCACAATGTGGTACAGTACATCCAGCAGTCACAATACATTTTTTTACAGTGGGGTATGGCCAGCAGGGTCACAGTGGGGTATGGCCAGCCGGGTCACAGTGGGGTACGGCCAGCAGAGCGTGCATGTATCCTATATAATGTCAATGGGCACCTTTAATTGGGATGCAAGTCCCGCAAGAGTCCGACATGGGGGGACAGCGTTAGGCCTTGCATTGGCACAAGTGGACTCAGATCCTGGCATTCAGAGAGGTATGGATTCCACAGAAACTAAGCCACTCATCCCTAGATATACCCTAGTTCTGAAACCCAGGCACCCACTATAGTTACCCTATTGCCTGCACCTACCCTTTGGCAGATGTAGTATTTTTTGTAACTAAGCAAAGGGTTTTTTTGTTTGCCAAGAGGCAGAGAGAAAGGAAACGCTTTTTGGGCGCACTCTTATAAATGAAATGTATGGTTAGAAATAGACATAACTTTTAATATAGACTTCTTAATATAGATGGTACAGAATCAAAATTGAATAATTTATGAATGTTGTGTGATAGATCTGCTGATCAATCTTAATATTGATCATCTGTTTGTCACGTTATTTTTCATTTGATGCACAATATCATCATTGGTATAGTAACCAGAGTGACCATAGGCAACAAAAATACATACAAATCCCCTGTATGGTATCCTTAGTAAAAATGTAGATTTTTGCACACTATACAAAATATTTCTAGGGGATTAATTACTCCAAAGGAAAAATTGCATTGGCTTTTATAGTAAAATGTGGCTCTGGCAGTGGGCGTCTCCAAGTTATTGATTCTTGGGACATTAATCACCCTTTCTGTTGACTTACCACACCGAGTCTTCTCCAGGGGTTACCCACCTGGGTACTGCCTCGACCCTTCACTGGTTGGCTTCCAAGTTCGGGGAGGGTTTGGCAGTCCAGTGAGGTATGATGGTAATGCCCTGGGTGTTGTCACTAAATCAATAGCTTGGTTGACTGCAGTCAGAGTTAGGCACAGAAATATATTTGCGTACCCTTAGGTACTATTCAGAATGTGCAAAGAGATTGAAAGGAGACAATTATATAAACGAGTGGTTCAATTATTGGATTCAGTATTGAATCCCGGCGGTCGGGATCCCGGCGTTCAGAATCCCGACGCCGGAATCCCGACAGCCGAAATGCCGACAAGGGGGGGACGTGGATCTCCCCCCCTTGCGGGCTCGCTGCGCTCGCCACGCAGCGGGCCCGGTGCCTCGCTACGCTCGGCACGCTATTTTATTCTCCCTCCAGGGGTGTCGTGGACACCCCAGGAGGGAGAAAGTGTCGGCATTTCGGCGGTCGGGATTCCGGCGTCGGGATTCTGAACGCCGGGATCCCGACCGCCGGGATCTTAATTGCATCCCCAATTATTAATTAGAGGGTATAATCCCTTTATATATTTCTCATATTCATTTGAGAAGTCCTTGTAACATAGAAGGAAAAAGTTTTTTAGGTTACAGGTTATCCACAGAAGTTGGGTCCAATCAACACAGATGAATGGTGTATGCCTGAAATTGGAAAATAACTGATGATGCCCTGAAAATCCAAAATGGTTGGTATTACCTTCTTGAATTAAATGTTCACAAGCAATTATTAAGGCAATAAGCTCTAAAAGGTTTTTATGGATTTGACCCAAATAAAAGAACAGTATGGAAAAAAATATGGAAAAAATAGGCACACACTGGAGCAAACCTCAGCTGTGTTTCACAGTCTGAGGTTGCTCAGATACCTGATCCCGCTGCCTGTGTTTGGCGGTATGTGGGGTCCGGATCCAGCGTGGTGGCTGGGGTAGTGAAGGACACCTGCATCTGATCACCCACAGCCATGTATGTCAGTGCCGGTGGGGAAGAAAGGATGAGTACTGCCGCAAGGTGCCCGGAGGGCTGTACAGGAACCCCGATTCTTCCTGTGACTGGCGTCAGTGTCGGTGAGGTGGGTGAGGGAGCACATTGGATTGCCTGTGTGTAGCTAGATGCCGTGGAGATGAAACTGGACACGAGTTTCGCCTGTGGAGGCTTCTTCATGCAGTGCTATTGCCTCTTAGCAAACAAAAAAACCCTTTGCTTAGTTACTGTTACTAAATGCTGAGTGCACCACCAACCATAAAACTACCAGAATCATTGAGAAAGTAGTTCATTATATTGGTAACTTAATTAATTATAACAAATCTAGTCTGTGCGGAACCTCACCCACCTCTACTAATTGTAGTATTTTTTTGTCTAATCATGGACTCTGGAAAAGCTGTTCATTTAAGAATGCAGCTGCTTTTACTGACACGCCCATAGTGAGCCTCCTGTGACAATTTTATTTGCATTGACTTTGAGCCACCACCCAGCCCTGCCCTACCCATAGCTTGCCACTGTATTTCTAATAACTAATTAATAATACTAAAAAGAGATAAAGCCTACAGTGGGCCAAAAAAGTATTTGGACAGCCACCAATGGTGCAAGTTGACCCCCCCCCCCCCCCCAAGATGAGAGAGGTCTGTAATTTCCATCTTAGGTACACCTCAACTGTGAGAAACAGCAAATCACATTGAATGATTTTAAACAATTTATTTGTATATTCTTGCGGAAAATAAATTTTTGGACAATCAAAAAGTTCAATAATGGACAGATTAGTTTTTTGTAACTAAGCAAAGGGTTTTTTGTTTGCTAAATGAAAAAAAAAAAATTTGGACAATCAAAAAGTTCAATAATAATAATAATAATATAACCTCAGTTGGCAATTACAGAGGTAAAGTTTTCCTGTAGTTCTTAACCAGCTTTATACACACTGTAGGAGGTATTTTGGCCCACACTTCCATGCAGATCTTCTCTAGATCTGTCATGTTTTGGGGCTGTCGTCGGGAAACACAGACTTTCAACTCCCTCCACAGATTTTCGATTGGGTTGAGCTCTAGAGACTGTCTAGGCCACTCCAGGACCTTGAAATACTTCTTACGGAGCCACTTCTTAGTTGCCCCGGTGGTGTGTTTGGGGTCATTGTCATGTTGGAAGACCCAGCCATGTTCCATCTTCAATGCTCTTACTTAGGGAAGGAGGTTTTTGGCCAGAATCTCACAATACATGGCCCCATTCATCCTCTCCTTAATACGGATCAGTCGTCCTGTCCCCTTTGCAGAAAAGAAGTCCCAAATCATGATGGTTTCACCGCCATGCTTCACACAGTATGGTGTTTTAGGGATACCACACATAATTTTTCTCTCTCCAAACACGGCTAGTGGAGTTTATACCAAAAACTTATATTTTGCTCTGATCTGACCACATGACATTCTCCCATTGCTCCTCTGGATCATCCAGATGGCCACTGGCAAACTATAGTGTGACTTTCAGGCACTACAGGATTTGAATCCATGACGACATAGTGTGTTACTAATAGTAACCTTTGTGTCTGGGGTCCCTGCTCTCTTGAGCTCATTGACCAGGTCCCCTGTGTAGTTCTGGGCTGATTTTTCACCGTTCTCAAGATCATTGATACCCCACAAGGTGAGATCTTGCATGGAGCCCCAGGTCAAGGGAGATTATCAGTGATCTTGTATTTCTTCCATTTTTTAATAATTGCTCCAATAGTTGATCTCACCAAGATGCTTGCATATTGTTGAGTAGCTCATCTCATCCTTCTGCAGCGCTACAAATGTGTCCCTGGTGTCCATAGACAGCTTTCTGGTCTTGACCTTGGTGGAGAGGTTGCAGTGTGACTGTTTGAGGGTGTGGATAGATGTATTTTATAAAGATAACCAGTTCAAAAATGTGCCATTAATACAGGAGGAGAGAAGAGCTTCTTAAAGAAGTAGTAACAGGTCTGTAAGAGCCAGAAATCTCGCTGGTTGGTAGATATCCAAATTTTTATTTTCCACAAGAATATACAGATAAATTCCTTAACAATCATACAATGTGATTTCCTGTTTTTTTTTCCCACATTCTGTCTCTCACAGTTGAAGTGTACCTATGATGGAATTACAGACCTCTCTCATCTTTTTAAGTGGGTCAACTTGCACAATCTGTGGCTATCCAAATACTTTTTTGCCCCACTGTATGCATAATATACATTTGTGAATTATTAGCCTCTTGACACAGGGCTCAAATCACAGTCACACGCAATCAGAAAGCACTGACGGTGCTGTTACATACTGTATGGCGTAGGTAGCCATATATAACAACACTGTCAGGGTTTTCTGATTGCCTGTGACTCTGATTTGGGCCCTGTGTCATTTATACTAATAATTCACAAATGTATATTATATGTTTTATCTTTTTAAGTATTATTAATTAGTTATTAACATATTTTAGTTATGTGAATGAACTTCAAATAAGCAATCATGTTTCTTGTCATGATTGACCTGTGCAGGATGTTCTGTTCCTATGTATGTGTTATATACAGGAAGGAAGTTAGGTGATTTATAAAGAACAGCTGTGAATATTTCACACATCACTTCCTTGCTCACATAATTATATAAGCAATGTATTTTACTCATCACACTCATCACACCAAGAACAATACCAATGTCATGTCTTAGGCCATGTGGAACTGAAATGTATCATTCCCTCTGTGGATAATGTGGTGTCCGCAACTTTGAGCAAAGCGGACATGTAGTCAAGATCTAGTCAAATCGCAGGTGTTCTCACCAGAAACCACTGGTTAGCACTGACCGCCCATATACACATCGCTATGTGTGCTGAGTGGTCTGACTAGGATAGATCACTCAGCACACCTGGCTCATACACGTGCAATTTCTATGACACTATCAACAGTGTTCCTCATGGTTGCCGACTTTCTGGCTGCCCTCTCCAGGAGAGCGCAGCCAGCTCAGTATGGCAGGGGGACGGGGCCAAATCCGGGAGGAAAAAGGGGCAGTGCGGGGGTGGAGCCATGACAGTGAGGAATAGTTTAGGGGCGTGGTTAGAGCGATCACATCATATAGCCCCCTCCCCCCCTGCAATGCTGGTATTTTATGCATTGCACTGCGGGGAGCGAGGTTTCACCCACGGACCCCCCACCGAGGGGCAATCCACTGGAGATGCAGGACAATGCGGGAGGGTTGCCGTCCTTTCCAGGGGGCCGGGAGGGGGACCCGATTTCCCGGACCCGGTAGGCAACCCTGGTGTTCCCCCAGTCACTCTCCTCAGATGGGAGTGTGCAGGATGCATGCACAGCCGAGAGAAGAGTGGGCAGAACACAATGATAAGTGCCCGGGTGTTCCGTAGACGTATCTTTTTTCTTTCTCTCCTGATGGTTTTGTCCATAAAAAATTGCAACCAATGTTATTTCTTTTTGAATAGCAGCTGTAATTCAAAGTGAATTGCAAGGTTTATGTAAATTCCAGCATTTAAATTTTCCCCTAAGAAAACTATAATAATGGACAATTTAAAAGCAAGAAAGGAAAAAGCAGGGTATATTCCCAGAAAATCATATAATATAGGTACAACTAATTAGGGAAGCACTGTCTTATCAGAGGTTAAACTGCAATAAAAAAAAAGCTAGCTACTGTATCATTGGTACCACATTAATTACCAGTGTACTAGCACTACATTTGCATTTCACTTCCCTGCCTCGTTCCACTTCTCCAAGCATAAAAGGGCACAGCTATCAGATCTGCAGGAAGTACGTGTGCGCTTATTACAGGTATGCAGAGTACAAATGTGCATATTTTACTCTAGGCATGCAGGCGTAACTCCATCGCAGCACCTACATGAGTTACTATCACTGACATTCCCTACACTCACAGGATAAGAACTTTTCATATCCAGCAAAAAAACAAACTTGCTTGCCATCTAGTGGCAGCAAAGAAATCAAACAAGTCATAGCAAAATAGTGACTAACCATAATGTAGATTATTATTATAATTATTATTATTTTGTTATTTATATAGCTTTTTTCTCCAATAGGACTACTTATATGGGAGTTCTTTTGAAGATGGGAGTTGCCCATGGCAACTAATCAGATTCTATTTATTATCTTCTAAACAGTGCTAAATAAATAAGTAGGATTTAGCATCATAGATGGAGAATAAAATAGTGTGGCCCACCGGGCCTGCTGCGTGGTGAGTGCAGCAAGCCCGCAAGGGGGGCAATCCATGGCTTCCCCCTTGTCGGGATTCCAGCATCGGTATTTCGACCGGCGGGATTCCGACCGCCGGCATTTCATACCGAATCCACAGTGTGGGTTGGTTGTATATAGTGCAGGTTGCATACAGTATGTGTCACATACTGGTGGTAATTCTGACAATCCTAGGGTTTTTTCTGTCACCAAATACAATAAATTAAGAGAGCGCACTGAGGTGGATCAACTAATTT
This sequence comes from Crinia signifera, assembly GCF_055691185.1. Taxonomy (NCBI): domain Eukaryota; kingdom Metazoa; phylum Chordata; class Amphibia; order Anura; family Myobatrachidae; genus Crinia; species Crinia signifera. The sequence goes on from NC_139224.1 coordinate 99,218,846, forward strand.
AATCAATACAATAATAACAATACATTTAAATATAAAACATCACTGTTACTTCTCTTTCTCTGATTTGGTAAATGTAGTCATAAGTTTCAGCTGAAATGAGATATAATGCCCATAAGTTTGTACTCGGTCTAATAGGACCAAGTGTTCCCTTGCTCTTACCCCAAACAGTCCACCCTGGTATGGCAAGTGGAATCGCCAGGTGCTTATGGAGGAGCTTCTTGAGGGGGTGACCGCTGATAGGGGCACAAATGTCACTGTAATATTGCGGTATAACCAGCATGTAGAGTTGCAGATGTTGCCACATGAAATTGGTCAGCAATTACCACCTGCTGCAAATAAGCAGTGCTGCTACGGCAGTTACTAAGTTTACCAGGTGGATTCCAGGGTAGAAAAAGAAGAAACAGGATCCTAATTAGGAGGAACATTTAGGGGTGCCTATCCCAGAATCCAAACTATGAATTGTTTTGAAAGTGTTTATTTTTCTATATTTTTAACGTACAGGATGACATTCTATGGGATGAGATAATTAGACTTTGGCGAGTTGTTTCGCAATTTTCGCATATTTAATGAGCTGCGAAAATGTGAAAAAAGTGTGATTTTGGCCAACAAGTTGGACACACTGGAAATGCGATGGCTGCTTTTCGCAGCACATCGCATCCAGATGTTTTCACATGAAAAAGTATACAAATCGCATATTTAATGGTATGCGATTTGTAAAAAGTGTGTCTATAATTCGCCCAAAAATCAGACCAGGTTCTGATGGGCAAATTAGCCAGAACCCTGCACAGATCGCAATGATCTGTGCAGGGTTCTGGTGTAAAAAAAAGTTTAAACAGTTAAAATAAAAAAAAAACCAGCGCAGGGTCCCCCGCCAGAGCATAACCAGCCCCGGGCTCATTGAGCCGGTGCTGGTGACATAAAATCAGGGTCCCCGACAAATATATGCAATATATGTGAAAAAATATATAAAGACTACCTTAATAGAAAGTATTGAAGAAAAAGCGGAGGCTCTTTGGGTGACCATAGAAACAGGGGAGAAGGCGATTCTTCGTATAGGGGTGATCTACAGACCACCAGGTCAGGAAGAGGAACTAGACAAGAGCCTATTGCAGGACATCAATAAAATGGCATTAAAAGGAGAGGTGATAATCATGGGAGACTTTAATCTACCTGATGTAAACTGGGAGCTGCCTGTTGCAAGTTCCACCAGAAGTAGGGACATGCTGAATTCCTTGCAAGGAGCATCCCTCCAGCAATTGGTGAGGGAGCCCACTCGTAAGGACGCAATATTAGACATAATACTTACAAATGGTGACAGAATATCTGACATAAATGTGGGTGAAAATCTGGGATCCAGTGACCATCAAGCAGTATGGTTCAAAATAAAGACAGAGACTGACTCATCGCACACAAAAACAAAGGTTTTAGATTTTAGGAAGGCTGATTTTGTAGAGATGGGAAACTCTGTAAGGGATTCTTTGGCAGAGTGGAAGAACTTGGAAGGAGTGCAGGATAAGTGGGAAAAATTAAAAAGTGCAATTCTAAAAGCAACAGAACTTTGTGTCAAAAGAGTTAGGAAAAACACAAGAAAAAGAAAGCCATTGTGGTTTGCAAAAGAAGTAGCAAGTATTGTGAAAGCAAAAAAGTTGGCCTTTAAGAAATTTAAGCAGACGCAGAAGAATGAGGACAAAGAGGTGTATCTTGTTAGACAGAAGGAGGCTAAGAAGGTAATCAGATGTGCAAAAGCACAGGCTGAAGAGAAAATGGCCCAGTCAGTGGGTAAAGGGGGGAAAACTTTTTTTAGGTATATAAGTGAAAGGAGAAAAACAAAAAGTGGAATAATTAGACTGAAGACAGAGAGTGGAAGTTTTCTTGAGGGGGACAATGTAATAGCAGATAATATTAATAATTATTTTTGCTCAGTATTCACTGCTGAAAGAGAGGGGAAGGGGCCACAGGTAAGTTGCAAGTATAGTCAGAAAACTGAGGGAGAGACAAGTACATTTACAGAGGAGAAAGTCCTCACAGAACTCTCAAAACTGAAAGTGGATAAATCAATGGGGCCAGATGGGATACATCCAAGGATACTAAAAGAGCTTAAAGGGGAGCTGGTAAAACCAATAACAGAATTATTCAACCAGTCACTAGCTACTGGAGTAATCCCAGAGGACTGGAAAACAGCGAATGTAGTCCCACTGCACAAAAGTGGAAGCAAGGAAGAGGTAAGCAACTATCGACCAGTGAGCCTTACATCAGTAGTAGGGAAATTGATGGAAACACTCTTAAAACAAACAGTTGTAGAATATCTCAAAACCAGCAATTTACAGGATCCAAAACAGCATGGGTTTACTGGGGGAAGATCATGTCAAACAAATCTTATTGACTTTTTTGACTGGGTGACTAAAGTAATAGATCAAGGTGGGGCTGTAGATGTAGCTTATCTAGACTTTAGTAAAGCTTTTGACACTGTCCCACATCGCAGACTGTTAAATAAACTTGAAAGCTTGGGATTGGATTCTAAGATAGTTGAATGGATAAGAGCGTGGTTGCAGGACAGAAAACAGAGAGTTGTAGTAAACGGAGTACAGTCAAAGGAGGGAAAGGTTACAAGTGGAGTACCCCAGGGATCTGTACTTGGACCGGTGCTTTTTAATATCTTTATTGGTGATATTGCAAATGGAATTGAGGGTAAAATGTGCCTTTTTGCAGATGACACAAAGGTATGCAACAGGGTAGACACACCAGGAGGGGTAAAACAAATGATTGAGGATCTAGGCAGATTAGAGAAATGGTCAAGAGAATGGCAACTACAGTTTAATGCCAAAAAATGCAAAATCATGCATTTGGGTCTCAGAAATCCAAAGACTCAATATAGTATAAATGGCACTATAATGGAAACTACTGAGGAAGAGAGGGATCTAGGTGTCACTATTTCAGGGGACTTAAAAGCAGGTAGGCAATGTAACAAAGCAATGAAGAAGGCAAGTCAGATGCTTGGTTGCATAGGGAGAGGTATCAGCAGTAGAAAGAAAGAAAGAAGTAATAATGCCACTGTATAGGTCATTGGTACGACCTCACCTAGAGTATTGTGTTCAGTTCTGGAGGCCATATCTCCAGAAGGATATAAATACATTAGAGACTGTACAAAGAAGAGCAACTAAAATGGTGCATGGCCTACATCACAAAACGTACCAGGAAAGACTAAAAGATCTTAATATGTATACTTTAGAGCAGAGAAGGGAAAGGGGGGCATGATAGAAACTTTCAAATATATCAAGGGCTTTAACAAGGTACAGGTGGGAGACATTCTTCACAGGAAGAGGAGCAACAGAACACGAGGACATGCACTGAAACTAGAGGGAGGAAGATTCAGGGGAAATGCGAGGAAGAATTTTTTCACAGAAAGAGTAGTAGATAAGTGGAATAGCCTCCCAACAGAGGTGGTAGACGCAAATACAGTAGTACAATTTAAACATGCTTGGGATAAGCATATTGATATCCTTACAAAAAAATAAGGATCAAATATGGTTTGAGGTAACATGTTTAAAAAAAGGGGCAGACTAGATGGGCCAAGTGGTTCTTATCTGCTGTCAAATTCTATGTTTCTATGTTTCTAAATAGGGGTCCCCTTGATTTAATGAAACCAGCACCAGGCTCAAGGTCCGGCGCTGGTTCCCAAAATACGGGGGACAAAATAACTAGGGGTCCCCCGCATTTTAAGAACCAGCACCAGACCCAACCAGCCAGCAGGGTAATGCCACAGCCGGGGGACACTTATTATATAAGGTCCCGGGGCCAAAGCATTATCCCGGTGGCTGGTCAGCATGGGCAGGGGTCCTGGGGAAGTGGGGACCCCCCCAATGAAGGGGTTCCCCCCCTCCAGGACTTACCAGCCCATGCTGAAAGTCCGGGGCTGTCCCCGATGCCCTTGGGCGGTGGGCATCGGGCTGATGGAAAGTGTAAAAAAAGGAATCAAAACTATTGTTTTCTACTGTAGAACTATGAGTCCCAGCAAGCCTACCCCGCATGCTGGGACTTGGAGAACCACAAGTCCCAGCATGCGGGGCATTAAAGGGCACGCTGGCACTTGTAGTTCTACAGTACAAAAAATAGTTAAATAAAACACACTGACACCCTGAAAAATAAAAGTTTAATACACACATAACACACACACTGATACTTACCTACCTTGAGCCCGTAGGTCGGTCCCTGGATCCGGGGTCCGGGGCTCCTGGACAGAAGAGTCCGGTTCCGGGGCCTTGGTCCTGGTTCCGGGGCTGGTCCGGGGTCCTGGGCTCCAGGGCTGATGTCTCCGGGGTCCAGGATCCGAAGTAGTCCAAAAGGGGTTCCTAAGGAAGGAAATCCTACTCACCTGGTCCCCGGCGACGACCTCGGCATCCTCTCCGGCAGACGCGCTGCTCCCGGCTGGTACCCGCACACGGACTGGAACCCCTTTTGGACTACTTCGGATCCTGGACCCCGGAGACATCAGCCCTGGAGCCCAGGACCCCGGACCAGCCCCGGAACCAGGACCAAGGCGCCGGAACCGGACTCTTCTGTCCAGGAGCCCCGGACCCCGGACCCAGGGACCGACCTACGGGCTCAAGGTAGGTAAGTATCAGTGTGTGTGTTATGTGTGTATTAAACTTTTATTTTTCAGGGTGTCAGTGTGTTTTATTTAACTATTTTTTGTACTGTAGAACTACAAGTGCCAGCGGGCCCTTTAATGCCCCGCATGCTGGGACTTGTGGTTCTCCAAGTCCCAGCATGCGGGGTAGGCTTGCTGGGACTCATAGTTCTACAGTAGAAAACAATAGTTTTGATTCTATTTTTTACACTTTCCATCAGCCCGATGCCCACCGCCCAAGGGCATCGGGGACAGCCCCGGACTTTCAGCATGGGCTGGTAAGTCCTGGAGGGGGGGGACCCCTTCATTGGGGGGATCCCCACTTCCCCAGGACCCCTGCCCATGCTGACCAGCCACGGGGATAATGCTTTGGCCGCGGGACCTTATATAATAAGTGTCCCCCGGCTGTGGCATTACCCTGCTGGCTGGTTGGGTCTGGTGCTGGTTCTTAAAATACGGGGGACCCCTAGTCATTTTGTCCCCCGTATTTTGGGAACCAGCGCCGGACCTTGAGCCTGGTGCTGGTTTCATTAAATCAAGGGGACCCCTATTTGTCGGGGACCCTGATTTTATGTCACCAGCACCGGCTCAATGAGCCCGGGGCTGGTTATGCTCTGGCGGGGGACCCCGCGCTGGTTTTTTTTTTATTTAAAATGCGATTTCCTGCAAACATGCGATTTTCAGACATGAAAATCGCACATTTTCAGGACTAAAGAAATCGTACCAACTCGCACCTATTCGCACTATTTGGCCCGTTTTTCGCATCTCATTAAATATGCGAAAAACGGGCCAATCTTGCGATTTTCAAAAGTGCGAAGTGGTGCGATATGAAAACGTGCATTTATCTCAATCCATAGAATGTCACCCATAATGTGTTGTATTAAATTTATTCAATATTGCTGTATAAAAAAACCAGCGGTGTAGCTAGGTGCCATGGTGCCCGGAGCATAGGCATGTTTCACCCCCCCCTGCACTCTCATACATACATACACCATCACTCTAATACATACATACACCATAACTCTCATACATACGCCATCACTCTCATACATACTCATTCATACTAGAGATGTGCACCGGCTACTTTTCGGGTTTTGGGTTTTGGGTTCTGATTACCTTGAGGTTTTGGGTTCTAATGGGTTTTGGCAAAACACCTCCTAAGTGTTTTGTGTTTGGATTTTTTGGGGTTTTGGGTTCTGATTTTTTTGTTAAAAATGCATAAAAACAGCTAAAATCGCAGAATTTGGTGTTTTTTTTTGCTCCTACGCTATATTGACCTCAATAACATTCATTTACACTCATTTCCAGTGTATTCTGAACACCTGACACCTCACAATATTATTTTTATTGCCAAAGTTTGCACTGAGGTAGCTGGATAACTATGCTAAGCCACACAAGTGTGCGGCACAAACACGTGGCTCATGTAAGAGTGGCACTGCAGCGGCAGACATGATGGCAGTTTAAAAAAATAGGCCCATAAAAGATACCTATCTGGCTTGATCATGCACTGTTTACCATGTGCAGCCAAGGAGCGGTGGGCATTTTGTGCAGCACAGAGTTTGTCTGCAAGTGTGTAACTGTTTTGATCACTTTAACATCCAACAAGACCCCTATCTGGCTTGATTGTGTGATAATGTAATCTGATTGTTTAATTTTGTGATTATTATTCATTTATTATTACCAGTCGTCTCTTAAATCATTGCCTAATGGGTGTAGGGGAGTGGGCTAATGAATTTTAAGGTGGCAGATGGAAGATGTAATGTAATGTAAACCATCACTAGCATTGGTTGCAGCAGTGGCAGTAACTGATGGACCCGGCTGTGCAGATAAGGAGGATGCTGACAGCGATGATGTCAAAGGGAGAGCCAGTGAACTGTTGCTCCATGCAGCGCTGGAAAACTTCGCTGCCCGTGGTGATGCCATAGGGCATGCGTAACCATCACTAGCATTGGTTGCAGCAGTGGCAGTAACTGATGGACCCAGCTGTGCAGATAAGGAGGATGCTGACAGCGATGATGTCAAAGGGAGAGCCAGCGAACTGTTGCTCCATGCAGCGCTGGAAAACTTCGCTGCCCGTGGTGATGCCATAGGGCATGCGTAGGAAGACGTAGCACCCAATAGGGGTCATGAAGGCAGTAAGCATGGAAGAGGCTCTGTCCAGAGGGATCTGCCAAAACCCACACTTGGCATTCAGGGTGCTAAAGACCGTTGCACCTGGCATGTCAGTGATCACCTGCTCGATGGTGCAGAGTGTGTATCTGTTTTGGTCAGTTTAATATTTCATAAGACCCCTATCTGTCTTGATTGTGATTATGATTATTTATAATTAATTTCATCTGATTTTTAATTTGGTGATTAGTAATATTATTCATTTATTATTTATTATTACCATTCGTCTCGTCAATCATTGCCTAATGGGTGGAGGGGAGGGGGCTAATCAATGACTAGGTGGCAGCTGGAAGAGTTCTATCTGGCTGCGACTTCTGTAACTCTATTGATCGCTAGGGTGGATTCAGGTGATCTGGCTCGCTAGGCGGGTGTTCCCTTTGCTCACTGCTTCACATGCGTCCCTCGTGAAGCTGCGCACTCTGTCGAGGAGGATGTCCTTTGCCGGTAGAGAAGTACTGATCTTCTCTCAAGGTGTTACGACTCGTAGCTGCACTCCCCTGCTACAACCTCAAAACAAGCACCAAGACCCCTATCTGGCTTGATTGTGCACTGTTTACACAGTGCAGCCGAGGAGCAGTGGGCAATTGGTGAAGCAATCAGTGGAATACAAAGAGTTATATGCATTTCAAAGACAAGTCCCTCATACAAATGACTCTCAGCAGTGGGCACCAGACCAGACAGGTAAAAAAAAATTTAGCCGCCCAAAAAGAAGTGTAATTGCAGCCGTCCCCAAAGAAGTTTAATTGCAGCCGCCCACAAAAAAGTTTAGCCGCCCCCAAAGAAGTTTAATTGCAGCTGCACAAAAAGAATTTTCATTGCAGCCTCCCTCAAAAAAGTTTAGCCGCCCCCAAAGAAGTTTAATTGCAGCCGCCCCCAAAGAAGTTTAATTGCAGCCGCCCAAAAAGAAGTGTAATTGCAGCCGTCCCCAAAGAAGTTTAATTGCAGCCGCCCTCAAAAAAGTTTAGCCGCCCCCAAAGAAGTTTAATTGCAGCTGCACAAAAAGAATTTTCATTGCAGCCTCCCTCAAAAAAGTTTAGCCGCCCCCAAAGAAGTTTAATTGAGCCTTCCTGCCCCAGCCCTGACTCATCCAGGTCAGGGAGATCACATTCTCACCCATGAAGGTGCAGCAATCAGTGGAATGCAAAGAGTTGTATGCATTTCAAGACAAGTCCCTCATTAAAATGACTCTCAGCAGTGGGCACCAGACCAGACAGGTAGATGAGGCAGTACTAGTTGTGTGTGTATCTGTTTTGGTCAGTTTAATATTTAACAAGACCCCTATCTGGCTTGATTCTGGTTATGATTGATTGATTGATTATTAATTAATTTTATGATGTGATTGATTCATGGTCGAAACCCCGTTTAACAACCTGGCTGATCCTGACCCTGATGTCAAATGGCAGGCTGAACAATTTGTGGATAGCCATATTTAAAAAAATGTGTGGCAGCCCAATACAGGATACCCCCTGTGCCCCTGGAGTGCCCCTGTGCCCCCAAAGAAGTGTAATTGCAGCCGCCCCCAAAGAAGTGTAATTGCAGTCGCCCAAAAAGAAGTGTAATTGCAGCTGCCCAAAAAGAAGTGTAATTGCAGCCGCCCAAAAAGAAGTGTAATTGCAGCCGCCCGCAAAGAAGTGTAATTGCAGCCGCCCTCAAAAAAGTTTAGCCACCCCCAAAGAAGTGTAATTGCAGCCGCCCAAAAAGAAGTGTAATTGCAGCCGCCCAAAAAGAAGTGTAATTGCAGCCGCCCAAAAAGAAGTGTAATTGCAGCCGCCCGCAAAGAAGTGTAATTGCAGCCGCCCTCAAAAAAGTTTAGCCACCCCCAAAGAAGTGTAATTGCAGCCGCCCAAAAAGAAGTGTAATTGCAGCCACCCACAAAAAAGTTTAGCAGCCCAAAAAAAGAAGTGTAATTGAGCCTTCCTGCCCCAGCCCTGACTCCCCCAGGTCAGGGAGATCACATTCTCACCCATGAAGGTGCAGCAATCAGTGGAATGCAAAGAGTTATATGCATTTCAAGACAAGTCCCTCATTAAAAAATGAGTCTCCGCAGTGGGCACCAGACCAGACAGGTAAAAAAAAGTTTAGCCGCCCAAAAAAAGAAGTGTAATTGAGCCTTCCTGCCCCAGCCCTGACTCCCCCAGGTCAGGGAGATCACATTCTCACCCATGAAGGTGCAGCAATCAAGTGGAATGCAAACAGTTGTATGCATTAAAAAGACAAGTCCCACATATGAATGACTCTCAGCAGTTGGAATAATGAATGGTGATGCAAGATGGAATTGTCCTTGGGCCCTCCCACCCACCCTTATGTTGCAAAAATAGGACATGCACACTTTAACAAACCAAACATTTCAGCGACAGGGCCTAAAAAACTGTGGCTGAAATGATTGGTTTGTTTGGGCCCCCACAAAAAATAAACCAATTCATAATATCTCCCTGTATAAACTGGCTCTACAGCAACAAGATGTCATAGTCACTCATCATCATCCTCCTCCTCCTCCTCCTCTGATTCCTCGCCCCCTTCAGTGTGTACTTCCTCATTCTCAGAGATTATCAATTAGTCCCCGCTGGACTCCACAATCACAGGTCCCGTTATAATCTCTGGAGGCAATTCCTGGTCTTCATTGAATAAGTGATAATTCATTTTTATAAACATCATTTTCTCAACATTTTTCGGGAGCAACCTCCTTCGCCGCTCACTGACCAGGTTCCCCGCTGCACTGAATACCCTTTCGGAGTACACACTGGAGGGGGGACAACTCAGGTAAAATAGAGCAAGTTTGTACAGGGGTTTCCAAACTGCCTTTTTTTCCTGCCAGTACAGGTAAGGACTGTCTGACATGTCTACTTGGATGCTGTCACCAAAGTAATCATCCACCATTTTTTCAATGTTGACAGCATCCAATGCACCGACAGTAGACATGTCAGCAATCGTTGGCAGGTCCTTGAGTCCGGACCAGATGTCCAAACTCCCTTCTGCCTGCCCTGCATCCCCGCCAGCGGGTTGTGTGGGAAATCGCAGCTGTTTCCTCACAGGCACAGGTGTGGGAGAAAATGAAGGAGGAGCTGGGGCCGTGTCACGGTCACCTTCAGATGACAATCTCCTGACCAGCAGGTCTTTGCACCTTTGTAGACTTGTGTCTGCCGGAAACAGAGACACAACATACGCTTTAAACCGAGGATCGAGCACTGTGGCCAAAATGTATTCCTCTGACTTTAACAGACTGACCACCCTCGTATCCTGGCAAAGCGTATGGAGGGCTTCATCCACAATAGCGACATGCTTTGCGGAATCGCTCCGCTTTAGCTCCTCCTTCACTTTCTCCAGCTGCTTTTGTAACAGCCTGATCAGGGGAATCACCTGACTAATGCAGGCAGTGTCGGAACTGACTTCACGTGTGGCTACTTCAGGCTGGAGAACCTTGCACAACTTGGAAATCAGCCTCCACTGCGCTTGAGTCAGGTGCAGCCCCGCTCCTCTGCCTATGTCATAGGTGGCTGTGTAGGCTTGAATGGCCTTTTGCTGCTCCTCTATCCTCTGCAGCATATAGAGGGTGGAGTTCCAGCGCGTCACCACCTCTTGTTTCAGCTGATGGCAGGGCAGGTTGCAGAGTTTTTTCTCCCGCTCCAGCCTTCGGCAGGCTGTGGCAGAATGCCAAAAGTGTCCGCAAATTTTGCGTGCCACCGCAAGCATCTCCTGCACACTCCTGTCATTTTTTATGAAATACTGCACCACCAAATTTATTGTGTGGGCAAAACATGGCACGTGCTGGAAATTGCCCATGTTTAATGCCGGCACAATGTTACTGGCATTGTCCGACACCACAAATCCCCAGGAGAGTCTAAGGGGGGTAAGCCACAGGGAGATGATTTCCCACAGTTTCTCTAAGAGGTTGTCGGTGTTGTGCCTCTTCTTGAAACCGGTGATACACAGCGTAGCCTGCCTAAGAAGGAGCTGGTATGCAGGAGATGCTGCTGCTGCTGCTGAGGAAGGCGATGCATCTACCCAGTGGGCTGTCACAGTCATATAGTCCTTAGTTTGCCCTGATCCACTTGTCCACATGTCTGTAGTTAAGTGTACAGTGGGTACAGCCGCATTTTTCAGGGCACTGAGGACACTTTTTCTGACCTCCCTGTACATCGCGGGTATCGCCTGCCTAGTGAAGTGGAATCTAGACGGGATTTGGTACCGGGGACACAATACCTGCATCAACCGTTTAAATCCCACTCCATTGATGGCGGACACCGGACGCACGTCTAACACCAACATAGCTGTCAAGGCCGCAGTTATCCGCTTTGCCATAGGATGACTGCTGTCGTATTTCATCCTCATGGAAAATGACTGTTGGACGGTAAATTGCTTAGTGAAAGACGTATCGGTCTTACGACTTCCCCTCTGGGATGATGACTGACTTCCCCTCTGGGATGATGACTGACTTCCAGGAGCAGCAGCGGCGGCAGTAGTAGTAGGCGTAGTGCTGCAGGATCCTCCGGAGGAATCTATGGAGTCATTCATGCAGGTGAGATGGACTGCAGGACTCCCCCCTATCCGGATCGAGGAGGAATTTGTCGAGGATGGAGTTGGTGGTGTGCTTTTCAGGCATTTGGCTCCAAAAGGAGGACCAAGTGATTTAGGTGTCGCTGGACTGCTAGCCGCACTTTCTGGACTAAACACTGAACCATGACGCGTCTTTAGGTGACGTTGAAGGGAGGTTGTCCCTAGGTGGGCAAGATCCTTACCCCTGCTTATTGGAGTTTTAAATAAGCTACAAATGGCAATACTTTTGTTGTCCCGATGCGGATAAAAAAAATTCCAGACCGCAGAGGTGGATTTATTGGTCCTTTGTCCAGGCATGACGATGGGCTTTTTCATCCCATGGACAACAACTTTTTCCCCCACAGGTGCCTCATTCCCCCCTGGTGCTTCATTTAAGCAAACCAAGTCTCCATCCTCCTCGACAACTTCCTCCTCAGTGCCAGCTACATCAATATCCTCCTCCTGGTGTACAACATCACCTTCACTAATAAAATCTGGAACTAGACTGTGGGTGATCCTTCCAGCATATGCAGAGGGCGTACTGCAAATGGTGGAAGGAGCCACCTCTTCACGTACAGTGATGGGAAGGTCCGGCATCACAACCAATGCCACCCTCGGACTCTCCGTGGGGATTTGGGATATGTCTTTAGAAGGATGAGTTTTTTCCAGATTTATTTTCTGAATTTTTTTCTGTTTTTTTTTCTGAAATTTTTTCAGACTTTTTTGAGTCGGTGTCAGCCTAACTCTCTTTGATTTCCTATTGGGCGGGGAGAGAGGAGGAGGAGGACTTTCCTCGTCATCTGAAGCTGCACCACTAGTCATGAAGTTAGGCCTTTGCTTAGCCGTTCCTTGCCACTCCGTGTCGTAAATGGCATATTGCCAAGTTTAAGTTTCTCTTCCAACGATTTACATTTCATATTTTTATTCCTTTTACGGAAGTTTGGTTTCAATTGTACATGCCCTCTGCTTTCACACTGGGCATCGGCCGTGGCAGACGGCGTTGTTGGCATTTCATCGTCTATGTCATGACTAGTGGCAGCAGCTTCAGAACTATGAGGAAGTGCATCTTCATCTTTTCTTTGTTTGTTAAACTCCATATTTTGGATCTCCATTATTATTGTGGAGTTATGTCACAGAACAGCGCCACTGGAGTGCAATTATATATGTCAGTGAGTATGCACCTGCAGGCAGTTATACAGATACAGCAGTATTAGGCAGTGAGCCACACACCAGACAGGTACGGCAGTATAAGGCAGAGAGCCCCAGACCAGACAGGTAGATAATGATATACGGCAGTATTTAGGCAGTGAGCTCCAGACCAGAGGGTAGATACGTCAGTATTGGGCAGTGAGCCACAGACCACACAGGTACGGCAGTATTAGGCAGAGAGCCCCAGACCAGACAGGTACGGCAGTATTAGGCAGTGAGCCCCAGACCACAAAGGTAGAGATATACGGCAGTATTTAATTATTTATTAGCCAGTGAGCCCCAGACCAGACGGTACATACGGCAGTATAGCCAGTGAGCCCCAGACCACAAAGGTAGAGATATACGGCAGTATTGAATTATTTATTAGCCAGTGAGCCCCAAACCAGACGGTACATACGGCAGTATAGCCAGTGAGCCCCAGACCACAAAGGTAGAGATATACGGCAGTATTTAATTATTTATTAGCCAGTGAGCCCCAGACCAGACGGTACATACGGCAGTATAGCCAGTGAGCCCCAGACCACAAAGGCAGAGATATACGGCAGTATTGAATTATTTATTAGCCAGTGAGCCCCAGACCAGACGGTACATACGGCAGTATAGCCAGTGAGCCCCAGACCACAAAGGTAGAGATATACGGCAGTATTTAATTATTTATTAGCCAGTGAGCCCCAGACCAGACGGTACATACGGCAGTATAGCCAGTGAGCCCCAGACCACAAAGGTAGAGATATACGGCAGTATTTAATTATTCATTAGGCAGGCAGTATTTAATTATTTATTAGCCAGTGAGCCCCAGACCAGACGGTACATACGGCAGTATAGCCAGTGAGCCCCAGACCACAAAGGTAGAGATATACGGCAGTATTTAATTATTTATTAGCCAGTGAGCCCCAGACCAGACGGTACATACGGCAGTATAGCCAGTGAGCCCCAGAACACAATGGTAGAGATATACAGCAGTATTTAATTATTTATTAGCCAGTGAGCCCCAGACCAGACGGTACATACGGCAGTATAGCCAGTGAGCCCCAGACCACAAAGGTAGAGATATACGGCAGTATTTAATTATTTATTAGTGAGTGAGCCCCAGACCAGACGGTACATACGGCAGTATAGCCAGTGAGCCCCAGACCACAAAGGTAGAGATATACGGCAGTATTTAATTATTTATTAGGCAGGCAGTATTTAATTATTTATTGGCCCGTGAGCCCCAGACCAGACGGTACATAAGGCAGTATAGCCAGTGAGCCCCAGACCACAAAGGTAGAGATATACGGCAGTATTGAATTATTTATTAGCCAGTGAGCCCCAAAACAGACGGTACATACGTCAGTATAGCCAGTGAGCCCCAGACCACAAAGGTAGAGATATACGGCAGTATTTAATTATTTATTAGCCAGTGAGCCCCAGACCAGATGGTACATACGGCAGTATAGCCAGTGAGCCCCAGACCACAAAGGTAGAGATATACGGCAGTATTTAATTATTTACTAGGCAGGCAGTATTTAATTATTTATTAGCCAGTAAGCCCCAGACCACACACCGCCAGACTGGCAGATTCAGTGCAGGCAGCAGTGCAGCACCAGTGGACTATATATATTTATTTAATATAATTAATTAATTAATTATTAATATATATAATAAATGGCACAGCACAGCACCAGAGGTATGCCCCAGCACAGAGGAGACAGTAGTAGTACAGGCAGGTACACAGTTAGACTGTTCTCCTAAGCAGAGGAGAACATAGTACACAGCAGCACTGAGGGAGACAGCCCTAGCAAATAAAATAATTAATTACAGCACAGCTCACCAGAGGTAGACCGCACAGAGGAGACAGTAGTACTACAAGTACACAGTTAGACTGTTGTCCTAAGATGAGAACAGAGTACACAGCAGCACTGAGGGAGACAGCCCCAGCAAATAAAATAATCAATTACAGGCAGCACAGCACACCAGAGGTAGACCGCACAGAGGAGACAGTAGTACTACAAGTACACAGTTAGACTACTACACAGCAGCACTGAGAGACAGCACCAGCGATTGCAAAAGCTCAAGGTCAAGCTCAAGTTTAAGCCCCAGCAGCAGCACCAACACACCCTCTCCCAACCCACTACTTGACTGGAGTGAAGATGGCGGGCGCGGCAGCCGCTTATAAAGCCTTGCGAAATTCGACGCCGGGAGATGACGTTCTAATCACACGGACGTACCGAGTCAGGCGGGAATCTCCGAGCGCTGCTCGGAATCGGGCTCGGAATGATGACGTCCATGGGGGCTCGGATCTTTGAAAACCGAGCCCGCACATCTCTAATTCATACATAGATACACCCTGCCACTCTCATACATACATACATACAGAGCCGGCCTTAGGCATAGGCCAACTAGGCAATTGCCTAGGGCATTTGGAATGCCTAGGGGCATCAGCAGCTTCTGCTGATTAAAATGATATGCAGCATGCCTATTTTGTGTGTGTGAGTGAGGCTGTTAGCGGCTGTGCGAGTCCTGTCTGCGGGTGGGTTGGTTGTGCAATAGTGTTCGGCATATGTGTAAGGGGCATTATGTGTGTCATGTATAAATGCATTAATAATGTGTGACATATGTGTAAGGGGCATAATGTGTGTCATGTGTATAAGGGCATTAATAATGTGTGACATATGTGTAAGGGGGATTATGTGTGTCATTATGTGTATGAAGGGCATTAATAAAGGTTGGCATAATTTGTAAGGGGCATTATGGTTATAAGGACATTAATAAGGTGTGTCATGTGTAAGGGGCATTACTGTGTGGTATTATCAGGGGTGCAGAGAAAAAGGGGTAAGGGGTACAAATTACCCAGGCCAAAGTCTGATGGAAGGGCCCAGTGGGGGCCCCGGGCCCCTTCCCCTTAAGTGACAGCAGCAGCTGCAGCAGCTCTTCTCCTCTGCCCAGCACACACTGCTTTATGCTGGGTTGCAGTGTGGCCATTGAGGTGCTTAAAATACAATATTTTCTCAGGATTTTTTTCTAAGGGTGTAATGTGAATAATATGAGGAGTAATGTAAATAAGGTAAAGTGGTACTACTGTGTGATGTAATGTGAATAGGGGACACCATCGCATGATATAATGTGAATAAAGTTGCACTACTGTGTGGCATAATTTGAATTGGGGGTACTATTGTGTGGCCATGCCCCTTTCCAGCATGAACACACCCCTGTTTGGGCTCCGCACCGAATGGGTGCGCTGTTTCTCTTTAAAATATTGCGGGTAGGAGCACCAAAATGATGACTGCTATGATGACTGCTATGATGAGGGTTGATGATGCTGGGAAAGGGGAGCAGGGTCAGAGACGGAACTAGTGGCGGTGCTAGGGGGCAACAGTCAAAATCTTGCCCAGGGCATAATTTAGGCTAGGGCCGGCTCTGCATACATACATACACCCTGTCGCTCTCATACATACATACATACATAAACCCTGTCGCTCTTATACATACATAAACCCTGTCGCTCTCATACATACATACATAAACCCTGTCGCTCTCATACATACATACATAAACCCTGGCGCTCTCATACATACATACATACATACATACACCCTGTCGCTCTCATACATACATACATAAACCCTGTCGCTCTCATACATACATACATACATAAACCCTGTCGCTCTCATACATACATACATACATAAACCCTGTCGCTCTCATACATAAATACATACATAAACACTGTCGCTCTCATACATACATACATACATATACCCTGTTGCTCTCATACAAACATACATAAACCCTGTCGCTCTCATACATACATACATAAACCCTGTCGCTCTCATCCATACATACATACATACATAAACCCTGTCGCTCTCATACATACATACATAAACCCTGTCGCTCTCAAACATACATACATACATAAACCCTGTCGCTCTCATTCATACATACATACATACATACATAAACCCTGACCAGAGCCGGCCTTAGGCATAGGCAAACTAGGCAATTGCCTAGGGCATTTGGAATGCCTAGGGGCATCAACAGATTCTGCTGATTAAAATGATATGCAGCATGCCTATATTCTGTGTGTGAGTGAGGCTGTATCTGCATATGAAATAGTGTATTCATGGAAATCACTGTAACATAGCATTCCGTATGCAGGTACAGCCACAGTCGCACACACAAAATGGGCATGCCACATATCATTTTAATCATTGGAAGCTCCTTGTGTGTGCTGGTTATAACAATGCAAATAAGACGAATTTTCAGCAAAAAAGGCACCCAACGTTAGCAGAACTGGCCAGGAGCTGCATGGCCTATTGAGGCAAGATGTATGAGGAAACATCTGTATCCAAGCAGAGGCAGAGGTCACAGTAGTAGCGGCTGTGGGAGTGCTGTCTGCGGGTGGGTTGGTTGTGCAATAGTGTTCGGCATATGTGTAACAGGCATTATGTGTGTCATGTGTATAAGGGCATTAATAATGTGCAAAATATGTGTAACAGGCATTATGTGTGTCATGTGTATAAGGGCATTAATAATGTGCAACTTATGTGTAATGGGCATTATGTCTGTCGTGTATAAGGGCAATAATGTGCAACATATGTGTAAGGGGCATTATGTCATTATGTCATTATGTGTATGAAGGGCATTAATAAAGGTTGGCATAATGTGTAAGGGGCATTATGGTTATAAGGACATTAATAATGTGTGTTATGTGTAAGGGGCATTACTGTGTGGTATTATCAGGGGTGCCGAGAGAAAGGGGTAGGGGGTACAAATTACCCAGGCCAAAGTCTGATGGAAGGACCCAATGGGGGCCCCGGGCCCCCTCCCCTTAAGTGACAGCAGCAGCTGCAGCTCTTCTCCTCTGCCCAGCACACACTGCATTGTGCTGGGTTGCAGTGTGGCCATGGAGGTGCTTAAAATAGAATATTTTCTCAGGATTTTTTTCTAAGGGTATAATGTGAATAATGTGAGGAGTAATGTATAAAAAGTAAAGTGGTACTACTGTGTGATGTAATGTGAATAAGGTACACAATCGCATGATATAATGTGAATAAAGTTGCAGTACTGTGTGGCATAATTTGAATTGAGGGTACTATTGTGTGGCCATGCCCCTTCCCAGCAAGAACACACCCCTGTTTGGGCTGCGCACCGAATGTGTGCACTGTTTCCATTTAAAATATTGCGGGTAGGAGCACCAAAATGATGACTGCTATGATGAGGGTTGATGGTGCTGGGAAAGGGGAGCAGGGTCAGAGGCGGAACTAGTGGCGGTGCTAGGGGGCACCAGCCAAAATCTTGCCTAGGGCGTCATTTAGGCTAGGGCCGGCTCTGACCCTGACGCTCTCATACATACATACATACATAAACCCTGTCGCTCTCATACATACATACATAAACCCTGTCGCTCTCATACATACATACATACATAAACCCTGTCGCTCTCATACAAACATACATAAACCCTGTCGCTCTCATACATACATACATATATACATACATAAACCCTGTCGCTCTTGTATATACATACATACATAAACCCTGTCACTCTCATACATACATACATACATAAACCCTGTCGCTCTCATACATACATACATAAACCCTGTCGCTCTCATACATACATACATACATACATACATACATAAACCCTGTCGCTCTCATACAAACATACATAAACCCTGTCGCTCTCATACATACATACATACATACATACATACATACATACATAAACCCTGTCGCTCTTGTATATACATACATACATAAACCCTGTCGCTCTCATACATACATACATAAACCCTGTCGCTCTCATACATACATACATACATACATACATAAACCCTGTCGCTCTCATACAAACATACATAAACCCTGTCGCTCTCATACATACATACATACATAAACCCTGTCGCTCTCATACATATACATACACCCTGTCGCGCTCATACATACATAAACCCTGTCACTCACACCACCACTTTTATACATACATACACTGCTTCTCTCATTCATACATATATACATACAATGATGGCACCCACCTCCACTCTCACCATACATATATGCAGACATACACTGCCTAACATATATCCATCCAATCATATATACTTTGCCACACCTCCTCCAGCCCCCCCCCCCCCTCCTCCCGAGTCCCCACCAATACATCAAAACCCCAGTGCAGCCCCATACGCAATTGCAAACAGGAACAACCCCGCCCCCTCATTATATGAATATAGTAATCCCTCCCCCCACCGGCCACCACATTCACACTGACACCACCTTCCCTGGGTGGTGACTTCAATCCACTACTCCGGGGACTCAGTTGATAGAAAGCACTAATTCCCCTTACCTCCCTGCTTCTTGTGGCACTGCTGCTGCTGCGTCTTCGTGTACAGCACTGACTGCACACTGGGACCCGGGCCGTGGTGTGCGCACAGGAAACTGTGCGGTGACAGTTAGTTCTGTCTGTAGCGGGCATCCCGACACAGCCGGGGCCGGCCCAGCCCGCCACTGAGCAGGGCAAGGAGGGAGCGCCGTTGTGATGTCATGGCGCCGCAACCCATGGCACTGGCGTCCAAATCCGGCGCATGCGTAGTAAGAGCGCTCGCCGGAATTTTTTTTTTACACAGCGGGGAGCAGGGCGGGGGAGCAGAGTGCATGGCTCCGGCGCCAGGTGACATTGCAGCGCCTGGAGCACATGATCTGCCGGCTCCACCGTAGCTACGCCTCTGAAAACAACTAATTCCAGCACGCTGTGTGAAAAATTGGTGTATTTCTTTTTCTAGCATATTGTTTTTATAGGGGATTGACAACCTCCGTATACAGCTGCTGCTTTTTTGAATAAGGAGCTCAAGGGTAGCACCTGTATAACTGTCCCAGAGACAGTACACTCCCCTTAGATTCCAGAGTACTTGTAGTTTCAGTCAGCGTAGTGTTCCCGCCAGTCAGCGTAGTCACTGTACTGTCCCCGGCGTCCCTGGTTTGAATAGTAGTCCCTGGTAGTGAGTGCCTCTCACACAGTGCCGGTAACCACCAGATCCCCTGCGCTGGTGGACGCCGGCAGAGAGGCGATCATGCGGGCACCAGCAGAGAGGCGCTCCATCTGCCTGGGACACACGATCATCTCATACGCAAGTGCGTCTCAGTAATTTGTGTGGCAGGGTACGGCAACCCTGCCCATGTCCGCTTCAGGGAGAAGGTCAGGGTTAGGGGTTCAGTACAACGTGCGTCTCGTGCACAAGGAGGGGGGGGTTCGGACGCAAGTCTGTCTCATGCACAATAAAGGACACATTTGCCAGTGCTCCATGTTACATACTGTCAAATGCCTCCATATCAAACCCCCACTATCCACATTAGACCGAAGCGTGGCAAGCGCACGAGGTATGCGTCCTCCCGACCTGTTCATACCCCCACTATCCACATTAGTCCGAAGCGTGGTCAGCGCACGCGGTACGCATCCTCCCAACCTGTTCATACCCCCGCTGCGCTCGCCACGCTTCAGGCACATTTTCTGAGTCCCGCGGGGCTCACCATGCTTCGGGCTTGCCACAGTTTATAAATTCAACTCCATGCCGACGTGGATAGTGGGGGTATGAACAGGTCGGGAGGATGCATACCGCTCGTCACGCTTCTGGCTGACGTGGAAAGTGGGAGTATTTCAGGAACACATTCACACCTGTCATGTCAGGCAGGTCAATGGTTCCAACACAATGTAATAAGCGATGACACAACACTGACTGACTACACTAACTGCATAACGCTGACTGACTACGCTAACTGCATAAGCTCCGGTTAGGTGTGAACGTACACACAGTCGCAGATACAAGCTGACTACACACTGACAACACTGGCTGCAGGAACACGATGCTGATGCTGACAGGGACGCAGACTACGCTGACTATGCTGGCTGTGGGAACACGACACTGATGCTGATAGGGACACTACGCTGACTATATAAGTGGCGCTGTGAAACTACACAAGTACCGGTTCCAGTAACAATTACCGCTTTCTGCAGATATTTTAATACAGCAATGGTGATCACCGGGTGTATCACTCCCAAAGAAGGAGATGGCTTTTGGGTGGTCAGTATCCAAAGTACTCCCAGCACTGAGGGGGAGGGGGTGTCGCTGTTTGTGAGCGTTGCACCCGGTAACCTGGGGGAGTGTGGATGCCGTGCTGATGGTGTAAAAAAAAAAAGATGTTTATGAAGAGTAAAAAATAACTATTGGATTCTGTAGTAGAACTACAAAGCCCAGCAAGCCTCCCCCGCATGCTGGCACATGGAGAACCACAAGTCCTAGCATGTGGGGCATGTATGAGCCTGCTGGGACTTGTGGTCCTACTACAGAACCAATACCCCAAGAACATACATACCGAGTAAGTACAATTTCATGATACCCCACTTACATCCATGGTCTCTTGTAGGCCTGTCCTCTTCTCTAGTAGATTATCCATAGGGTATCTGTGAAATAAATTTTACTCACCATCCCTCTAGTGTAGATTTTGTCCTCTTCGGTCCAAGTAGCATTTACGGATGTGCCAAAAAAAAAAAAATCCCAACACCAGCAAACTGAGGGAGCTGGAATTGTGTTGACACTTGCAGCCCCTCCCCTCCAGAGATGCCAAATGAAATTGCACGCAGAGAGATTTAATCTTGGTGGGCGTTTCTAGTTAAAAAGACATGGGTGCGTTGCGGTCAACGTCACCTCGGTAGGGATGGTACAGTTTTCACTGGTGCTTGAATGGACACAGCGATGGATTTGTATCAAAGTTGGCGGGTGTCTCAGTAGCGAGACCTTTGTCCATGGTATTAGCATAAAGACTCAGTCAAATCAAAATATGTAGTTATGGCTGCAACTGGGTTCATTGCAGGCCCATAGTACTTGTTAAACACTTACCTGACTGCAATGCAAAGTGCATCCATGTCACAGACATACTATACAGATAAAAAAGCAGTCACAATAAGACCTACTAGCCGATATTCTGGCTGCCTCCTTGGCATGGTGGGGGGGCAATGGTTCAGCATTGTAGGTGTGCGGCAAGGGGAGTGATGCATGACAGGAGCATGTAGACAAAATGCATCATCACAGAACAGCTCCTGATAAACAATGCTAAGATTACAGGCACCGTGAACCACCCCCGGCTTCAGGTTTTCAGTGCGGCCATAGTTGGATGCAGGCAGGTGAAGAGAAGCTAGGAAATATGCCCACTCTTCTGGGGACAAGGGAGTGCTTCCAAATTTTCTGGAGCCTCCGGGCATTTCAGGAGAGTAGGCAAGTACTCATCACATATTCTATGCTCAGGGTACACTGAAAAAGAGTTTCTTCCATTCCCTGCACCGTGGGAGGGACACACAGTGTATAGAGCTTAGATTGGTTTAAATGTCTACATATTAACTTACAAGCCTGAGCCCCCCTTGCATGTCATCGCCTCCCTATTCTCTCTGCTATGATAAATCTATAAGTAAATGGCATCATCCACACAATGGAAGGCACATAACAAGGCCCTGCTGAACTCCTAATTCTTTTATCTCCATCATTCATCTTTTACGTCATCTTCCTTCCTGTTCTTTCTCCATCTTCTGCTTTCTTAAAATCATACATCTACCTCCATCTCTTACGTCATCCTTTTTTATTCATTTCTCTTTTTCCAATTCCTTCATGCTTCTCTTACTTCATCCTCTCCAGTCCTCTTCTACCTCCTCATTCAGTTTTCTATTCCTCCTTTTCTTGATCTTCCTGTATCTTTCAGCTTGTAGCATATGCTGCTTGTTCCAATACAACTATTGTGCAGCAAATGCTGCTCGCTTTAGGATCTGCAATATTTTCAGTTGTGTCACCTACTCCTGGAATTGATGGGGAGGAGGATTTTTATGTATAATACAAATGATACAGTTTCAATAAATTTTGACTCTATGTATACCTACATCATATATTGTATACTATTGTATAGCATACAATGTCCATTCATTGTAAAGGAGGTTAAAAAGTCAATCCTTTCATGAATAAAAATGTATTGTTAGGCCAGATGAAAACTGTGCATTGGCTATATATATATATATATATATATATATATATATATATATATATATATATATATATACAGTATTCCAATGTGCAAAGTCCAATACGTAATAGTCTGTTGTGATTTCTAATAGCCTTTATCCAATGTAGGAAAATTCACATAGAAAAGAAATGGAGGAGGCGTACACAATGAGCAGATATATTTCAACACTTTACTAAAAAATAAAAGCTCACATACAGTACATGAAAGTTTCATGTCAGGCATGGTTTTTATGGATGAAAATCATCATATCACCAGTGTGAATACAGCGGTAACCGGCATCAGGACAGGACGAATCTAGACCCACTGTTCTGTGGCTCCCACAGCAGGGCAGCAGCACGATATCGCCATGGCTTCACAGACCACACTGGCTAGGTTTCCAGTGTCACTGCTCACACGCAGTCAATGCGTTTCGTCACGTCAGGACTTCGTCAGAAGGCGTGTGTTTAGGGTGTCATAGGTACGTATATATATATATATATATATATATATATATATATATATATATATATATATATATAATATCCTTATCCAAAATGCTCGGGTCCATAAGTATTTATTTAAACTTGAAACAAGGTTTTAAAACATGAAACAAAGTTTGTGTAAATCTCAGACACTGAATTTAAATGCCAAGCAATCATTTATTTATTATTATTTATTTACAGTTTCTTATATAGCGCAGCAGATTCCGTTGCGCTTTACAATAGTAGACAGTGATAAGACAAACTGGGTAACAACAGACAGACTCGGGGGTAGGAGGGCCCTGCTGCAAGCTTACAATCTATAGAATCATTGTCTTGCACATATTTACTGCCAGTTACATATGGAATGGGATCACTGGACAGCCCGTAACTAGGTTGACAAGCATTAGGTCGACACCACTAGTTCGACATGCATGGATGTCGACATAACTGAAGGTCGACATGGGTTAGGCCAACACAAGCATTAGGTCTACATGTGGAAGGTCGACAGTCAAAAGGTCGACGCAGGGTTTTTAATTTTTTTTGTCCCGAATTTCGACACAGTCAACATGGAAACTGAAACGTAGCACTGCGTCCCCTGGAATGGCTTGCTGCACTTGCTGCGCTCGGCACACTATTTGATTCTACCACCATGCCCTAGTGGATGATAGGGCATAAAATACCGCCTGTCGGCACATGTCGACCGAAAAATCCCATGTCGACCTTCCCCATGTCAACCTAATGCTTGTGTCGACCTAATGACCTGTCGGCCTAACCCATGTCGACCTTCATGCGTGTTGACCTTCATGCATGTTGACCTTTATGCATGTTGACCTTCATTCATGACGACCTAGTGGTGTCGACCTGGTAACTGGAGACCTAGTAACCGTATCCCTTACATATCATATCCTCAGCAGTTACAGTTACAGATGTTCCCAGTAGGTTTTTTAAAGTAAAAAAAAAGTACATTTAGGAGACTCTGGCTTTCAGAATAATTTGGAAAATGGATGTTTGATTAAGTGACACTCAACCTGTGTTTGTGTGTGTGTGTGTGTGTGTGTGTGTGTGTGTGTATATATATATATATATATATATATTTGTATCTGCCTGACGATGGGCTAATAAAGGCCCAAACAGTGTATGGAATAATGCATAATGGGTATTACAATGTGTGGCAGAATGCGTAAGGGGCCTTAACGTATATAATAATAACAGCTCGTAGTGACCCATATATACATTACACAGCACGTAGTGACCCATAGTCACATTACACAGCACTTTGGGCCTTATTCTGCTTGGTGTGGTAATTTCCGAATTCTTTCGTAGGGCGCTTTTTAGCCGTCTGCGCATGCGTAGGCAACGCTATGCGCATGTGCCACGCATGGTCTCCGTACTCGTTCTCACTAATACTGTACAGAAATGTCCACCGAATTGACTCGGGAAAAATGGGCGTTTTGGGGCGTCATTCGGACTTACACAAGGGCGTGGTTTCAAAGTGGGAAAAACTGGGCGTAAATATGGGCGTACACGAGGGAGTGCACGAACTCTGGTAGGCGTGCATTCGGACAGCACACCGACTGCAAACGAACCAACACACATGAAATACAGTATGCAGTCTTCATAAGCAAGTTTCACTTTGCGGAGACCACTTGTTCATGTGCTAGACATTCGGTTCGCCCAATTAGTACGCCTGCACCTGAAGCACTGTCAGCTGAACACAATACAATCCACTCCTCTACTCATTACTCATTAATTACACTCTTTTCATTGCTTCAATTGGAAGCATTGCTGACTAAAGGGACCATTACTTAAAGGGGTAACAATGATTGAATAGCACTTCACATGATGTAAGGGTTAATGTAAAGTGGTAGTAATGTGTTTAAGTATCAAATAGGATTTAATTGATTACAATTACAAACAATCCCTTTTTTATGAGGAAGCCTAATTTCTTAAGTGTGTCATGTGACAGATTTATGAGTTCAGATAATAGTCGTGAGTTTTGCGGAAATACACCGCATTGGTGCGTACGGCCAGCTTCCCGTCCGTTCGGGGGCTGTAAGATCGTGCAGAATCTTTGTGTGGCCACCGCACACGCACGGTTTGGATGTTGTCCGAAAACACACCCTCTTCTTAGAGAGCGAGTCCGTCCGAATGCGGAGGACCTGTGGGCGTTTGTTCTTACAATGTCCGCACAGCGTGGCGTGCGGTCCGCTCCGAAAGAATTCAGAAATTACCGCACCAAGGAGAATAACCTCCTTAGTGACGCATATTTACATTACACTGCTGCTGCTGGGATCTGTGCTGCTGGGTAATGTTTGCTTTGCTTAGTGATGACCCCTGTGTTTGCATTTGCTTTATTGAAAGTCCAGAGGAGTGCCGCTATTTGCTTGCTATATGTTCCATTCGAGTGTTGCACCCGGGCAAAAGAATATATATATATTGTGTCCGTGAGTCTCCGAAACACTGCCATCTGTATGGGCTTGATGGATGGTGTAATGGTTAGCATTACTGCCTCACAGCACTGAGGTCATGGGTTCAATACCCATCATGTCCCTAACTGTGCGGAGTTTGTATATTCTCCCCGTACTTACGTGGGTTTCCTCCAGGTACTCCGGTTTCCTCCCACAATCAAAAAAAATATGCTGGTAGGTTAATTGGCTCCCAAAAAATTAACCCTAGAATTGCTGTATGTACATGTGATAGGGAATATAGATTGTAAGCTCCACTGGGCCAGGGACTGATGTGAATGTTCAACTATACTCTGTAAAGCGCTATGTGGAAACTGCTAATAAATAAATTAATAAATAAATCTGCTGTCAGAGAGTGAAACTACATCTCTTTCTAACACAGAAGGTAGCAATCTAGCTTTAGAAGCTTTTTGACACAAACACCATAAGCACAAACTTGTGTAAGCACAAATACAATGCCATACCTCCCAACTTTGGATGTTGAGCAGTCGGGACGCTGCTGCCGCGCGCCGGAGGCGCGTCGATATTTTCGGGGGGGGGGGGGTGGTGGCCTAATTTGGGGCTTGGCCTATACTCGCGGCTCCCCCGCGAGGCCACGCCCCCATTTTGCTGCTATGGGGGCATGACCCAGAGGCTCTGTGAGCCTCTAGCCATGCCCCCAGCCCCCTGGCTGCAGGAATAGACGCTGTGCGCATGCGCACAGCGTTTATTCCCCGCTGCTTAGCAGCTGACAGGGGGGACTCCCAACAGCCCCCCCACACCGCGGGACACTGCCGCCCGCAGGTGGGACAGCGGGACAGGCCCTGACAATCGGGACTGTCCCGATAAAATCGGGACTGTTGGGAGGTATGCAATGCACATATCAGTAATGGATAGTACCCTTTTCTGACTGCATTCCTTTCCTATTTCAAATGACACACATTGTTGTGTAGTGCTGCTACAGTATATTTGCTCATGGGATGCTTTCCTGTTGAGCATCTGCTCCCCGCTGTGGAAAATGTGACCTGAAGATCCCAGACTCAACAATGACTAGGTAGCTGTGACTTGTAAGTATGATCATAACTGCAATCCCTCTGGGGTGACATGTCTTGCAAATGAGAATCCATCAGTTGTCACTTGCTGCAGGGTTCAGTAGAGGGTCACATACTGTGCTGTTACTGCCATAGGCCTGTTAAAATGACATTTGTGTTAATAAAGGGTCAAGCGGACTTATGTTGTGACACCCTGGTTATATAACATTCATCTATGTTGTTGTTTAGTGGATTTGCATAACTACCCCCCATGCACGGAAAAAAAAAGAAAAACACAGTATTTAAAATAAATAAGGAGAAACATTTAAGATACATTAAATAAGACACTATTATTTGCAATCAAAATACACTCTGTATAAATAAAAAAATCAAATCAACTTTATTGGCCATGTGTGCTTGCGCACACTAGGATTTTTTTGTGGATTTACAGTGCAGCATCAAGCAGGGATGTGGGTTGGGAGGAGGCATTACATACATTACATTGAGACATTACATGCAGGGAACACATACCCACCAAGCAGCACAGCGCCTAGGCAGCCATCAGCGGCGCCACTGGTTGCTGCAGCAGCCAGGTAGGTGACAATATAGGCAGGGACAGTATAATGGGACACAAGGAATATATACCCTCCAAGCTGCACAGCGCATAGGCAGCCATCAGCGGCGCCACTGGTCGTTGCCGCAGCCAGGTAGGTAACAGTATGGTCAACGACAGC
Source organism: Crinia signifera (assembly GCF_055691185.1). Lineage (NCBI taxonomy): Eukaryota > Metazoa > Chordata > Amphibia > Anura > Myobatrachidae > Crinia > Crinia signifera. Next base: position 99,246,101 of record NC_139224.1, read on the forward strand.
ACAGTTACAGCAGAGAAAGTACAGTTATGATACAGGAGACACGGGGTTACATATAGCTGAGTGCACAGATCCTAGGCAGCCATTTGCAGCACCAGCTTCCTGTAGGAGAACCAGCATGAGGGGTGGTGGTGGGGGCTTGTTGGGATAGAGAGTCACTGAGGCCTGGGGAGAGTCAGTGAGGCCTGGGGCTGGAGGAAGGGTCTCCCCCTTTCTCCACGATATATCTTTTGGGTAATTTGTAGCCTTACCCCAGACACCCAGCAGCAACCTTAGCACCAAACCGTCACTCAAAGCGCAGTCAGTCACCCTGTCCCTAGGCCTGGGGCTGGAGTTGGACCCTCCCTGGGCTAAGTTCCACGCCGCTGTCTCCTATAGTCTAATCATACATCCTCCCTTGGGGTGGGGGGGGGGGCACCGCCACAGCATAGAGGGCTCTCACATCTGCTGATGCTGGGGGGGCAGCGGCTGGGGCCTGTGGGCATGATTTTCCTCTACCGTGGCCGGGTGCTGCCTCCGGGTGCCTCTGGGGGTCGCCGCCGCCTCTGGGGGTCATCATGCCGGGGACCTAGCCTGCGGTTTGATTGATTGTAGCAGCAGAAGGGCTCACAGGCCATCTCCTCATCTTTGGACCTGGAAGCTCACACCCGGAGCTGGAGCAGTCTGCTGTGTCTCCCTGTGTCCCCAGCCCAGACCTACTGGGCACTTCCTTTCATGGGGAGAGGGAGAAGATGGAGCTGGTGTACTTCCTCCTGCCGGGGGGTCCCCCCAGCCGATAGTGCTGCGCGGGAGGGGGGGCACCGCGCTGCATTCCTCCGGCCATCGACCATCCCTTGCCAGGCTCCCAGTGCTCGCTGCCAGGGGGGGCACAGCCGTGTCCATCTCCCGCAACTCGGACAACCTCTCCTTTCGTCTTCCAGGGGGGAGGGGGAGCCGGGGCCACCCGCAGGCCGATGATACCAACGGGGGAGGGAACCGCTGTGCTGCTAGACTCCTGTTGCCTGCTCCCGGTCCACAATGCTCGCCACCAGGGGTGCACAGCGCCGCCTCTGCCCTGCCCCTCACAACCGCCATGCTGCACACTGCCAGCTGCTCCGGAGGCCTCCACCAGAAATAGAAAATATATAATAATGTAAATGAAAGCATTACATACAAAGCTAAAACTAATTATGCAGCCACAATATATAATTATTATGAATCCCCTAAACTGAGTGTCATAAGGTTATAAAATTGCCTATATTGTATTTTCTAGTTCATTATATACAGATGGAGTGCCTCTCAGCCAGTGCCAGGGGCTTGCCAGAATGCCCACGCTGGCGGAGAGGCGCTCCATCTGAGGAGGCGGCAATCTACGGGAACCGGAGGGAAGGCGCCGGGGACCGCCAGACCCCCGCTGAATGAGCCCGGCTCAATCTGTAGAATCAACCCCTGCTGCCTGAATGACCCAGCTCAATTTCACATAGAACTGTCCTTCAAAGAGCTGAGTGTTGATAAAGAGGTCCACGTAACTGTTATACCTCTTTTACACCAAAATCCCTGGTCTTCAAACACAGGAGTTTCCAGGGTCAGACCCAGCTTACATCCTTGTAGCCAAGGGGATAACATGGTTGTTGCGCAGGGGGAGTTAAATGTGCATTTCCTAGTAGGAGTCAAATGCTCGTTGCCCAGGGGGAGTTAAATTGCCAACCCGCCCGCTTGTCCATCACTGGAGTGGGAGGCACATCACTCACCCTCCACCTTTAAGCACTTGGTCCAGTTTCTGCCTGTCAGCGCTGGTTGCTACTGCCTGTCAGCGCTGTATGGAAAAGGGCTGTGGCAGGTCCGCCTATAGAGCGCACCGTCCGCACACATCCCTCCCAGCTGCTGTCTTTTGCCATTGCTGCAATGCACTTCGCCAGGGCCAGCGCCACCACTAGGCAGGTCTAGGTATTTGCCTAGGGCGCCGGCCACTGGAGGGCGGTAGTGAGCCGCCAAGTACCATAGAAAGCAGAGCAGAAGCTGAAAAGTGCCGGAACTCATCCCAGCAGGGCAGCAGGGTCAGGGAGCGGGGACCAGGTGAGCTAAGTGATACGATGCCACCCCCAGCACCTCCCAGCCTCCCCCCCCCCTCGGGAAATCCCCGTGCGGAACACTATCCCCCCCCAGTAGCACGGAGGCCATATCGGCCCCCCATACCCCCCCGGCGTCTGGGAAGACAGACCGCGCACCACCCCAAAAAGCCCCCCCGAACGACCGGGCAGAGACACCGCAAACACCCCTCCCCCCGGCGGCCGGGCAGAGACACCGCGCACTTCCCGACCGCCCCCCCCCCGGCGGCCAGGCTGAGACAGCGTGCACCCCCCAGCAGTTGAGCGCCGGGGCACCCCTCCCGCCTGGGGCGCTCCGGTGCCTAGCACCGGCCCTGCACTTCGCAGACTTCTGGAAAACACATCCCACACTTCTGAAATCCGTCCAGCGGTACCCGGATGTCCCAACCCGGGTTGGGGCAGTTTACACCATCCACTACCCAGGTCCTGCCCATGTTCCACCCTGGTCAGAACCTGGGTAGGATTCCTGTGTAAATGGAACCGGGTTGGCCTCTTTTACAGAGGCGGTATAAAAGGGGTATTAGTTGCCTACTCTGTGACAGATTCAGACCTTTTTGTTCAGGTCTGAATTCGGCCCCATCTCCGATTATGTGGGTTCACGCATGAGAACAGGCACTAATATGTAACCGCCTTCAACTAGTTTTTCACTCCCCAGGGCATTTGCACATTGATTGCGTGTCCAGCGCTCTCCTAGTGACTGGACAGCCCCCTCCCTGCACTCCCTCCCTTCACTGGAGAGATGCCTTGCTCTTGCACACGGCGTCTCTTATCACTGCTGCTCAGCAGTAATCTTCGGCTCCCTACCAACTGCCCCCCCCCCCCCACCCGCAGGACACTTCCACTTTTCAAAAAATACTGCAGGGGGCACTGATAGATTTATTCTTAGGGTAAATAAAAGAACAGAGGTCCAAAAGAAACCAATGTGGCTTAACAACAAAGTCAGATTTGAAATAGCTAAAAAAGGAGGTCATTCAAAGCGTTTAAACAAGATAGGACATCCAAATAATTTTCCGCGTATAAATGTATAAATGTATAAATGAATGTAATAAGAAATGTAAAAATACAATCAAGATGGCTAAATTAGAGACTGAACGTAAAATAGCCGCAGATAGCAAATCTAATCATCCCAAAAATCTACAGTTCTATAAACGGGAAATGGTTAAGGAAGGAAAATAAAGGCTCCTAAAAAATAAGCAGGGCACCCTGGTAATAAAAGGAAAAGAGAAAGCGGAATTATATAACATTTATCTAGATTGTACAACCTTCCATAACACCCATTGGATCACCCTTTTTCTATTTAGTATGTGAATAAGTACAATATGTTGTGGTAATAATATGAATGAGGGAAACAACATGTGGTGTAATGCTTGGGACAGGCTGCTGACATCACATGACTTCAGTGCCATCCCGAATTTAGAGGATAGTGTGTAAATGAAAAGCTTCCAGGCTTACTTTTCATTACGAACAGCAGAAAAATCATTCGATGTGAGCGACCATTGAATGATTTTTCGGCCGTGCCGCCACATGCGCGGGGATGTGTTAGCGTACACATCCCCTCACAAGTTAGCAAGGGGATTCTCGTAGTGGGGGGGAGGGAAAAAATTATTCATTTCTTTGCATGCAGGGTAAATACTGGGTACTTTTGCATGTGGCCCACACATGCTGGTCAGATTTATTTTTACACTGCAATTTACTTAGACCTGTGTTTGGACATGAGATTCTCACAATCTCTGCAGATGTTGGGAATTATTTACTAAAATCAGAATTTACAGTACATTCTAGAAGAAGGGTTCTAAGACTCTGCCCTCAGGACCCCGCACAGTTCATGTTTTCCAGGTCACCCGGCAGGTGCACAGGTTCATTCAATTCTCATAGATACATTGTAAAAGATCCAAAGGTGGAATTAATTATTTTACTTATGATTCTGTGAGAAGACCTGGAAAACATTCACTGTGTAGGGTCCTGAGGACCGAGTTTGAGAACCTGTGTTTAAGAAGATATAAGAATCAGATTTGCTCATAGTAATATTAAATCTTCAAAAGAACTCCCTTAGTATTAGTAAATAAACCCAGTGACATCTTTACCAACGTGCTCAGCTCCAATACTTGCTCTTTCTTGCACTACTCCTAACCGTCAGTTAGGTCCTACATATCTTATCACTCTACTCCTATAGCCCAGTCCTGTTTTATTACTGTTCTAGCCAGTGATGTAATTATAGAGGATGCAGGAGGGGATGGACCTCCTATGGCGCCCAGGGGTTTGGGGCCCCCCATAACCCAGCACATAATCCCCTGCACTCTCTTGAAATTTTTTTAATCTGTGTTGCCCCCCCCTCCCCTTCCACTGGTGGCAGTAAACTGAAGCGGAGTTAGTTACCCTCCCCTGGCGCTTCTGGCTGGCGGCAGTGAGCCAGACTAAAGTTCCCCCTGCAGTGCTGAGCTGAAGTTGACGGCGTCCCACCCCGCACGCTTCCCCCCTCGCCTGCACTAATCGGGATTCAGAGCTGGGAACTGCTGCACTTTTTAACAGACCCAGTGCCTGCTCAAGTGGCTTCTCAGTACTGGCTGCTTGAGCACTGAGCAGACACCGGGGCTGGCACAGGCAGGATGACTCTCTTCTCCCCTGAGCTGCAATTCAACACCACGGAAGGCAGGAGGGTCTGCAGTGACTGTGGACACATCAGCCTCCAAGAGCCAGCGGCCAGAGCTAAGGATCTGCAATCAGCCTGGGCAAGACGAGCAATCCCCAGGCCAGTGTTGCTATCCCTCGTCCCAAGCCTAGTGTCCCCCTTTTCCTGCAAAGAGCCCCCCTACCAGACACAATCTGTCACCCAGTGTATCCCCCTTTCCAACCAACCCACTAACTCCCCATGTAGAACCCCCCTTAGCCAGTGTCCCCCTCATATTATTTATTTATTTACAGTTTCTTATATAGCACAGCAGATTCCGTTGCGCTTTACAATAGTAGCCAGTGATAAAACAAACTGGGTAACAACAGACAGACTTGGAGGTAAGAGGACCCTTCTGCAAGCTTACAATCTATAGGGACATAGGAGGGAAACACAAGGACAGGCATCAGTAATAGCATAGCAGTCCCACCAAGTTGCAAGTCCAGAAGGGAAGCTATATAATACATAAGTGCCTCAGAGGGTTATGCGGGTGGTACTTGATATGATAGGCTTGCCTGAAGAGGTGAGTTTTCAGGGAATGCTTGAAAGTTTGGAGACTAGTAGAGAGTCATATTGTATGTGGAAGGGCATTCTACAGGGTGGGAGCAGCCCGATGAAAGTCCTGTAATAGTGAATGGGAGCTAGTGATCCGTGCAGAAGAGAGAAGCAAATCTTGAACAGAGCGGAGTGGTCGAGATGGGAGATATTTTGTTATAAGTAAAGATATATATGCTGGTGCTGTATGGTTAATAGCTTTATATGTGAGTAGAAGTATTTTATATTGAATACAGTAAAATACAGGCAATCAATGGAGGGATTGGCAGAGCGGATCAGCACATGATGAGTGTCTTACAAGGAAGATCAGCCTAGCAGCAGCATTTAAAATGGATTGCAGTGGCGAGAGTCTGTTCTTGGTAAAACTATTGCAATAATCAATGTGGGATATAATGAGTGCATGGATAAGAGATTTAGTAATGTCTTGTGTGAGATAGGGTTGTATTTTGGATTATGTTGTTAGATGCATGTTACATGATTTGGAGACCGATTGAATGTGGGGAACAAAGAGTCAGAGTTGAGGATGACCCCTAGGCGTCGAGCTTGTGGGGTAGGGTAGATTGTCGAGTTGTCAACAGTTATGGAGATATCAGGATGGTAACTGTTCTTGGCCGGTGGGAATATAAGTAACTCCACATATATCTATCGACCCTCCACCCCCCCCCCCCCCCACCCCCACCACACACACACACACACACACACCATTTTCAAAACACTGGTCCTTACTATGGGGGTTATTCTAGTTCACTCTTTCTGACAGATTCCTTCTTAGATGGACAAAACCATGTGCACTGCAGGGGGGCAGATGTAACTTGTGCAGAGAGAATTAGATTTGGGTGAGTTATTTTGTTTCTGTGAAGGGAAAATACTGACTGCTTTATTTTTACACTGCAATATAGATCTCAATTTGAAGTAAAACCCCACCCAAATCTAATTCTCTCTGCACAAGTTACATCTGCTCCACCTGCAGTGCACATGGTTTTGTCCATCTAAGAAGGAATTTGTCAGAAAGAGTGAACTAGAATAACCCCCAATATTTTATTTTTATTTTTTATTTTTAAATTTTTTTCTCCAGGAGAGGGTCATGTTGGGAAGTATGGATCCCTGGACAGGCACTCTCGTTCATGCTTGTGACAGTGCGATGCCACAGAACCAGCATCATAAAGAGAGGTGGCAGGCAGGCCCGCTATCAAGGGGCACTATGGGGACTCCAGTCCAGGGCTCAGACAAATCTGGGGGCCTGCAATGACTCCTGTTACCAATAGGGTCATAGTGCTGGCTGCTGTCACTGCAGCAGAGAAGAACTGTATGGAGCAGATCAGATGTGCTAGATGCCTGGTGAGCACACCCGGCATGTGGAGCAGTTACATTCGGCCATACACACCCAGGCAGTGGCGGATCGAATAACCCTGGACGGGCTGTAGCAAAGCAGGAAGACTCAGAGGAGAGGCTTTTCATTCCTCTCTCCACCCCTTCATGTTCAGACTGCATGCATGTAGCTGAGAGGGTCACTGGCCTGGCTCGCTGTGCAATGACATCCTGGGGGCGGCAGGCAATGTCACCTAGACACAGGAGCAGCCTGGGGATAGGAGAAAGACGGCAAGAATTGGAATATGTGACTGCATGTCATCAATAGAGTGCTCGGCTCTAAGGGGGTGCACGGCTGCTGTTTCCCCCCAGGTGCTTGGGTTTGGTCACTGTGCATGGCCGTGGTAACACCTAATGTCAGTCCCAGTGGCAGGCACTTTCTAACGATACACCCTGTGCTTTTTTATAGGTATGGCCATCGACCATCAATGATTTTAAATGTTTTATGGTCAATGTAGAATAGTTTTGCCATTGATGGGGGGAGAACCATCTATGGCAAACATAACTAAATAGTTTTTTCATTCTCTTCCAAGGTTCATCTTGTCAAATTTTTATTCAATTAGATTATTTGCAGAAAAAAAACCTCCAGCTGTGAACATACAAACATACTCAGAAAATAAACCCTGGAAATTTAAACATACTACTATCAATCTCACTTGTGGCTAGGAATTAAGTAGCAGCTAAAGGAGTCATCTTTAACTTCATTATAGCAAGCTGTGATGCAAGGGAGGAAAATGACCACCCCAAAAAAAAAATTGTATGTAGGGAAAATACTTTAATGGCATCTATAGCATGTAGCACAACAAAAACTGGCTTCTCGCTCTGCAGTTTTGTTGTGCTAGGTCGGACATGCACAATCTAAATCTAAATATTTCACAATTTCAGTCTGCCACCCTGCAGGGCAAGTTGGTTTTACCAAGGTGCAAAATTGTTCCTAGTAGGATTTACATCTAATGCTGGGCACAAACTATACCATAAGCTCCACAAGCATTATTTCTAATAATATCGCTCAGTCAAATGCTATAGTGTATACAAACTGAATGATATTGCTAATGATATTGTTTAGTGACGTCCACCTCCCCGCTGGAATTGCAGTCATTGATGATATATGCAATATTTGGCTACATGTTCATATGATGGGTTGGGAGGGGGGCATTTTTATTGATACGGTGCTTACACACTAGATCAGAGGTTCCCAACCCTGGTCCTCAAGTTCCCCCAACAGTTCATGTTTTCCAGGTAGGTGCACAGTTGCACTCATTATTCAGATAATTTTTTTAAAGATCCACAGGTGGCGCTAATTATTTCACTTGTGATTCTGTGTAGAGACCTAGAAAATGTGCACTTTGGGGTTACTTGAGAACCAGGGTTGGGAACCACTGCTCTAGATGACATGTACGATACTATTGTTAACTATTGTTGTTATGGAGCATATCATTTAAAAATATCGGTACTTATGTAATATCTGGGCTCCCGTTTGTCTTATGAGACCGGGTCCGCTTGCCACGCTTCGGGCACGGTGGCTCGCTGCGCTCGCTACACTATATAAAATCAACTCCATGCGTAGTTGGATAGTAGGGGTATGAAAAAATGGGGTGCATTTAACATGGGAGCCCAGATAATACATAAGTACCAACATATCTTATAGAGTGTACGCACCTTAACTCTGAATTAGGCCGTTTTAACTCCAGCTGGCAAATAGCTGGTACACATGGAATTTCATCAAAACAAGCATATGATCGAGGTTGCCTATATTGTTGGAAAGAAAATAGTTAATATGGTTGCCCCTTTTTTTTTTTTTTCAAGAGGTCACAGTTTTACTAGAATGCACTGGCGGGAGATATATTGCTGACACAGATTTATTGAACTGAACACATTTTTCTTTTAATGATCCCAGATATTGATCAGATTTAATCTTCCTTTTCTGGGCGGCTGGAAGATGTATTGTAATCTGGACAGAGGTCTTAAAATGGCCAATTCTCTTGGACATACTGTACTTAGCCTCTCATGCGATACCTGTGATCAGCCCAGTAGAACTTCTGCTAGAACCTAATATATCAATAAGTAGCAACCTAACACCTGTGTCATAAACCCGGCCAGAGCATAGTAATTACACTTACTGGCATTGTGCAAATTAAATAGCAGTTGTATATTGTATATCGCCCATGGTTAATTATTATTGTCAGTTCTTAACATCTCCATACCACTGCTTGTGCGTGGTTACTCTGTAAATGATAACTCCTCCACAGAGACTTCCCCACTTTGCTGCATTGGCTTTTTTGTCCCAATTTTATACAAAGCAACTGCAAAAAAATATCCTTGTAAGTCAGCTTGTCTTACTAAGTTATATTGGGCTACAGGGAATTCCAGGAAAGCAGCTTATGAAGGTACAGGGGGAGGAAGGAGGAGGAGGTACAGTATCTGTGAGCATTTAATTAATCTCTAGTTTACTGCTGTCTGAGGAATAGGATATATCTATTATTACATTTTCTCAGTTATAGTGCAAAGAACACCATATATTTAAGGACTTGGGGGTCTGTTTACCAAGTAGCTATAAACCCCTTTTCTTTAATTTTTTGGGATGAAGGGATATTATTGCTTCTTGCCATTTACCGAAAGTGCTACTGCAATAAAGACATTGCTATATCCCATTGACCATTTCCCTATAGCCTGTTATGGGGCCTGTAGTGTTTTAGACGCTTATCAGACTGTGATAAGCTAATATCTTCGTAGTTGAGAAAAAAGCGTAACACCATTTGACATAGACAAGCGGGGCCGCACAGCTTGTCCGTCTCTGTTTAACAGCCGGGGCGCCCTGCAACTATCCCGCCGCCACCACAGCCTCCTCTCCAGCATCCATACATTCCACACACAAGCAGAGGGAGGGGACAGGCAGGGGAATGCATCGTGCGTCTCTCCTTCCTCCTCGCTCACACTGTCACTGGGCTCAGCTGTCAGCCTATCAGAGCTCGCGGGCTGGCAGCCAATAAGGAGCCAGCCCGCGAGGTATCAATGGCTGATGGCTCAGGTACACAGAAGGGGAAAGAGAGAGGCGCAATGCGCTCCGCTCTCCTCCCCTCCCCAAGGAAGCAGCAGCAGCAGAGGCAGACTTGGCAGAAGCGATGGCAGCAGGGGGAGAACCAGAGTGAGTTTGGCACTGTGGGGGCATATATGTGTGGTGCTGTGGGGGCATATCTGGCACTGTGGGGGCATATATCTGTGGCACTGTGGGGGCATATGTGTGGCACTGTGGAGGCATAAGTGTGGCACTGTGGGGGCATATATTTGTGGCGCTGTGGGGGCATATTTGGCACTGTGGGGGCATATTTGGCACTGTGGGGGCATATGTGTGGAACTGTGGGGGCATATTTGGCACTGTGGGGGCATAAGTGTGGCACTGTGGGGGCATATATTTGTGGCGCTGTGGGGGCATATCTGGTGCTGTGGGGGCATATCTTGCGCTGTGGGGGCATATGTGGCACTGTGGGGGCATATGTGGAGCTGTGGGGGCATATATCTGTGGCACTGTGGGGGTATATATATGTGGCACTGTGGGGGCATATGTGGAGCTGTGGTGGCATATGTGGCACTGTGGGGGCATATATCTGTGGCACTGTGGGGGCATATGTGTGGCACTGTTGGGGTATATATTTGTGGCGCTGTGGGGGCATAGCTGTCACTGTGGGGGCATATATGTGTGGCGCTGTGGGAGCATATCTAGCACTGTGGGGGCATATCTGTGGCACTGTGGGGGCATATGTGTGGCACTGTGGGGGCATAGCTGTCACTGTGGGGGCATATATGTGTGGTGCTGTGGGGGCATATCTGGCACTGTGGGGGCATATTAGTAAACGGCATCAGTTGTGCATCCGCGGCACGTGGGGCATAATGTGTAATGGGCATTTCGGTGTGGGGAATATTGTGTATTTGCCATCACAGTGTGGGGTCTAATGGGCATCACGGTGTGCGACATAATGTGCAATTGTCAACACGGTGTGCGCGTAATATGTAATTGTCATCACAGTGTGTGGCGTAATGTGTAATTGTCATCACGGATAAATAGTGTATAATGATTTCAGTAGCCTGTCATTGTTTGGCCTTGATCTGTGAGGCATACTTAAGGCCCCCATACATTAGGCCGACTTGTCCTAGGGCTATTACATCTTTAAAATAACGTCAAATGACTATCCGGCTTCTGATTGGCTGAGATAGAGCACTCTCAGCCAATCAGTTGCTCCTTCCCAGCGGCCACTGATTGGAGGAGAGTGCTCTATCTCAGCCAATCAGAAGGCGGATAGTCATTTGACATGTTATTTTAAAGATGTAACAGCCGCCGCTGCCCACCCGCTGAGAGACAACATGCTGATTATCACCGCTGCCCGCCCCACTGTCACCGGCATCCCCCGCTGCACCCAGAGATGCTGCTGCCAGCCCGCTGCACAGTGAGAGCACGGTGATTATCACCGCCGCTCACCCCACTGTCACCGGCACCCCCCACTGGGCACTCATTCCCCCCCCCCCCCTGCCCACTGCAGGAGGTCGGACGTGATCGTACATACTGAACGTCCGACCTCCTGATCCGATCCGATGCGCACGGGACCGTGCATCGGATCAAATGTCAAACACATGCGATTTTGGGATGATTTCACGCGATTTATGTACCCAAGTGCCGAAATCGCATGGAGTCGGCCCAAAATCGCATAGTGTATGGGGGCCTTAAGTCACTGCGTGGCCTTCAGCCGGACTTAAGTGCGGGAGTACAATGACAATTCCTGCGGTGACCAATGTCTGGTCATGCAGGATGCAAAAGTGTGATGTAAGGTAATTGTGTTTTCCTGCTAAACCACGCCCTTATATTAAGCCACACACCCTTTTAAAATTAAGCCACGCCCTATCTTCGATACCATATTATGTATTTGGTGGGGGGCATTTTTATTTCTTCGCCCTGGGAGCTAAATTGCATACCCTCCAACATAACCCATTCCATTAGGTACAAAATGGTCTGTTGCTGGACTTCCCTGCCAGTGGCAGTTGCAGATGTGAGGCTGCAGCACAGTCCAATGTTAAAAAAGGGGAGCGACACCTACTGCCACCCCAAACATCTCTGTCCTGGACTCACTGACAGTTGATTTGACCCCCCTCTTTGAATTTTGGACTGAGCTGGAGCCCCACCTGTGTAACTGCCACTGGTAAGGAAGTCCAGGAACAGACCATTTTGTACCTAATGGAATGGGTCATGTTGAAGGGTATGAAATTGTCTAGAAACTGCCCTGTGATCATTACATGCCTGTTGCCATGGGGTGATTACATGCTTCTGTAGTTGGCACACAGGATTTCCAACAGTATTTGTTTTCAATGTGGTCATTACATGCCTGTTGCCATGGGGTGATTACATGCTTCTGTAGTTGGCACACAGGATTTCCAACAGTATTTGTTTTCAATGTGGTCTTTACATACCTGTTGCCATGGTGATTTCCTACAATGTGGTCCAGAGCTGGCCCTAGCCTAAATGACGCCCTACTGTAGGCAAGATTTTGGTTGGTGCCCCATAGCACCGCCACTAGTTCTACCTTAATAGGCCTTGCAGCTCCTGGCCATTTCTGCGAACATTGGGTGCCTTTTTTAGCTGAAAATTCATCTTACGGTATTTGCATTTTTATGTGACCAGGCAGCATCTGAGACGGCCCGCCCCTTGGCGAAACCAGCATCTGAGACGGCCCGCCCCTTCATGGATTAGCGCTGCAGGAGATGTTGTAGTGTAATGTCCTGTAATGTATTTCAGGTCAGTTCAACCCCCCTCCACCCCTGGGGGGAGGGGAGAAGGCGGTTGACTTCAGCTGTATACACATTACTCCCTGGAAGAGACAATAGTGCAATGGTACTGTAGCCAAATCAAGTCCTCTTACTCTACAGTACCAACACTTCATGAACACCTACAGTAGCTGGGGCACAGGTGTACCCGTTACTGACTGACACATTATAAATGATCCACAGGTGGAGCTAATTACCTCACTTACAGTATGATTCTGTGAGGAGACCTGTAAAACATTAACTGTTTTATTTGTCTAGTTTTGTTAAAACTGTTACATTTCATGGTCTAGTTTTAAGAAATATCACTCTACAAAATATTCGAATAAAAGAAAAAAAAAATTGACACCGTAATCGAACACAGGTCACCAGCATGAAGTCCCGCACAGCTACCCACTACACTACGGAACACAGTGATGTGTATGCAGAGGCGTAGGGAGGGCGGAGCCACTGGAGCACACGCTCCGGGCGCAGATTGGGCACATGGCGCCGCCTGCCCGCCCCCCCCCCCCCCCTCCGCATATGACACTATGTTCAAATATACTAGTAAGGGACCGGGGCAGCGTGCGCCGGCGTCTGCTCTGCCCGGTGCCTGCGGCCTGCCTGCTCACCCGGTCCCAAGAAGCTCTTCCAGAAGAGCACTCAGCACTGCGGGTGCCGCAGCGCTGACGTCATGCGGAGGACCCGCCTGCATTACTTGAGTCTCTGCGCGCACAGAGACTGAAGAAGAGAGCGTGACCGGGTTCACCAGCGCCGCGGGCTGAAGGAAGCACCAGTGTGGCAGCCTGACTGCCACTACTGAAGCACTGCAACAGGTGAATCCTGTGTGTGTGTGAGAATGGTGCTTACAGTGTGTGTGTGTGTGTGTGTGTGTGTGTGTGTGTGTGAGAGAGAATTGTGTTTACAGTGTATGTGTGAGAGAGAATTGTGTTTACAGTGTATGTGTGTGTGAATGAATGGTGCTTACAGTGAGTGTACAGTGAGTGTATTATATCTTGATAAAGGGCATAGGAGCCCAAAACTATGCCCTTTAGCAGTGTCATTGGTTATTGATTGAAGATAGTCTGCTGAGTGCTGTCCACGTGGAGGTTGATAGTTTCCTTTAGGGGTAGTTGGCACCAGAGCCAGTTGTTTCAGTTTCGTTAGAGGGTGCCATTCATATGTTTGTACTGTATGTATGTATTTCCAGCAAAAAAAGTTTCACTCATAACGGCTGTGCTTTAAAAATCCTGCGTTTGCCACTGAATATATATCATTATCAAGGTGGATTTCTTTTTTTTTTTTTTATAAAGCTAATTAATTATGGTAATGAACATGGTAATAAACTTGGGGATTGGTGGGGCCCGGGGGAAGAGAGGGGTGGTGTGTGTGTGTGGGGGGGGGGGGCGGGGGGGGGAGGGTGTGAATCGCTCTTTATCTGTATATTTATTTATTTATTTACAGTGTCTTATATAGCGCAGCAGATTCCGTTACAGTGTGTTATATAGCGCAGCAGATTCCATTACAGCGTCTTATATAGCGCAGAAGATTCCATTACAGTGTCTTACATAGCGCAGCAGATTCCGTTACAGCGTCTTATATAGCGCAGCAGATTCCGTAACAGTGTCTTATATAGCGCAGCAGATTCCGTTACAGTGTCTTATATAGCGCAGCAGATTCCGTTACAGCGTCTTATATAGCGCAGCAGATTCCGTTACAGCGTCTCATATAGCGCAGCAGATTCCGTTACAGTGTCTTATATAGCGCAGCAGATTCCGTTACAGGGTCTTATATAGCGCAGCAGTTTCCGTTACAGGGTCTTATATTGCGCAGCAGATTCCGTTACAGTGTCTTATATAGAGCAGCAGATTCCGTTACAGTGTCTTATGTAGCGCAGCAGATTGCGTTACAGTGTCTTATATAGCGCAGCAGATTCCGTTACAGTGTCTTATATAGCGCAACAGATTCCGTTACAGTGTCTTATATAGCGCAGCAGATTCCGTTACAGTGTCTTATATAGCGGAGCCGATTCCATTACACTGTCTTATATAGAGCAGCAGATTCCGTTACAGTGTCTTATATAGCGCAGCAGATTCCGTTACAGTGTCTTATATAGCGCAGCAGGTTCCGTTACAGTGTCTTATATAGAGCAGCAGATTCCGTTACAGTGTCTTATATAGCGCAGCAGATTCCGTTATAGTGTCTTATATAGCGCAGCAGGTTCCGTTACAGTGTCATATAGCGCAGCAGATTCCGTAAGTGTCTTATATAGCGCAGTAGATTGCGTTACAGTGTCTTATATAGTGCCGCAGATTGCATTACAGTGTCTTATATAGCGCAGCAGATTCCGTTACAGTGTCTTATATAGCGCAGTAGATTGCGTTACAGTGTCTTATATAGAGCAGCAGATTCCGTTACAGTGTCTTATATAGCGCAGCAGATTCCGTTACAGTGTCTTATATAGCGCAGCAGGTTCCGTTACAGTGTCATATAGCGCAGCAGATTCCGTTACATTGTCTTATATAGCGCAGCAGATTCCGTTAGTGTCTTATATAGCGCAGTAGATTGCATTACAGTGTCTTATATAGCGCAGCAGATTCTGTTAGTGTCTTATATAGCGCAGCAGATTCCGTTACAGTGTCTTATATAGCGCAGCAGATTCCTTTACAGTGTCTTATATAGCGCAGCAGATTCCGTTACAGTGTCTTATATAGCGCAGCAGATTCCGTTACAGTGTCTTATATAGCGCAGCAGATTCCTTTACAGTGTCTTATATAGCGCAGCAGATTCCATTACAGTGTCTTATATGGCGCAGCAGATTCCATTACAGTGTCTTATATGGCGCAGCAGATTCCATTACAGCGTCTTATATATTTCAAATGTAACATGCTGATGGCTTGTCTTTTGAGCCCCAGGATAGTTGAAGTACTTTAGACATCACACCACACAGTTACGCTGACCGTCAGACAGATGATGGTGAAGCAGATGTGTTTTTAATATCAGCTGTTGCCTTTTTATACATAAAGTCACCATTTCTTTACTCCCATAAAAGGAGTGCTTATTACAAAAACATATTCATATACAACACACCCCTAAAGTGGGGTTAACATTAAATCTTTGGTTCGACATGAGAAACGTAAGAATAGTGAGATAAATGGTATCTCTTATATCCATTAAAGGAGTGAAGTTCTATAGACTGGGAGTTGCTTCTATATTATGCTGACTCTTGCAGTAAGTCTAAGTAGAACATACGTCTTTTGTATAAACATATGAGGTCTCATACATTCCTGTACTATCTTGGTTTACATTGAAGGGGCCCATTTTCAGTAATGTCTAGTTTTTCTAATGGAAACTAGAATTAGAGAGATATACATTTATATTTAACTGTTTCAGCAGTCTGCAGAGAGAGGCACAATAAAGTTTAAGCAATACTTAATACTGGCTAGCAAGTCTAATATGATATAAGAAATATAATGTTAAGTACTATAACTCTATCATTTACTCCCTCCTTTTTATAATAATTAAACATTACAGTTGAGATTACATTGTTTACATACAGTAGTAAACAAAACGCACAAAAAAATTATTATAAATGTAAGAAAAAACTCATAGTGGTTGGACATCTTACAATACAAACTGCCTAACTATGCTAAGGATTAGTCACATCAGATGGTTCTAGTGGGTTATAGCCCTGAGAACAAGGTAGCTTCTCCCCGTTGTCAGAGAGCAACTGGCCGTTCGCTCACATCCATCGGAATAGACTGATCCTCTGCTTTCTGTGTCCGTCCAGATATGAGTTGTTTGAACTTGGTTGTAGTTATTGCAGACTGGCACTGTTTCAAACAGACAGAGAAAACACACATCAATATCTTGACAACAATATAAACCAGTATGCATAATCCTATAATTTTTAGGCTGAACATGAGAATTCCCATAAACCATCCACTGATTCCTGAAAACCATGTGGATGGATTCAAGAATGATAGCCAGCCCCAATTTCCTCCTAGAGTGTCAGGTGTATTATGCTCGGTGGCATAAATCCGTTTTTCCTCTTCTATCTCTTGTATATGTTTTTCTATTGTCTCTTGAGCATTGTCAGTCTCATTGGTAATAAATGTACAACACAATATTCCTGTCTGAGTATATAAGGTCATACAATAGCCTCCTGTCTGTGCCGTTAAGTGGTCCAGAACTAATCTGTGTTGTAACTGTTCTTTTTTTACTTCTTGAATTTCTCTTCCTACATATCTGAAGGTGTTATCATATATTTCAGTAATGTTATCTAATAACATTGCAAGTGATTCGACTCTATAATATGATTTTGACCCAAATAGGTCCAAAAATCCCATTCTCTCATGCCAGGGTGTGTAGATTAGCTTTCTTGCCTTTTTCCCTGCTTCTTTTATTTCCCTTCTGTCCCTGTGTATGGGATTATACTTCCCTACCAGGCCTTCTTGGCCTTTGATTATGTTTTTTAGATCTTCATGATTTATCACCATATGGTGTTAAAAACATTTGGTATGGAGGTACTCCTGATTCGAAGGTGTCAGGGGCACTACCAACTCTAAAAGGGGGCTTTGAGCAAGGATGAAATGTTCCTAAGTAGGTGTTTGAGGGGGAAACCTTTTTAATTATTAAAGCCAAGTATGGTTTCACTTTGTTTTTTTTCTTAAATTCAATGCAAAAAGATAAATTTGGGGTAATTAGGTGTGCTAGCAGTTTAGGGGATTCCTTGCGTAAGTATTGGCTAACTGATGCTTTGAATGGTTCGCTATCTGCACGGTTATCTTCAAATAGTGCCCATTCTTCATATGTGATGGGGATAAATGTCCACTCTCCTCCTCTAGAGGTAGGACCTTGAGAGCAGATCCAACAGTTTGTAGTGTTAAGGGCATTCCCTACCAAATTATGTAATTGCAACAACATATTTTGGTTTTCTCCAGTAGGGGCCTTACACCATTCTATACATGTCTCCTCAGGTGACTGTCCACAATACTCACAAATACACCTTGAGATGTGTGGTAAATTTCTACATTCATGATCAGGGTTTGTTACTTCCCTTTTTCTCACATAATATGATTTGGGATAGACTATAGAGGTAACTTGTACTGTACTGTTGTTTTTAGCATAATCTGGTACCTCCTGTACTGTACATAACCATATTATTGCCACTATTGTGGTTGCCAAACACATAATACATCCCCATAGGCTTTTATCAGATTTGGGCCCCAATAACATTTCAGCAAACTGCATCATCAAACTTAACTCGTAATTGATGACAATGGGATGAGTGTATCCCTTCCTTCTAGCTTCACTGATGTTGGTGTAGTCAGTAGAACCTGGAATGGACCATCAAATCTGGGCTCAAGTGATTTCCGAACGTGTCTTTTGAGATATACCCAATCTCCTGGCTGGAGATGATGAGGATTGTTCTCTACTGTAGAATCTGTGTCTTTTTCCTACTGGCTGGGCTTTTGCTGCTCTCTTAGCTTCTGCATCTGCAAGAGTGTTTCCTCTTGTTTCTTTTGTTTGATTCTTTGTGTGTGCTTGAATCTTGATGATGGCAACTTTGTATGGCTTCATTAATGCTTCAAAAAAGTTTTTTTTTTTTTTTTTTTTTTTTTTTAATGAGGTCAGCATGTTGTATCTGTTTACCTGTAACTGTTTTAAAGTCTCTGCTTTTTCCAGATCAACACATAGTCCATTGTCACTCTCCAGCTGTATCTGGAATCTGTATAAATGGTCGCTGTTGTATGCTCTGCGTGCTCCAATGCTTTAGTAAGTGCCACAAGTTCAGCTGCTTGTGCTGATAAGTGTGCTGGTAGGGCTCCAGAAGTTACTATTTCAGTGTCGGTAGTGACGGCATATCCAGTGTAGGGTGTGCCATTTTCATAGTACCTGGACCCATCAACATATAGTTCGTAATGAGCATTGGGTATGGGCATATCTTGGACGTGTGGCAATGTCTGGGTTTCTTGTTCCATCAAAGCAAGACAGTCATGAGAAAAATTTTAGTACAAGTATTTTCATCTTTGTCCTCACCGTCACCTTCTGCATCTACTTCCATTCTCTGGGCTGTTGTAGACGATACTGTGCTGCCCGAAGGTGCTTGTTCCCTCATTCTTTCTCATTCTCCCTCCTTTTTGAACATTTATGTTCATACTCCTTCTGTTCTGGCAACAGGGCGGGGAGAAGCGTTGCTGGATTTAGAGTGAGACACCTCTTGATTGTCACATTGGTTGCACTCAATAGGGACACTTCGTACTTGGTGAGTCTAGCTGCTGAAAGATGTTTGGTTCTTGCTTGTTGTAGGATTTCTGTTACAGCATGTGGTACTTGTATGGTTAGTTCATGATTAAGAACAATGTCTATGCATTTATCCTTCAATACAGCAGCCGCTGCTACAGCTTTAATACATGTAGGTGATCCTTGAATGATATTGTCAAGCCTGCTGGAATAGTAAGCAAGAGGTCTTTGTCTTGTTCCGTGGCTTTGTTGTTAACACTCCCAAAGCATGTCCTTTTTCCTCATGGCAATACAAGGTAAAAGGTTTAGAATAGTCTGGTAGGCCTAGGGCAGGTGAAGAGACAATGGCCAACTTTAATTGCTGAACTGCTTGAGCCATTTCTTCATCTGTTGGATGTGGACCATCTGTTTTTGATTGCATTGTATAATGTTTGCATGTAAACTGATGCAAGAGGTATCCAGTCCCTGTAGTAGCCCACCAGGCCTAGAAATGACCTGACTTGTTTAACAGTCTTTGGTATCTTGAGAGTCTTTAGTGATAGGCATATCATTTGCCAAATCGGTCACCGTAAAACAGGCCCCTGATGGTGGGATCTGATTCAGCAAGGTGTATGGATTAGGCACAATGGGACAATTAGTTAACAGTCTCTTGTTGACCTCTCTTAGATCATGAATTATTCGTAAAACAAAGGCGTCGACCATTCGGATCTATATTGAACAAGGATGCCGGAATGTAGATAATTTTGTAGTTGCTTGGTGATGGCGACTCTTTGATCAGGATTCAGTGGATTTTGCTTTATGGATACTGGCACTGCTCCTGACTTTAGTTGCAGTTGGACAGGTTGTACGTTCAGCTTGCCAGTGTCTATCTTCCCCTTAGACCACAGCTTGTCCAGTACTTGGGATGTGATCCAGTCTGGGAGGATAACTTCAGCAGAATCTGTAATAGATGATTGGGAGAGAAACACATACAGCCTCTATTTGAGGTAGTAAGTCCTTGGATATATTGGATTTATATTTGATACAAAGTAGCAGTGGAGACTGTTAGTTGATAAGAGAGAAACTGCCTATACCCACTAATGACACAAAACAGACTATAAAATCCACTAATGAGCACACAAGCTACACTTGTGCAGCCTAACAGAACACTTAAGCTATAGATCCATAGGAGCAACTGTGCTCACAGATACAAGAACGATTGAATAAGGTAAAACCCCAAAAATTAATGCAAAACCTAGAAAACTAATCCGGAGAGACCATACAAACTAAACACAGAACATAAAATTTCTAACGAAATATCCAAAACAGGAATGAGCCACTCTGTGGCTTGCAACAATGTTCCAGTAAAGTATCATTGTTCATATTAGGCTATGAAAGATAACATAGTCACATATGAACAACAAAAGGAACTGTGTTTATCTTAGCACTACATTTTTTAACGAAAAACTAAATTTCCAAATAATGTCATAGTAAAGAAGTATAACATTCCCTTCAAATACTAAGTTCTTATTAATTGCACACATATGTGTTTGAGTATGTGTGCATGTACCCACATATTTTCTTACTTTAAGGAAAAATTCAAGTAGTAATACCCAATGAAAAATAAGAAATATCTGATATGCAAAAAAAAAAAAAAAAAATACACTTAATTGTACTGAAGTTTGCTATGATTCTATAAAAGAAAGAACAGCAAATAGCAGTCAGCTCGTATCTTTAACTCTCTACTAAGGAGACAAAAAAACAAATGTTACTGTCACATAATTGTTTTTAAAAAAACAAATAAAACATACAACTTAAATACTGATCAGATTTCTAAAAATAAAAATAAAAAAACAATTTTAAAGTTAGCGCATTCAATTCTAAAGAATGATTCTTTTAGCTAGCGTACTACAATAGCAGCTGTTGTCGACGTCATATGCATTGAACATAAAAAGACATTCACTGTTACATACTGCAGCTACGTAACCTTTCGTGACCTTTGGCTGTCATGCAGTCAGTTAAATCCTTAACGTGCTTAAATGTTAAATACTGAATGTTCAAATACACTTTAGTATTAAAATTCACCAAATGCAAAGATCATAATTGCATACATATGAATTTGAGATGCACATTAAACATTACACACATGTAATGACACAAACTTGATACTTTTAGTTCATTATTTTGAACACAAAACTGTACATTTGATTCTGCTCATTGGTAATATAGGGAAAATTTAAAATATTTATTTATTCTCCTGGCCAGGATATTTTCCAAAATTACCAACTTACAGACTTTCAAACATAAAGTTTTTTTTTCTTCTCAGATCAGTTATTTGATCTGGGCACATATTTATTTATTCCTAGGATTTTTAAATAAAAAACAAAACTTTAATTTCTTCTTATAGTTACTTTGGTTGCCATTATTTTTATCTGGATTTTTATACTGTCTGTCTTTGTTTAAGATACTTATTTTTATTCTTAATTGCTTGCGTGTCCTAGCCTCAGATAACCCATCTTTGGGTGGACTTTAGTTATAATCTTCTAGCCTTATTACAGATCTTACTTCTGGGTCACATGGTAAAAACCTCTGACCCTACCCAATTCCCACAATTAGGACATTTTTTTTGTGCCTCCTTCTGGTATACAAAACACACATAATGGACACTTCCTCTGTGGACAATACTTTTCAATTTTAAGGGCCTGCAAATCTGAAGTTGGATACAATTCCTCAGTCCCTATGCCTGACCTGGCTATACCAGCTGTATTTCTACCTGCTGTTGGAATTGTGGTTTTGGGAGTGGTGCCCCCTGCTGCGAACAAGTCTAGTTCTTCTATGCTCTGTCCCCTCCACTGCCTGGGGTTGCTCAATTACCTGTGGTGGTTGGTGTACAAATGGTGCATTATCTACCTGATTATCTACTTGTGGTGGTGCATTATGTCTTGGTAAGTGGTATGGTGGTGGACTTTCAAATGATAACTCCTGTTTCTGCTTTTTTTCATCTTCTAATTCCTGTGATACTGTAAGCCATATATTAACTGTATCTATATAACCTTTTTTCTGTAGCCAATGAGCGTTCGTCACTTGAAATTGCTTCCATGCGACAGGATTTAAAATTTCCATTTGTAGGAAAAATTAGCCCTTCTTAAAATCGAACCGATCGATTTGTTACCTTCCCTTTCTGCCACAACCTCTAGGGGGGGGAGCGCTCCATTATCCTTCCACTTTTTCCTCCCATTGGGGTAATTAATCCCTCTGGGCGTGGCCTTATCCACTTGCGGAAAGCAGTGTATAACGTTGTGCAGAAAGGTATACTGTGCCCTATTGGCTGAAGTTTAATATAGATGCGGCTTTCAGTTCCCTGTATTCAATCTAAGTCAAAATATCATAACCACTTATCAGGACAATAATAAAACACCACTTTCATAACCTGGACAGACACCCTGTTCTGAGTATTTTTAAATATGAACTAGTGCATGTTGTGTCCTTAATGCAAAGTACTCATGTCTGTTTTTCTTATCTAAGCACTTTCTCCACTGCTTATAACAATTGCTGACGTGTGGGTTTGTTTGGTCACTTAACAAAGTCTGCAAAATGTTATCTTGTGTGTTTGTCAACCCAGAGTAAGTGTTTGGGCAAAATATTGGAAATATCCACTTCTCTATTGGTACTAATTCAAGGCAGCTTGGGTAATGTTCTCCATTTAACTGTTGCAGAGCCTCTTGTGTAATATGACCCCCACTCTTAAAGTAAACTCTGTCTCTCTAGACCAATACTTCCACGTATTACTTTAAAAGTACTTGCTGTATTACTGCAAGCACATGTGATTCTATATATTCAAAGTTGGGGACATGACACTTTATGCTGCATTTATATTCTAAAACATATTCTACGTGATACAGCAAGAGACATAAACATAAGACATTATCATAAGAGGCTAAAAAAGGAAAAACTAACAAAAAATGTCTTAAGACAGGTCTGTCTTCAACTACACCTTACGCTTATTGATGTTTAAATGACACATAGACAGACAATCAGGCAACACTTAACATGTACGTAAAACACACTTAGTTTCATAAGGGCTGTATCCTAATTGGTTCAAACTGACTGCCAGGGTCAGTCTTTGATGAAAGCCAGGTCCTGCCTATTACAGCTTCTATCAAAGAAAGTCCTTAACAGTCTTGTGAACACTGTTACACCTCATGACTTATATTGTGTTTACCACACATACAGACAAACAAACAAATACGCTTTAGATCTTTTCAACTGAGCGTTAACCAGAAGTAATACTCAGTGTTTATCGATCATCAGTCACGCCTCGTGAAGATGGCGTCCAGTCATCCAACATAAAACATACAGTTACTGACACACAGTAGACACACATAGTTACAATGACAATACAAACACAGTACAAAAATATTACAGCTATACTTAATGTTGTGTGATATCGAAGTACTTCTGGTTCTATAATAATGAAGTCTACAAGGAAGAACTGAAATGTACATTTACACTCTGCTTACTACATAGGTAACTAACAGATCTGAGCGAGCAAAGCAGTCTTATAATTAAAAACAGATTATACTCACTCAGATATGTAACGTAGCTTCAGCAGAGAACAATACACAGTTCTATTCCTTCAAATTTTCAATCCCGAACGAGATCCCCAAATGATGGCTTGTCTTTTGAGCCCCAGGATAGTTGAAGTACTTTAGACATCACACCACACAGTTACGCTGACCGTCAGACAGATGATGGTGAAGCAGATGTGTTTTTAATATCAGCTGTTGCCTTTTTATACATAAAGTCACCATTTCTTTACTCCCATAAAAGGAGTGCTTATTACAAAAACATATTCATATACAACACACCCCTAAAGTGGGGTTAACATTAAATCTTTGGTTCGACATGAGAAACGTAAGAATAGTGAGATAAATGGTATCTCTTATATCCATTAAAGGAGTGAAGTTCTATAGACTGGGAGTTGCTTCTATATTATGCTGACTCTTGCAGTAAGTCTAAGTAGAACATACGTCTTTTGTATAAACATATGAGGTCTCATACATTCCTGTACTATCATGGTTTACATTGAAGGGGCCCATTTTCAGTAATGTCTAGTTTTTCTAATGGAAACTAGAATTAGAGAGATATACATTTATATTTAACTGTTTCAGCAGTCTGCAGAGAGAGGCACAATAAAGTTTAAGCAATACTTAATACTGGCTAGCAAGTCTAATATGATATAAGAAATATAATGTTAAGTACTATAACTCTATCAATGCCAACACATGTTAGCCACGCCCCCAATTCATCACTGGGGGGGGGCAAAATATGTCCTTGCTCCGGGCACCATGGCACTTAGCTACACCGCTGTGTGTATGGTCTGTAGAGTGCTGATATAATCTGTGGCATCTGCAGCCCCAGTGGCGAAACCCGAGTCCCGGCAGCGTCTGATACGGTCCTTTAATGAATTAGCGCTATAATGTGATGTAATGTACTGTACTGTATTTCAGGTCAAGTCGACCCCCTCCACCCCTGGAAAGGGAGGAGGCGATTGACTTCAGCTGCATACACATTATGCACAGTACCAACAGTTCAAAATATTCAGCTTCGGCTACGTGAACTTGAAGGTAAATGCTTGTATAGGATCATGACACTACACAGCCCTTTTGCGTGCTCTGATGTTCACGAGCAACTCATTGGCACAAGCGTCTCATTTCCTATGAGCGTCTCATCGCGCACAAGCATCTCATACTGTAAGCGCGCTCGGTACGGCGAATGGCGGTTTCCATTGGCACATTGCAGTATACCATTCCGAGTCTAGCTTGATGGAGCATTAGCCACCCAGTGGTGGCGGATTGTATTGCATGGTGTGCACCCACGCCCCTTGACGGACGCCGGCGCAAGAAGAATATCAGAGCGCCAGCACCTCCGCCATGGCGGCCTGGTGGCAAGGATGGGACCTGCCCCATCTGTACTTTCAAATGGCGCAGTCGTGCTCAGCACAATAATAAGCAATGTATTTCAATAATAAAATGTATTAAAAATAAAAA
This sequence comes from Crinia signifera, assembly GCF_055691185.1. NCBI lineage: Eukaryota > Metazoa > Chordata > Amphibia > Anura > Myobatrachidae > Crinia > Crinia signifera. The sequence goes on from NC_139224.1 coordinate 99,270,838, forward strand.
TGTCATATATATATAAACAATGAGAAGTGCACTTCATATATAATTAATTACATATAGCACAACAAGACATACAACATATAGAGGCTTGTCAATTATCTCGCAAAAATCTGGTATGAGGCTAGAAGTAGTTTTAAATTAAGGCATCAATTGGTTAACTGATATGCAAGGCATTGTCTTATAATTACCAGTCCCGCACAGAAATGATGATAGTGGTGGTGGTTATAATCCAGCTCAGGTAATGTCCAGTTAATGTGAACAGTTCGCCCTCTGATTCAATAGAGGTGCTCTCCTTATGTTCGTTGAGATAGAGCTATTTACCAACCAAACACAGATGATAACCGCTTTTATAAATGTATCAGCGGTAGTAGGATTGCGGTCACTGGCTCAGACAGCTAGAATCAGCAACAAAACGCGTTTCTCCGCCTGTGTGTCCACGTCAGCGACTTCCTCAGTTGTCAACTCTAAACATGGGGTACAGTAATTGGGATCGTATAATTACATACTGTAGAACCAGCGCTTCTATTAGCCCTTAGGGCTTCTCTTTTGGTTCTTATCCATGCACTCATTATATCCCGCATTGATTATTGCAATAGTCTCCTAACTGGTCTTCCCAAGAACAGACTCTCGCCACTGCAATCCATTCAAAATGCTGCTAGGTTGATCTTCCTTGCAAGACGCTCATAATCTGCTGATCCGCTCTGCCAGTCCCTCCATTGGTTGCCTGTATCTTACCATATGCAATATAAACACTTCTACTTGTATATATATAATGCTATTAACCATACTGCACCAGCATATATCTCTTTACTTATCACAAAATATCTCCCATCTCGACCACTCCGCTCTGTGCAAGATCTGCATCTCTCTTCTGCACGCATCACTAGCTCCCATTCACTATTACAGGACTTTCATTGGGCTGCTCCCATCCTATGTAATGCCCTTCCACGCACAATAAGACTCTCCACTGGCCTCCAAACTTTCAAGCATTCCCTGAAAACTCACCTCTTCAGGCAAGCCTATCAGAAGTTAAGTTCTACATGCATAACCCTCTGAGGTACTTATGTATTATATAGCTTCCCTTCTGGACTTGTAACTTGGTGGGACTGCTATGGTACTGTATTACTGGTGCCTGTCCTTGTGTTTCCCTCTTATATCCCTATAGATTGTAAGCTTGCAGCAGGGCTCTCCTACCTCCAATTCTGTCTGTTGTTACCCAGTTTGTTTTATCACTGTCTAATGTTGTAAAGCGCAACGCAATCTGCTGCGCTATATAAGAAACTGTAAATAAATATTTGCAGCCCCTTCCCGAGAATGAAGGAATTTGTCTTCCCCCAGCCAGTTATGAACATGTTATGAATTTAACATGGGCTTCTATGGTATGAACCTGCAACTGGGGCTGAACGCAAGATTAGCTTCAGCTGCCAGTTCCCACCATACCATCAGTACTGCCCTGCTACCTTAGATAAAAGCTGTTTATATGTGTTCTCACCTAAAATTGCTTGCTTTACTAGCAGCGGGAACTTTGAGAGGAACCTACCGCTCGTAAACAGTAATAAGATGATACATTTCTGCCCTCAGTACAGCTTGTATGGTGGTAATGTGATGCAAGTGTCAAAAACCACCTCTCACTTGGAAGTACCTGTGTTTTGTACTAGTTGTTTATATTATGTGCGTGATGTCAGTAATTAATGTACTGATACTGTAGTTCTGATTAAACCATAAAGTTGATGCTCCCATGCTCTCAGTACTGAAGCCCTGGGGATTTTGGAGGGGGAGTCTTGTTCCTGGCTGCTTGTGCGGTGCTTAATTCCACACACACTGGCTTGGTGCCATGGTTGCCGTGTCTTGATGCGCTCCATACTGTCTATTTATGATTGCAGTGGGGCATGGCACAAATTTAGCTTTTTTGAACATACAAGCTGTACAAAAAGTAAAACAACTGCAGAGTCACAGGGATAAATTTACTAAAGCTTGTATAAATGAAAAGAGGTGATGTTACCTATAGCAACCAATCAGATTTTGTCTATCATGTTCTAGAATGCAGTACAGAAATAATAGAATCTTATTGGTTGATATGGGGTAAATTTACTGCACAGTGCTTATATTTGTATGTGAAGGCAGTGGGGTACTGCCCTATATTGGGAGCACTGGATTTCAATATATATTAGGCAGTGGCAAAAACAACAGTGTGAACCAAGGGTTATTGCTGCGTTAATTTAGCTCTGCATTGCACTGTAGGCGGTGACAAAAAATAAAACAGTTACTGCTCATCATCAGTGTGACACTAAGGGTGAGATTTAATAGGATGAGAGATTCAAAAAGTGAGAGATTTGGTAAGAAATCTCCAGTTTTTTTTAAAGCGGCAATCATTTACACTGCAAAACCAGTTTGATTTTGCAGTGTAAATGATTGCCGCTTTAAAAAAACTGGATATTTCTTACCAAATCTCTCACTTTTTGAATATCTCATCCTATTAAATCTCACCCTAATTGTTAATCGGCACCAGTGTGACACACTTACAGTATATAACGGTGACTTCCAAGTTCCTGCATGATAAAAAAAAACAACAACTATAATTTGCTGATTGCCTTATCATTTATTGTATCTAGCTCTGCCAATATTGACAATGAAGTAATGAATTTGCAGACTGTCAGCACACAGTTCTACATCAGTCCTGATTGATATGGCGCCCAAATAACCACAGGAGGGACTTACTGTAAATTGAATCCAAAAAATGCAAGATCTGACACCTGGTAGATGTTTTTTTTTTTACCTTATTTTGGAATCCCAACCTATCAGGAAAACATGAGATTCCCCAGATCTTGGAAGTTTGGGTGGGCTCCTCAGGTAGGTCACTATTGCTGGATTAACAGTAGGTCGCAACTAGTAAACTGTAAAAGTGTCCTCAAAAAATTTACCTTGGTCAGTGACCCAGAAATCTAACATGGGTAGCAGAACCGGAAAGGACCCTGGTAACATGGCAGAATAAAACGGTGACCCAGGTTCCATTTACCGTATAGTAAGAGCTGGATCACTGGTTCTTGTCATCTCCAAGCACCAGCAGAAGAGTTAACACTGCATTGGTGTGCAGTGTACATGGGGCCGACCCTGGACTTACTTGGGTTGGATTCAGGAGTTTGGTGTAAAAGAGAAATAGTGATTCCCTGTTTGAATGATTTCAGCTACCATGAGCTGCTATGCAGGCGTGTTACTCAGGATGTGAGAGATTGCTTAATGCTTTTACAGCTGTTACTGTAGGTGTGGATGATTATAAGTTTCTGGATTAGCTGCTCCCTTTATATAAGACCTGTATATATGACCTGTTCTGACATTCCACCTCTGCCTGTGTTTATTTACGGGGTAGAGTCCTGGGTCCTGTGCTGTAGATTTCTGGATATCAATCTGACTATTGCTCCTGGTTCTGTTTCCTGACTATAGCTGGCTACAATTTCTCAGTTTGATTCATGGCAGTTGCTAATTGGGATTTTGGTCCAGTTTCTGGCAATCATCCATGTTCCCGAGTCACAAAATTTGCTTTATGTAAAATGCTGTATATTGTTGAGTACAAAATCTGCAAAGGCATCACGGGTCAGTGTGTGCACTGTGGGTAAAATAGCTCAACAGTTACAATCATCAGACGAGGAAAATTGAGCAAGTAAATAAAAAACACTGCTAGTTATCATATAAATATAAATAAACATAATATACAGTAATAAGCAATTTTATTGTGAAACAGTCAGTCACTAACAATGAAGACAAATTGGGTACTCCTGGTTATAGCACATTGTTGTACTAGCAGCAGAGCCGGCCCTAGGCATAGGCAACCTAGGAAATTGCCTAGGGCTGGGGTAGCCAACCCTAGTCCTCGAGAGCTACCAACAGTGCATGTTTTGCAGGTCTCCTCACAGAATCACAAGTGAGCTAATTAGCTCCATCTGTGTATCTTTTAAAATGTGTCAGTAATTAATGAGTGCAGCTTTGCAGCAGCTAGGTTGTCTGGAAAATGCGAACTGTTGGTAGCTCTCGAGGGCTAGGGTTGGCTACCACTGGCCTAGGGCATTGGAATGCCTGGGGGTGCACAAAGCCTAACCTATTGCCAGTTTTGCAGCAACTGGATGGTTGCTCTGGCTGCCGTGCTGTGATCAGAGCTACTCGGCATGGAGCAGGTCAAGACCCGCGGTGGCCGGGCACTGCTGGGAGCAGGACGAGACCCGCGGCACCTGGGGAGCAGCTGCAGGACAGGGGCGGGCTGGGACAGGGGGGCAGGGTGCCATGTTCCCCCCAGGCTGCTCTGTTACTGATAGTCATGGGCCGACACCTCAAACAATCTAATAAGTGCCCTGGTGTACTAACTTTTCATGAGGCCGTGGCTGCTATCTGACTGGCAGCCACCAGCGGCGGCCGCGGTCACGTGATCACTGCTCTTCCCTTGTTATCCTAAATACAGGGCTAAGGAAGCCCCATAGGTCCATACTTAGCATCAAAGCAGTGTGTGATCCGGCCGTGCCATCGTCGCCCCGCCGAGCACCCCTACCCCGCCGCCCCGCCGAGCACCCCTACCCCGCCGCCCATGCAAACCCCCCCTCAATCCCCCACAGCCTAACCTATCGCGCTAGTCCCGGCGGCTCCGTTCTTCTGCTGAGGACCACCAGAAAATGGCCGCCCCCATACAGCAGACAGTTTCAGAGAACTGTGTGCTATATGGGGGCGGCCATTTTGTGGTGGTCCTCAGCAGAAGAACGGAGCCGCCGGGACCAACGCGATAGGTAAGTCTGCGGGGGATTGAGGGGGGGTTTAACTATAGCACCGCAGCCCCCGGCGCCCCCACATGCACAGCGCCCCCCCCCCCCCCCGCGGTGGCGGGGGCTGCGGTGCTATAGTTACGCCCCTGGCAGGAAGGAGGACAGCTGCAGCGACAGAGACAACATGTGAATACGCTTCTGTCCTGCCGCTCTGATTGGTGGATGGCTGGTGAGTCTGCAGTGGCGTGCGGTGAAGTTAGTAGTTGGTGAGGCACATGTCTACGCTACAGGAGTAATCATTCGATGGTCGCCAACCATCGAATGATTTCTCCTAGCTTTGCAAATAAAAATAAGTCCGAAATGAATTTTATTTTCGTGTGCCAGCCTGAAGACAGGGCGGGCGGCGGACGTCTTGTGACATCAGTCGCCCGCCCCTGGCAGGCATCGGCCCACCCGTGTACCAATGGAAATGCCAAGCATTTTCATGGGGATGCCCATGAAAGTGCTGGGCCTTCCTATTGGCGATCCCCGTCCCCTCTGCCGCCCACCGCCAACCTGCCCTGATGTATACAAATGGCTTGGTGACTATGCAAGTTGCCAAAGCCTTGTGCTAAGGAGTCCTGCACATGCGCCCCTAAACATCAGAACAGGGCTGAACTTGCTATATAGCCAGTTAATCAGAATCACCCCCTGTATCTGTGCCAGCACAGCATGCTGGCCAAGCAGGACAGTGCTGCCTCCAGCTCCCAACTTTACTGCCTGCACTGCTGCACTCCTCTCCCCTCCCTCTCCAGGGACTATTGACCCCAGAATGAAGGCCATGTAGGTCAAGCACCCGGCTAACTGTGTACACAACCCCCCCTCCCTGTGTACACATTCCCAGCAGTGCTCACCTATCCTGGGGTCCTGGCTTGGATGAAGTTCGGGATAGCAGTGAGGCGGCCTGGGGTGCAGAGCGCAGAGTGCCGAGCAGCGGAGCACAGCCTGTGTGGACGTAATTCAGCAGCATGATAGTTCTTCTCTGGGATCCCCGCCGTCCTCCCGTCCTCCTGCCGCCCGGCCCCAGTGTGATAGCGATTGCGCCCTTCACACGGTCACCCCCCCCTCCCCGCGTATCCATGCCGGGTAGCCTGCCTGTCCCCTCCAACGGCAACTGTGGCTGCTCTATTAGCATAGAAGTGCCTTGATGACAGTCAGGGACATGCTTTCTGCTTATATGAAAGCACGTCCCTGTCACTGAGATGGCGCCACTGTGCCCAATAACATCTGCATCAGTGACAGGGGCGTGCTTTCATATAAGCAGAAAGCACGTCCCTGTCACCGAGGCACTGCTATAGGTGCCGCCTATGCACCTTTTTTTAATGGGCTTTTGCAGCCTGGCGCTCGGCCCCGCCCACCTCCTGCACTTTGTATCTGGTACTGTACTATGGACAGCGGGAGGCAACACTCTTGGTGCCTCCTAAACCAATTGAAAAGGTAAAAAAAAATGAAGTAAAAATAAATAGAATAATATAAAGCATATACTTATGACACATAATATGTGTCATAAGTATTTTGTTTGTATTATTTTATTATTTTAATCATTAATGACAGGGGAGGCACTGCCTCCCCTGCCTCCCCTGACTGCACGTCCCTGAGTCTGCTGCTGCAAGAACACCTGCTCTTCCTGTACTCCACGATTGATGGGTTGCGTGCTGTCACACCTGGTGTTCCTCACTCCCCACAGCAATGCTCACTGTCACAGAGACCAGGTAGTTGCCCGGATTATCAATGGGACGGATGGAGCTGCAGCTCCAATCCCCCACTGGAAAGAGGCCCACAGGGATCCTCTGCTATAAATCCAGTGTTGACAGGATTTTTTTCCCCTGGCACAACCAGCATCCCAGGTTACTCCCCTCCCAGCCACCCAAAATACCTTACCATCTAAAAATCCCAGCCCCAGCAGGCTGACAGCACCCGGTTACTACATCAGACATGACACAGAGCGAGCCAGGCAAAGCTCCGCCCCTGGACCTGACCAAGTCAGAAGCTCTGCCTGCCTCTGTGCCTCACAGTAGCCCCGCCTCCTGGATCCGTTTGAAGCCACGCCCCCTGGCACGGAGATAAGCTCTGCATGTCTGCAATTAGAAAAACTTCTGTGCGGTGAGTAGAGCCAGTGAGGATGCCTGAAGGGGGAGGGGGTAAGACTTTTGTGAGTGATTAATAGGACCATTCAGGACAATGATCAGCTGTTAGCACAGGGGCTGCAACTCTTCCTGCAAATGTTGCATCTTCTGAGCCCCCACCCCTGTCTTCTGCTGCTCTTCATCTTCTGGGTTCCAATCAGAGAATCAGTGGCCTGGGTAGAGCAAGGATGTATCTTCAATTTGATTTTTCCCCTAAATAAATGATAAGCTGGGACATTAGATGCAGCTGCCCATGTTTCACGATGACATTCTTGCCACTGACCCTTAGAATAAATGCCACTACTTCCATTATCACCTACAGTGTGTATTTTGTCCTCTCTCCACCTATGTTTATTTCTGCCCTTTCATACCTGTGTCACTTCATCTTTTATCATCTGCATCTCCACCTATTTCCTAAATTTTTCCTCTTCCCTCACTTCATCTGTATCTCGCCCCCACCTGTGTATCTGTTCCTTTCACCAGTGTGCTTCTGCCAGCCTCTCCACCTGTATATCAGCCTTCCTCTGCCCCTCTTCACCTGTCTCTCTATCCCCTTCCCACCTGTGATTGCTCCCTTTCAACTTCTATCTCTACCCCCTCCCCACCTATGTCTCTGCCTATCTCTATCTGTGATTCTGCTTCTCTCTCCACGTGTGTCTCTGCCAACTATGGCACTACCACCTTCGCTACCTGTGTCTACCTCTCTTATTACCTGTGCCTTCCTACTTGTGCCTCTGCCTCGTTCCCCACTTGTGTCATTGCACCCTTCACACCTGTGTCTCCGCTCACTCCACCCCCGATGCACTGTAGTCAGTAGGCAGACATCCAGAGTAGTCTCTCCTATCAGGAAGAAACAGCTCACCAATCACTGGCATGTAAATGTAAGCGAAGGTATATAAAAACTTGTGTTTTTATTTGAATTTATCATATCCCATGCATATTTTGGCAGGGGATTGTGATAAATATGCCACATACTGAGATGTAGTAATATGGGGCCTGACTCAGACACGCTCACTAAGCGACGTTCTTTTACTGCTTAGCCAACAGCTAAACACAGCCTGCTGCACCTACGAATGCCCGGCCACCCGAATCCCCTCGGTAGAATGCGAGGAGATGTGTTTGCTAACACATCCCGTCAAATGCGGCCGCTAGCTGGAGCAATCCTTCGATGATCGCTCACCATCAAATGACTTCTCCTGCCTTCAGTAATAAATCAGTCTCAACTGACTTTTATTACACCTTCTGTCTGCTGTAGACAGGGCTTTCCCCTCCGGCCACCCCCTACCAGCCACCACCTACCAGCCACCACCCTCCTTTCCCAACCCGTGTGAATGCCTTGGCGAGTGTGATACACAGCTGGTCTGCACTTGTACAAATACGCGCATGAGCAGACCATTGCAATCAGGTTCAGATACATTGCAATATCACAAAGGACTTCCATTTATTACCACTTTTATTTGTGCCTATATGTGAATATTTTTACAAACATTATAGAAAGTGTACTTTACATTAAAAATTGTGTCCATTATACAGATTCCTATGTGCTGTCTATTATTTTTATTCTCTATTAATTTGTTTTTATTGATTATGCCTTTTTTATATGAGCAAGTAAATGTTATATTTGAGTTGAAGGTTGAAATATAGAAGCATGTAGTGTGGGGGAGGGAATTAGAGGTATATGGCTGAAAGAGGGAAGGAGAAAGTGAGAGGTACAAAGAGTGATGGAGGAAAGGAGGGAGAGGTAAGAGAGTGAGGGAGTAAAGGAGGAAGTGAGAGGCAAAGAAGTGAGAAATGGAATACGGGAATGAGAGGTACATAGGGTATGAGTGGAAGGTGAGGTATAAGGCTGACAGAAGGAAGAAGGGAGTGAGAGGTACAATGGGTGAGAGAGAGAGGGAAGGAGGGAGATAGAGGTACACAAATGAGAAATGGAAGGAGGGTGTGAGGTTACGGTATAGAGGTGAGACATGGAAATATGGAGTGAGTGGTACAAAGGGTGAGAGAGGGATGAGAGGAGGGATTTAGTGATACAGGAATGAGAAATGGAAGGAGGGTGTGAGGTACAGGGGTGAGATGTGGAAATATGAGTTAAGGTACCCATAGACGGTCCGTTCCCGGACCGTCCGTTTTGTACTATGCGATGCGCGCTCCCGCGCATCACATAGTACGGTACAAAAAGTATGTGCTGCACATACTTTTTGTACTAGCTAAACATCGTATCGGATCGCATTGCATGCACTAGGCATGCGATCCGATACGATGCATGCTAATTAAGACCCAAACGGATCCGTTTAACGGACCGTGTATGGGCACCTTAAGAGGTACAAAGTGTAAGAGAGGGAGGGGAGTTAGAGGTCGGGTTGATAGAGGAAAGGAGGGAGTGAGAGGTACAGGGTTGAGAGGTGGGAGAAGGAGGAAATGAAAATGTGATGGAGAAAGATGGATAGAGGTTATCAGAGGTGAAGAGCGTAAGTAAGAAATTAAGGAAGTGAGAAAAACAGGGCTGATGTGAAACATTATGGAAAGGTGAAAATGGATACCGGCACGCTAGCGGTGCGCCTCACTGACAGAGGCAACTAGCGCGATGACGTCATCAGAATGGGATCTGCTGCACGCTGACACCAGGAGACTGTTTTCACTTGGTGTTCTGATCTTATATAAGGTAAGAACTGTTTGTATAACTTGTTATCCCTGACGAAAAATCTAGTAAAAGATTTGAAACGTTGGAAGCAGAACACAGTCGTGTCAGACTCTTTTCAAATCCTTGGAGTGCCGCCTCACCATCCCCGAGTTATTTCAGCTCTACTTAGAACTGGAGGAGGGCAACCAGGTCATATTACTACCTGTTAACGGAGTGCCGGTCCATTGGACGGATTTTTATATATATATATGTATATATATATATATATATATATATATATATATATATATATATATATATATATATATATATATATATATATACACATACATACATACATACAGGTTGAGGTTGAGTATCCCTAATACAGGACCAGGAGCATTTTGGATAAGGGATTTTTGCAGATTTTGGAACCTGGTCCCCCCAACATCCATGGTGTCCCCTGGCATCCACAGCTGCCTCCGGAATCCTCTTCAGCGGCATCTCTGGTACCAGGAGTGCATTGTATTGCGTGAGTGCCTGCGCAATGCAACCTTGAGACAGGGGATGCTGCTGAAGTGGATTCTGATGGCCGCTATGGACACCGTGGGACAAGGTAAGTATGAAAAAAGAGGCAGGGGGGGGGACACAAAAACTAAATATTTTGAAAAACCACAGTTTCAGAATATTTTGGTTTTTGGAATACACGGATAAGGGAGACTCAACCTGTATACATATCTGTCTCATTCTCAAGCAGAACTCACCCCACAGGAAGCATAGATCTCAAGGCACACAATCTGGAGTGCCACCGTCCAAGACAAGAAGACAGTGGCTGCGGCAGAACAAGGTCCCTGCTGCACACGTGGCTGGCTGAACCACACAGGTCATGGTTACACAATGTGTATGGCACTAGCCACCCCCTGCCCACCAGAAACCCTTCCAGCACCTGCCAGATCTATAGTAACATAGAAGTAATTAAGATTGAAAAAGACGTTAGTCCATCTATCTAGTGGGCAGCCAGTGGCGGGAGGCTAGCAGACGTAGGGAGGCAGGCTGTCGGTAGGTGGCTTACAGGCAGGAGGTTGTCGGACAATAGAATGGGAGTGGGTGGGCAGCAGATGGCTTGGGGACAGGGCTGGTGCCCCCCTGCAAACTATAAATTTGCGCCCTGCCATACTTTATAAAGGTACAGTGTGCACTAAACTGGCATGGTCTCATGTAACAAAGTATCAAATCCTTTGAGCTGTTTGGATGTAGTTACAATGGGTGACAATTAATAAGATGCGATTTTGGATTAAGTAGCCCATAACTTAAATACCTTTACATTATTTATTAATAAAAACCCTTATCTAAAATAAATGAGACGACACCAAATAACGGGATGCGGTCATTTGGTCTACTGCATTATGGTAGAAAGTCATTAGGTCGAATCCATTAGGTCGACATGCTAAAAGGTCGACATGACTCTAGGTCGACCTGGGAAAAGGTCGACATGATTCTAGTTCGAAAGGTCATTAGTTCGACAGGTCATTAGTTCGACAAGGTCATTAGTTCGACATTGTCTATGTCGACATTCACAAGGTCGACATGGAGTTTTTCACTGTTTTTTGAGCCAACATGTGCCGACAGGCGGTATTTCATGCCCTACCATCCACTAGGGCGTGGCGGGAGAATAAAATAGTGTGCCGAGCGTAGCGAGGCACCGTGCCCGACGCATAGCGAGCGCAGCGAGCGATGCGAGGGGATGCAGTGCACTTTAAACTGTGTCCATGTCGACTGTGTTGACATTCAGGTAAAAAAACAGTGAAAAACCCCATGTCGACCTTGTGAATGTCGACATAGACAATGTCGAACTAATGACCTTGTCGAACTAATGACCTGTCGAACTAATGACCTTTCGACCTAGAATCATGTCGACCTTTTCCCATGTCGACCTAGAATCATGTCGACCTTTTAGCATGTCGACCTTATGGCTTCGACCTAATGACTTTCTACCATAATGCAATAGATTAAATGATCCCAACCCCAAATAACTCACACGGACAAGAAATAACCACACTGACACCAAGAGTTAAGTTTAAAAAGGTCAGAGGAATATTTATTGAAGACCTTGTAAGCTAAACTAGTAAATTTGGGATTTGAATTTGGATATTGAGTCCCTAACTTTAAACTAAAGGTTGGAGGATGGCAAAGACCAAGCCGCTACCAACACGCCAGCCCAGTCAACTTGAAATACGTAAACAGAACTGCAGGAGGGGTTCACCACCGCCTCCTAATGGCACAACCTGCACCGTGCGGGTCCCACCACCCCCTAACCTGGCTGAGCCCTTAGCGGACGGTCCCGCAGGGGAACGCCCCCTGTCCACCTGCATGGGAAGGACCACCCGCCGTCCTACGAAAGGGGTGGTGCCCCACGATGACCGCTTGTGCCCCCTTTTGACCGCTGGCTGGTAGCGACTTCCCGCCATACTGGCTGGAAAGCCACAAAATAAAAATTTTGCAAACCACTCTGCAAAAAACCACCGCTCATAGGGATGAACCATCCCCCCGCTGAGCTTGATAAATAGGGTGGGCGGGAGGGCTTCAAAATGGTAAAAGCAGGAAGAGGTCACATGAACACCTGGCTTATATAACCTACTTCAGGCTACTCCCACTAACCTCCTGATAGGTCCCTGCCTGATCACCAGCTTGTATCCAGGCAGAACAGACTAGCCTAAGTTTTTTCTCCCTGCTGAACTTTCTGTGACCTAAGTCAGGGCTCTTATGTGGCTTCTGGCTTAAGCAGCCCTCAGCCATTTTAAGTAGCCCATAACTTAAATACCTTTACATTATTTATTAATAAAAACCCTTATCTAAAATAAATGAGACGACACCAAATAACTCACACGGACAAGAAATAACCACACTGACACCAAGAGTTAAGTTTAAAAAGGTCAGAGGAATATTTATTGAAGACCTTGTAAGCTAAACTAGTAAATTTGGGATTTGAATTTGGATATTGAGTCCCTAACTTTAAACTAAAGGTTGGAGGATGGCAAAGACCAAGCCGCTAACAACACGCCAGCCCAGTCAACTTGAAATACGTAAACAGAACTGCAGGAGGGGTTCACCACCGCCTCCTAATGGCACAACCTGCACCGTGCGGGTCCCACCACCCCCTAACCTGGCTGAGCCCTTAGCGGACGGTCCCGCAGGGGAACGCCCCCTGTCCACCCGCATGGGAAGGACCACCCGCCGTCCTACGAAAGGGGTGGTGCCCCACGATGACCGCTTGTGCCCCCTTTTGACCGCTGGCTGGTAGCGACTTCCCGCCACAACAAGGTTAACTAACCGCAGCCGCCATCCCCAAAAGAAAAATTATACTATCCGGGAATCAAACCCCCTTCTACTCAAGCCCACAAACGAAAAATGTCCTAAAGAAACATGCAGTTTCCCGCAGGGGAAAGGTGCACCCTATCCTCCCTATAGAATCTCACATTGTCCAAAACAAGTGAAGGATGTTTCATCACTCTGCCGCCCATAGCCCTGACAAAGACCCCTATGGCTGAATTCACCTTTTTTCGTGCTTTCTCAATAGCTGAGGTCCTGACAGCCCCCCACCAATGGAACCGAGGGATAATTTCGGACCCAACTATTCTCACTTCCGGCCAATGACCCGCACAGCCAACAGATCCGACTTGATGCTTAAAATCAGGTCTATGCTCTTGGCCATTCCCATGTCGTTGCCACCCAGGTGGATGACCAACCACTGTGGACGACCCCAACTCCTCTCATGCCTGAAAAGCTCATTCAAGAACTCTCCCCATCGCATGCCTCTTACACCTATCTACTTGACTGTCCTATTTCCTAAATAGTCATGTGACCTCCTCCCCATCGGGTGCCTCCCTGCCCAGTATATAAAAGAATGGCCAATGAGCCATATCTGTCCAGAGGATTCCATTGAAACTGCAAAAAGCAGAATCCTTAGTTTGCCAATTGAATTTAGGCCCCCTCGGAGGAAAAAGTAAAAGCAACCTTCACACCCACGATTCCTGAACGCTTTCGTTCAAGAACCGGGAGTAAACTACGTTTTAGGGTTGGCGCAACAGGCGCAACTACAACTTATCCAATCTAACGTAACTTCTATACGAATCAGACTTCCACCGGCCTAGCGCCTGGATCGCCCCTGGGGACAACCCAGCTGCCGCAGCCTGTGTAGCTGAACCAATCCGAAAGGAATGGGTACCCTACTCATGAGGCGAAAGCCCCAAAGCACTCAGACAACGCTTTAACACAGTTGCAAATTGAAACTTAGACAGTGCAGACTTGTCTTCATGTAACAAAAACTGACCTCCCACCCCCACGGGGAGGATCCCCAAATAAGCCTGCGCCAATTGTACTGGACAAACCTCCGACTCACACTGTGCTTGTAGCGCAACCCACCTACTTTTTCCAACTTGGTCTGTCTTGGACCTAGCTATCCTGCAAAGCACACTTCCGCTGCGCAATTGAACATCACTGAACAGCAAACCGGACTTACCATCGCTCTTACTCTTGGCAACTAGCTCGCTAACCCGAAATGCTCCAAAAAATGGCAAGACGAAAGCCGTGCGAAAAAGCAAGATTTCGAACCCTGATTCTGCGACTTCCGCCAAAATCCCCTCTAAATCCTTTAATAAAGCCAAATCGATAGGCCTCCGCGAGTCCTTGCCCACCGGAACCGCCTTTGCCCAGCCTTTCATCGCCTTTATCAAAACAAAAGACCGCGTGAGATCTCCCTGCCCTCTTATTCGCGAATGAAAAGCTATGCCCGCAAGAGCAGTGGCCATGGCCCCTTTTTCCCTTCCTGCCTTGAAGTGCTCCCAAGCAAACGCACACAACCTATCCTCCCAGGACTCCCCTTCCTGACCATACCTACACAGAAACTCCTGCAAATCCCTCCAAGCCGCATCATAAGCCTTCTGCGTAGAAGGCACCAAAGCGTTCCTTGCCAATCCCCCTGCACCGGCTCGACAATCTGCCAGATATAAGGGGGGGGGGGCATGGTAAACCTACAGCCGCGGCACCCGGCACCAATTCCCTAAACCTGCCCCACTGAAAACGGGACAGGGCATCTGCGATCGTATTATCAATACCAGGAACGTGACAGGCTGAGAAAACCACATTAAAACGCAAACACTGTAAAACCAAATGCCCAAGTAACCGCAAGGCTAAAGGGCACGAAGTCCTTTGATTGTTGATGGTGTGCACGACTCCCATGTTATCACATCGAAAAACCACCTGCTTGTCTGCCAGATCGCGAGCCCACAACTCCAATGCAACCACAATCGGAAACAATTCCAAAAGCAGCAAATTCCTAGTGAAACCCCTGTCCACCCAGGAGGCAGGCCACCCCTCCACGCACCACTCCAAGCCAAAGAAGGCCAATCCCAAGGTAACACAGACAGCGCGTGGGGCCCTCAGTTTTATCTTCTGCGATTGGAACCCCCAATTCCCCTAAAACCTGTTCTGTGGTCTCCACCAATTTCTTGCAAACTGAACTGCTTTCAGGGCCTACAAACAGGAAAACGTCCAGATAATGTGCAATACCCTGACACCCCGAAGCTCTCTGAATGCACCAATGAAGAAAACAGCTAAACTTTTCAAAATCCACGCATGACACTGAACAACCCATAGGCAAACACCTATCCACAAAGAAATCCCCCCCTAGTTTAAAACCCAGAAACCGCACGGAATCCGGGTGAATCGGGAGCAACCTAAAAGCTGACTCAATATCAATCTTCCCCATTAATGCGTTCTGCCCACAGTCCTGAACCAAACAAAGGGCCTCCTCAAACAACTGGTATTTAACCTTACAAAGCTCCTCCGGTACAGCATCATTAACCGAGCCACCATGTGGGTGAGAAAGATGCTGTATCAATCTAAATTTTTCCGGGGTGCTCTTGGGAAACACCCCCACCGGGGAAATACACAATCTCTGAATAGGAGGAACCTTGTAAGGGCCACACATGCGTCCCAGCCTGTCTTGCGCATAAACTTTTTCCCTAACAACTCGGGGGAAATCCCTTGCGGACTTCAAATTTCTAGAAGCCACAACATGAACTGCGCCCTTAATGGGCAACCGAAAACCTGAACTAAAACCCTCATACAGGAAATGAGCCACCGCGGCATCAGGGTACCCCTTGAGCTACCTGCCCAGCTCGGAAATCACCACCGGCGAGAACGCCTTACTTGTGACTTCCCCCGGCCTCCCCGGCATCGGCTGATTCGCCAGCTGGAGCTGTGGTACAGTCCTTTGCCGCGTGATTGCCCCCACAGACTCTGCAGGAGTGACGAAAACGACAGTTCGCCCCCTTGCTACACTTCCCATCGTTGAATGTGAAGCATTTACCTTTACCCGCTACTTTGGTGACTGGCGACGCTGCTACCGCCGCTTTCTTACCCACCCCCTCCGCCGGGGGCTTGGTCTGCTGTGTGACCTCCAGCCAGACCTCTACATCCTTAAACCCCATGGGCAGAACAGCGTTACCATCCTGCTTACGGCGAAACTTTTCATCATACTCCCTCCAGGAGTAACCCTTTGTTTTTAGGTACATTTCATGTACCAAAAACAAATATTTCACTACATTGGGATACTTGGCAGGCCTGGTTTCCGCGTAACAGGCTGCAAAAACCAGAAAACCCCTCAACCACTGATGAAAATTCCAGAATGCATTTTCCCCCATTCCATCACCCTTTTTAGCCTTATCAAAGGCCTGCCTCATGTCATCCGTAAGGGTGAACATGTCAATAAATTTCCCCTTTCTAATCTTCTCCCTCATCCTCTTCCTAAGACCCCTCGTCACCGCGGTATTAGCGCAATGCACCATTTCAGTAAACAAAGGGGGCTCCGGTGGAGGCGGAGCAGAAACAGCGACCTTATCCTTAGCTGTTGCCTTTGCTACATGACGCACAATGAGCCTGCCAGCTTACGCGGGCGGCGCGGGGAATCCGACCCCACGCTAGTACTATCACTATCAGACGAATCACATGAGGAATGAGGAACTGTACACTCACCAGCACCCGACGTCCCTGGAGCTTCATCGGCCGCAACGGCCAACCCGGAACCAGACGACGTTATCCCTGTCGCCGCCCTCGACTCCTCTCTGGCTTCCCGACTCCTTCTTCTGGAAATCCCAGTTGATGCCTGGACGCTTGTTTCCTGTGAACAAACAACGGGAGGGGGGGGAGAGAACAACAAACTATCCCCACCCCGTGAACCCACCGGAGAGCCCCGAAGGTGGGGGAGGTGGGGCTGACACCGTGGCACTAGGCGGGGAGCCCCTAGGCAGAGGAGGGGCCCCCAATGAGGAAAATACATTCTGCGACCCCTGAGCGCTACCCCCAACGTTAGCTAGCGGCATTCCTGACATCCTCTGAGAATGCCAGGGACCCGAAGGTCCGAAACCCTGCTCCCAACCGTGGCCGCCAGCACTATGCGGGCTGTGAACCTGCGCACCTGTGGACCACAACATAGGCTGGCTAGTGGGGACACCCTGCAAACCTGTAGGGTAATACGGGGACACCCCCAAAACCCCCTGCTGCCTCCAGGGTGCTACCTGCGGCCATGCCCCATAACTTCCCCCTGCAGGAGACTGAAAATAAGGGGAACCAGGGGGCGCCCACTGCCCAGGGTAACCCACAAAAGGGGGACCCTGAGTTGATGCAACTGAATGTGGAACCTGCCAAGATGGTGTGGACAAACCCCCACCCCAGGATGCCAAGGGCTGTGCCCCGAGAGGGGCCCCCTGCATGTGAACTGATGTTGCCAAGGTACTCCTGGAATATACCATCTGCCCCAGCCCCCCAGGGCCAGCAGGAGGCGCTGACACGTAACCCACTGAATTCCATAATGAATTAATCCCCACTGATCTATCAGGGTTGCCTATAGGGAAACCCTGGCTGCCCATGGGATTAACCCCCAATGACGGGGGCAGCTGACTAACCCCACTAAAACCCACGCTGGCCGGGGGCCTGGGGTCCACATACACCATACCAGCCTGCGTCCCCGCCACAGGTGCCCTTGGGGCATTCTGCCCCACCCCCCTTGGCACATAAACACCCTGAGGGTGAGAAGAAACCAAGCCGCCCAGTGCTTCACCCCCCCTTTCTCCCCCACTTACAAGAGGAGCACTAAAAATCCTTCCCTCTTGCCCAGCAGGTGCAGGCTCGATCCCCGCAAGGGGAGGAGCCCCCACCGCATCACTCTGCAACACCGTAGCAGGCCGCGTGTTCTCTGACGCCTCGGCCTGCCTCACGGCGATGTCCGCCGACGGGAGGTGGTCAGTCCACACTGCTGACGCAGGCCCCGCGCCAGCCGGCACCGGAGCCCGCGATGTCACCAACATCACACCCGCGCTCTGCCCCGACGCCGCAGGCACCACGCCAGCCGGCGTCAAGGCCTGCGACGCGACAGGCAGCCCGTCATTCGTCCGCACTGTACTCACAGTCCCTGCGCCATCCGGCGCAGAGGCCTGTGACATCACCGGAGCCCCGCCCATCGCCGGAGCGACAGCGGAGGGCTCCAGCGCCGAGCGGGAGTCCCCAGGCCGCGCGCCTGTGCCCGGCGCAGACTTAGGTAACAGGGCCTCCATCTCCACCGCCGAGGGACCCGGCAGTGCTCCCACTGCCGCGTCGACCACCCCGCCAGCCGCACCGATGCCTGTACCCTCCAGACCGCCTCCCGGTGAAGCGCTGACCACGCTCACCGGAGGCAATGCCCCAGCCCCCGCTACATTCAGACCCAGCACCGGACTCCCTATAGGGGAAACGGAGGGGGCAGTATCACTCTGCACTCCCACCACCCCAACCCGCGGACGGCGGTACCCTGCCGCAGATAACGGCCGGGCCGCGTCTACCAGGCGGCGAGGAGGGGGGGCAGCGCGTCTTGGGCGAGGCATGATAATAAATCAGACAAATTTCAGTCAAAAAATGGGTAACTTACCAGATCCGCGCAGGAGCTCCAGCACTTCAAAATGGTAAAAGCAGGAAGAGGTCACATGAACACCTGGCTTATATAACCTACTTCAGGCTACTCCCACTAACCTCCTGATAGGTCCCTGCCTGATCACCAGCTTGTATCCAGGCAGAACAGACTAGCCTAAGTTTTTTCTCCCTGCTGAACTTTCTGTGACCTAAGTCAGGGCTCTTATGTGGCTTCTGGCTTAAGCAGCCCTCAGCCATTTTTTTGGTGATAATTAGGCAACAAAATGGCGTTATAGCATTTTTTGCAGAAATCGTCAATTTAATAGGGTGAGTCCCGTAAATCGCATCCAGATGTTTTTATCGCATCCAGATGTTTTCCCATTCTAAAGTATACAATTCTCTTATTTAATGGCATGCGCAAACGGAAATCGCACTTTTGAGGTGTCTAAAAATCACACTTTTTCAGACCATTTTATGCATTTTTGTTAAAAATCGCATGCGATCGCATCGCATGCGATTGCATCGCATGCGATTGCATGAGATCGCATGCGATCTGATGCAATGTCATTTTTCACTGAAATTATGGGCATGAGTTGAAATCATGTAAAATGCACCCCAAATGTCATTTTTCACACTGTACCACCCCACTATCAATGGCAACCCGAAGCGTGGCGAGCGCAGCGAGCCCGCGAGGGGTGTCGGTACGCGTCCTACGACCTTTTCATACCCCCACTATCCACGTCGGCGTGGAGTTAAGAATAGAAATTGTGGCGAGCGCAGCGAGGCCGCGAGGGGCGGCGGTACGCGTCCTACAACCTTTTCATACCCCCACTATCCACGTCGGGGTGAAGTTGAGAATAGAAAGTGAGCCCAAAGCGTGGCGAGCACAGCGAGCCCCGCGAGGGGACGCGGATACCTTCACAGGTATCCGTGTCCCCTGGCGGGCTTCACGGGTATCCGTGTCCCCTCGCGGGGCTCGCTGCGCTCACCACGCTTCGGGCTATTCTCAACTCCACGCCGACGTGGATAGTGGGGGTATGAAAAGGTCGTAGGACGCGTACCGCTGCCCCTCGCGGGCTCGCTTCGCTCGCCACGCTTCGGGTTGGCGTTGATAGTGGGGGTGGTACAGTGTGAAAAATTACATTTGGGGTGCATTTTACATGATTTGAACTCATGCCCATAATTTCAGTGAAAAATGGCATCGCATCACATCAGATCGCATGCGATATCATGCGATCGCATGCGATGCAATGCGATTTTTCCGTATACGATGCCCATTGTGGGAGCCGTGATTGTACACAAGTACCATAAGTATAAATGCATCCGAGAACCTGTGTGTTTTGAGAGTTGAGAGAAAAGCAGCATTACAAACTATCACTTTTACAGGGAAACACAGTGTAAACATGTAGTAAATAAATTCAGTAAATTAACATGTGGTAAATAAAGTTTTGGAATTGCTTGATTTGTAAAGCACCAAAAAAAAAAAAAAAAAAAAAAAAGTCAACTAGAACACAGATTCACTAGGTTTATAATCTTCCACAAGATGGCAGTATCTGCTAGGCAAAGATGAATGACAGTTCCATTTGTGCCACATGGTGAACAGATAAAGAAAAAAGCTTTACAAGAAAACTGTTACAGAAAAAAGTGCTACAGTACAATACTTAATTGTTTTGTTGACAATAGAAAGGAATATATTTTACTGGAACACCTTTATAATGATTCTTATAGGTAACGTGGACAGAATGATTTACAGCAAATGCCACTCTAGCATTATTTATCTGTTTCACTTGATACTCCCCCTCTCGGGATTAAAAAAAAGGAACTGGGATTGGCATCCCTACCTGTGATTGCTAAATGACAGTTAAAACCTTATTGACTGCTTTGGGCAGGGACAGACTGGGGACTTGACACTGATGTGCCATGAGTCTGGGGCCTTGCCACGTGGCATGCCCTGTAGGCAGGGAACCTCACAGCTGCACTGCTCAGCCAGCCTTATACTACCTGTGTTTTCAGACTGGCATATCAACCATCGTTCCTTCTAGCATCTGCCAGAATTGACAGATGGTCAGTGACACTGGTTTAAAGCAATTTTAAGCAATTTCTCCACTTTATCTCTCCCAGAGGTTTGAAACACCTCCTCCAGAGTATTGGAAAAGCAGAGATGGCACTCACAAAATAATTATTCAAGATGGTTTTACGTGTGTTTCAGAATATAATACTTTTTAAAGTGCTAACACAAATGGTGCCTTTAAGATAACCATCACCAAAGAGGTCCCATGGCAGTGACTGCTCATGCAGGATTCTTTTGTCAGACTACTGGTCTCGGCATACCTCAAGACCAAGGTGACACCTAAAGATAAACACAACCGTGAAACAATGTTAACTACATAGGTAGAAGTGTAAAAGGTACCAATAAAACCTCAATATCCTGTAAAATAAATCTAATAATTATAATCTAGGGTACTTGTGTAGTTTCACGGCGCCAGGCTACGCTATGCTGTCAGCATAGCCCAACGGCAGTCTAGTGTAGTTAGCGTAGTGTACAAGCGTCAGGCCTTGCGTAGCATCCCCGTCAGGCAGTGTAGTCACTGTACTGTCCCCGCGAGCTGCAGCTCTGTCCCCGGCGTTCCTGGCAAGCCTATTGAGTACTTCTTACTGGCGGACGCCAGCAGAGAGGCGCTCCATCTGCCTGAGATGTATGAGTGTCTCATACGCTTGTGCGTCCCAGTCATTTGTGCGGCGGGGTACAGCAACCCTGCCCGCAGTGGCGTAACTATAGCACCGAAGCCCCCGCGGTCGCGCGGGGGGGGGGCGCTGTGCATATGGGGGCGCCAGGGGGGCTGCGGTGTTATAGTAATCCCCCCGCCCCCCCATCCCCCGCAGGCTTACCGGTCCACGCGTCCCGGCTCTCCTCCTGGCTTCAATCAATGCTATGGAGACGGACCACGATAAAATGGCCGCCCCATAAAGCAGACTGTTCTCTGAAACGGTCTGCGGTATGGGGGCGGCCATTTTATCGTGGTCCGTCTGCATAGAATTAATTGAAGCCAGGAGGGGAGCCGGGACGCACGGACAGGTAAGCATGCGGCAATGGGGGGAGGAGGCACGGGCGGGGGGCGCCCCCCCATTAACGGCGGGGGGGTGGCACCCCAAACAAAGCTACGCCACTGCCTGCCCGTGTCTGCTTCAGGGAGACAGCAAGTGCATCTCATGCAAAATAGAGGACGCATTTGCCAGTGCTCCATATTACATACTGGAAAATGCCTCCATTTCAAACCCCCACTATCCACGTCAGCCCGAAGTGTGGCAAGCGGACACGGTATGCATCCTCCTGACCTGTTCATACCCCCAAATATCCACGTTGGCGTGGAGTCTATTTTACAAAGTGTGGCGAGCGGACGTGTAAAATGAGCCTGAAGAATGGTGAGCAGACGCGGAATACACGTTAAGTAATTTGCGTCCCCTCGCGGGGCTCGTTACACTCACCACGCTTCGGGCTCGGTGGCTGGGTGCCTCGGTGCGCTTGCCACACTATATAAGCACACCTAATATCAACTCCACGCAGACATGGATAGTGGGGGTATGAGCGTAATAACTATAGCGGGCCCCCAACTAACATATAAGTACCTAATAGTTTATTCTTTTTTTTTTTACACAAGTTCATCTTTCCGGTGACCACAGCCCAGGGTCAACGGGGACAGCACCAGGCTTCAGCCTGGTCAGGTAAGTCCTGGAGGGGGCAGTCCCCACTCCCCCAGAGCCCCTGGCCAGGCTGACTGGGTGAATGTTTTGGCCGCAGGAACTTATATAATAAGTGTCCCCCGGCTGTGACATTACCCTGCCCTGGAGCCTGGGGCTGGTTTTAAAAAAATCGGGGAACCCCTATTTGCCGGGTTTCCTGATTTTTTTATTACCAGCCCCGGCTCTTTCAGCCTGGTGCTGGTTTCGGCTGTGGGGGGACCCCACGCCGTTTTTTTACATTTATTTATTTTTCTTTTTTTAACACTGAAGCCTGCACAGATCTGACTGATCCGTGCAGACTAAAACCAAGTACGACAGGAAAATGAAGTGTATTTGGCCGGCCATTCGCGGTCGTTTTACGCCAATTAGAGCTTTCAATACAGCTGCTTAGTAAATCAGGAATCACCATTCTTTTGAATGGTGATTCCTGACGTATTCTATCGATGGTGTATTCATTTGTAAATACAAATACCAATGTCCCATCAATACGAATACGAAAATTCGTATTTTTGGCATAGTAAATGCAAAAAATACGAATACGCCAAAAAAAAAAAAAGTATTTTCATATGAAAATATGAATTTTTTCTATGAATTCACCTTAGTAAATTTCCCCTTTTATCATTTCCCCGTGCTTAATAAATCTACCCCTAAGGGAGGTATCTGGCCTGGGGGCCAGAGAATACTGTAGGCCTGGGAGCCACCGAGAGAAGTGGCCTGGGACTCGGTAGATGACGCCTGCTAGTGATGGGCTGAATGAGCACAGACTTCCTAGCAGGAGCTAAGGATAGGGTTAACACCCATCCGGGATTACTCTGGACAGTCTGGTAATTAGACCGGGTGTCCAGAGTCCAGATGGGTGGCGTTCGCGGATTATACAATGTTCGGGAACTGCAGACTGAAGGTGATCAAGCGCTGCCGGGGAAAGCCTAGAGACCGGCAGCGCTGTGACTCACTGTGGGTAGGACGAGCAGCAGCAGCAGGTCCGCCTTCGCCCATTGGGTCCTTTACAGACTACTTCATCTGACAGCCCTCGCACTGCCAGCGTTGATGCACGGAGACTGCGCGGGCCTGCTGGGAGATACAGTTCGTGACCCAGTGTTATGCGGTCTGTGCTGTGGGCCGGAGAACTTCATTTCCCTTCATGCCTAGCACCATTTCCTGCTTACAGAGAAGTCAGCAGCAGCAGCCAAGGTCCCAGAAGGAGGCGGAGGGGAGCTCTGCACATGGTGTCTCGGGGTATAGCCGCTGTATCCAGCTGCAGCTCCTGCCATAACTCATTTATTGCTTCATCCAGGTTCAGAAAGATGGAGGACACGGTAAGATCATGGTCATGCTCTGAGTGCTGGTTACATGTAGTCTGTGTCCATTGCAACCTGCCCTGATTTTTAGAGTATACTAGAATGTATGTACAGGGGCTGGGTTGTTGGGTCAGCCATATAGGAGGGGGCTGGAGCAGCATGATCTCCTCTGCCCAGCTTCAGCAGACTGATTCATTTGCATTCCCCTTGACAATGAGCATTTGTAATCCCCCTTAGTAACAGGCATTTGCCCTTCACCTTGGCAACAGACATTTGCCCTCCCTCTTGGCAACGAGCATCTGAAATCCACCTGGGCAACAGGCATTTGCAGTCCCCCTTGGCAACAGGCATTTTCCCTCCACCTTGGCAACAGACATTTGCCCTCCACCTTGGCAACGAGCATTTGCTCTCCACCTTGGCAACAAGCATTTGCACTCCCCCGTGGCATCAAGCATGAAGGCCCTTGCATCGGGCATGAAACCCCAAGCAATTAACATGGAGGTAGATGGCATTTATATGGCATAATATGTAATAGCCATTACGGTGTGTGGTATATGTAATGGGCATTATGTTGTGTTTGGGATAATGTGTAATGGGCATTAGATTGTGTGGCATAACGTGTAATGGGCATGTAGTATACTTATTTAATGGTTGTGTATAATAGGCATTTTGGTGTAAGTTTTTGGTGCACGCCTTCGGCATGTGCCCTGGCATAACTCATGCTGGACATTATGCCATGTGGTATAATATGGGTGTGTGACGTGTAATAGTCATTATGGTGTACATTGTTGACGCGCGCGCCTCTGGAATGCACTGTACAGGTCTTCCTTTTTAAGAAAAATTGTTGAGCCCTGGCATAATGTGTAATTGGCACTATGGCATGTAGTATAATATAGATGTGAAACGTGTAACAGGCATTACGGTGCAAATTTTTGGTGCGTGCCTCAGGCGCGCACTGTCCATTTTGAGCATATTTTCTTTTTAAATTGTCCACACATGACATAATGTGTAATGGGCATCACGGTATGTGGCATAAAATTCCCCCCATGCTTGCCTGTGATTGGCTGCGTCACAGCATCACTTAACCTGGGCAGTACCTGTGTTCAACTTCCACATCATCCCTCTCTGCAGTTCGTATCAAAATCTGTCCAGCAGAAGGCCCTGAACATGCTTCACATGCCCATAGTGTGCCTGGCATACACCTCTCTGTGGTAGGTTCCCGGTACTGACCACATTTTTTTTCTTAATCGCCATGTCCTCTAACCGCTTTATGTAGTGCAACTTTGCCATATCTTGCTTCATTGACCCACTTTGTGTATTGGCCTCACCTGTTTTTGCGCCCCCTGGACCCCCACAGGGTCGGTATTGGGTGGTTTAGTTGCAGTGAACCTAATCTGGACCCAATCAAGCCACCTTACGTTGGTGTCATCCAAATCGATCCAACAGTGTCCAAATGCTTACCGGACAAACAAACACAAATAGCAGATGACAAATCTGTAAGAGA
This sequence comes from Crinia signifera, assembly GCF_055691185.1. Classification (NCBI taxonomy): domain Eukaryota; kingdom Metazoa; phylum Chordata; class Amphibia; order Anura; family Myobatrachidae; genus Crinia; species Crinia signifera. The sequence goes on from NC_139224.1 coordinate 99,295,851, forward strand.
TAACACACAATAAATATGTAAGAGATCATGGCTCTGGGGACCCTGCTCCTCCCAATATATATCTCTTTCTGTGGCTTTCTGCTACCTCAAGTCCCCTCCTCACATCATGTCATGTGCAGCCCTGTCCTCACTGACACATCCCTCATCTCCTGATATACTCTGTGCTGCAGGGGACCCTGCTCCTCCCACTGTACAACCCTCTGTCTGTGGCTTCCTGTTACTTTAATTCCCCTCCACCCATAATTTCACTGCCTCTGTGACATGCCGCCCTGTCCTCACTGATACATCATGCATCTCCTGATATACTCTGTGCTGCTGGGAACCCTGATCCACCCACTATATAACTTCCAATCTGTGGCTTCCTAATGCCTCCATCACCCTCATCCCATCATGTCAATGCCCCTGTCACATGCAGCCCTGTCCTCACTAATGCATCCCCCCTCTCCTGATATACTCTGTGCTGCTGGGGGACTCCATTCTTCTCCTTGGTTTTGCTTGGGTTTGTATCTTGCTTCCCTGACCGACTTTGTGTATTGGCTGGACCCCTTTTTGGGTCCTTGGGACCCCCATGGGTCAGGATTGGGGGTCTTAGTGGTCGTGAACCTAATCTGGACCCAATCAAGCCACCTCACGTTGCTTTCATACAAATCGGTCCAACGGTGTCCAAATGCATACCAGAAAATCAAGCAAACAAATAACAGATGACAAATACAGTATGTAAGAGATATAGTATAAAGGCTCACTTAAGCCCCCAGGAATACATTATGGTGTGTTTTATGCCATCAGGAGCTCCGTTAAGAAATTAAGAAAAAACATTCCTTTTGTACTTTAAAAACAGAGGTTTTTTGCGCATTAATAAACTACTCCAGAAAAGTCTCCAGATAATTCCTACCCTTGTTTCTGCCTCATTACATTAATAACATGGCTTAATAAGAGATTTCCACCTTTCAACTCTCATCTCCGTGAACATCTCAAGGATTCTTCGGGTTATAGAAACATTATTTCTTTTGAAGACAAAAGAGGCTATTATCCTTGAGAAGCTAATAATAAGGTATTTTGTCTAAATTCCTGACAGTATTTACATTGATAAACCCATTTCTGTATGTCATGCTAACAAGGAACCATTAGGCATATTCAGTACCCAGTACAGTGATTTAGTTGTGGGTGATAAATTTGTGGAGAGAGAGTGATCGGGGCACAAAAGATGGTTTCACTGAATATACAACATCTCTATGTCTATGATAGACGCTCCAGCAGTTCCGCGCACAGCTGGGAGATGGGACTCCGTGTGTAGGACAAAAATGTAAATTATATTTTGTAATATTTCAATTTGTGTATTCAGCTGACATACTGTAGCCTAAATATCAGGGTCTTCCTCTGTGAACAGAGAAATGCTTCTGCTAGTCATGTGGAAGCAGATATCATATGAAACAAAGCAAATGATTTATATAAGACATTTCGACAAGAAGCCTCTGCTGTCTCACATATTCTATATGTACAGCTTGTAACCCATCCCCATAACATACCCTTCATATCCTACAGTTTCATAATAGTAGCATACTATTCACAATAAGGATTTATGTGTGTAGACACCAGATTCTGGCAATCATTGTGCACAGACCGTAGTATGCATTTTGCAGGCATCACGCCAATATTTTTTTTTGCTTTCTGTTAGTGTCTGTTGAGAGAGAAACACACATGTGATATTAGCATAAATTCCAACTCCTGTATTCCTAGGATTGTCCCACCCGTGGGCTGCAGTGTTCCATAGTGGGTGGGGGGCATTTGGGAAGATCACACACCATTGCTCCGCTATGCTAGTCATACCTTTCAGAGCATGAAAAGCTATACCCCCATAGTCGCAAGGCCTTTTAAGGAGCTTGTGGTCTTGGTACGGGGTGTCCTGCTCCACTGCCCACCAATGCTGGGAGGTATTTCTTGGGCCGGACAAATTGTGCTTTCGCACTGAGTGCCCCTGGCCAAGGCCATTGCTGCAAACAATATTCCATATGGAATACCAATGAGTTCTATGAGGATGAGAATGAGCCCTATGAGGATCCATAGCGGAGGTTGTGGCCAATGTGTGGTGATCATTTAATAACCGCTCAGAAATGCCCGGGTAGACCTGCTTTTTGCCTGACACTCCCAGAAAATGGATGGCTACCACCCACAAATGCCGGCATTCTGTCAATCCAACGGTCAGAGATACATTTTTACCACAGGATAGCCTCATGCATGCATACTACAGGCTTTATACATGCTCAGTCAATTGATTATCACCGGCAAATTCACAGCTGTGCGATCAGGTCTGAATAACCCCTTTATTATATACTGGAGGATTCTAGGTACAGAGTTCCCAAGGCTAACAGGGAACCAAAGTATCCATATGCCATTTGCCTTTTTCTAAATTCAACCAATGACTTTAGAATTCCTTACCATATATAATAAAACGCTAACACTGCTCCCCACCTATATGGAGGAATTAAATGTTTTATGCACCAGTGGCCACTAGATGGCTTCCAATGGAGCAATTCTATTGTTGCTTCATTCTGACACGCACAGCCACAAGCACCGACATTACTGTTATGTTGTCCCATCATTTGGACATCATGGTAACTAGTAACTTAAAATTCCTTGTAGTTCCTTGTTCATTTACCAGATTCTCTCTAAAGGTCATTTTTTCCTCCCATTAGTGGGAATGTGTGTAAAAGGTGGTACTTTGGTCTTCATATGTTGGTGGGGGATCATATGAAAGAAGATAGTGGAAAGTACTGTATATGTGACAAATGTTCTCATCACATTCCCTGCACCACAGGTGCTCTTCAACCATTCCCCACTGTCACCTGTGCCCCAGGCCCTCACCCTACTGATTTTTAAAGGAGATTATAGAATGGGATACGTGCATTCAGAATTTACCACATCTTAAATTGTAACCCTGTAAGTACCCACTTTACCCTTTTGAGTCCCAACATCTCAGAGACAGATGTTCCAAATATCTGCTAAAGATGCCAGCATCACTCACTTTTGTTATATAAATGCAAATAAAAAATGTTGTGTTAAAAAGGATTATATTTCCTATATAAGGTAAACATTACCGGTCATTATGATGAATTAAAATGTTTGCTTGGCAATTTTCATACCTATTTTGACAAATTCACTTAAAGGTTCCAATATAGTGTAAAGTGCTGATTTGTTACACTTGCTAGCGACTTGAATTTATATTATGTTGCATTTTGTGCGGATAAAGATTTATTTTTCTAAATTTAAAAATCATTTATGTCCAGATTTTCCCACAAAATAGATTTACTGTATGTATGTTTCACCTGTATTTCCATCTAGATACTGCATATGACCCCTTGTGAGCCTTCTAAAGATGTTCCCTATCTTCTTAGGTTAATATCATAATTCTTTAATGCAAAAACCTTTAAGAATGATCTTGAAAGGCTGAGTGGGTGCGAGCGGGATGGAATGCTATGTGGAAATCCACAGCAATCAGAGTTATTACACAAAAGAGTCTCATTCCCTTTAGAGTAAAAGCTTTCACGAAACCTGGGAAGAAAATGATTTTAAAAGGGTGTTGTAGGATTTAATGGCATTATCGTGTCACCATAAATATTTTATGCACATAGGGAAATGAATCTTTTGCCTCATAAATTAACTGTGTACTAAATGAATAATTAAAAAACAAACCTGTTTTTGAACTTATGAAAAGTGGCAATTCTTAACTCTTCCGGTGCTAGTGACCTGGATATTCTGTTTATTTCCATAAAGAACATTTTACTAAATAGCTTTAAAATTCAAAAACACTGAAAGGTTTAATTCATAACTAATACCACAAATAATACTTGCACTGTAAATAACAATGGCACATACTGACTTTGTTTTTAATAATCTCACTGGCCTATAATGTATTTTTTTTCTTTAATAGTTGATATATAACAATATAGATGCATTTGCATTTTTCATATCTTCACAAATTTATTTTAAGGTGTTTGAGACCAAATAGATGTCTAGTACTGAGCTTCAATAGGTTTTTGTTGGCTATACATTTGGCACCCCTGTCTGACTTTTCAGGTATTATGGGGGATTTTAACTTTAAAGACATTGACTGGACAAATGAGACCAGTACATCAGTAAAAGGCAATGGTTTGCTAAACATACTTAAGGATCAGTTTATAACACAATCGTTTGAAATACCAACTCGTAAAGGGGCATTATTGGATTTAGTATTAAAAAAATATATAGATTTAGTATCAAATACCAAAGTGACATCCGGGAAACACCGGCCACAACATGGTTTCACTGGAAATCTTATTTTTGTAAACATCAACATACGGGACCATCTAAAATATTGAATTTTAGGAAAGCAAACTTTCATTTATTCAGGGAATATTTAAAACAAATTCAAGTGGGAAATGTTATTTGAGGGGAAAAATGCAGAGGAAATATGGGAAACCTTAAAACATTCGCTAGAAACACTAACGACTAAATATATACCAAAAGACCATAAGGTTAAAATCAGTAGGAAAAAGCCACCATGGTTGGGCAAAAAAGTAAGGACAGCAATCAACAATAAGACTAGAGCATTTAAAATTGACAAGGCTAATGGGAATAATGAGGAGTTCATTAATTACAAAGAATTTAATACATTTTGTAAATCCGTAATAAAGTATCTAAAAGGAAAAACGAAGAGTGCATAGCTACGGAGAGTAAAACCAATCCCAAGAAGTTCTTCACACATGAATAACAAATAACAAAAGAATAATAAAATAACATAGGCCCCTTAACCAACATCATTGGAAATAGCTTTACTGATGATAAGAACAAAGCAGAACTGTTAAATAATTTTTTCTCATCAGCGTTTACTAGGGAGAAGCCTACAGTGGAATTCACAGGTACAACAAATGGGATGAGCCAACAAATGAGATTAAAAAGAGGCTCTGCAAAATCAAAACAAACAAATCCCCAGGTCCGGACGGTATTCCTCCTAGGGTTCTAATGGTATTAAGGGTGGAATTAGCAAGCCCTCTCTATTACATTTTGTGAAATAATTTTCATCTGGTAAAGTGACGAAGGACTGGAGAATAGCAGAGGTAGTACCATTATTCAAAAAAGGAAAAAGGGATGACCCAGCAAATTATAGACCTGTGATCTTAACATTAATCATGGGTAAATTATACAAGGGGAAAAAATGCTCATGCCAAACAAATTTAATAAGCTTTTATGAGGAAGTTAGCAACAATCTAGAAAATGGAAATGCTGTAGATGTGGTCTTCCTGGATTTTGCTAAGGCTTTTGATACTGTGTCACATAAGAGGTTTATAGATAAATTGGAGGAACTGGGAATTGGGGTAAAAATTTGTAGATGGGTAGGAAACTGGCTGGTTAATAGAGAACAGAGAGTGGGTGTAAATGGTGCCGTTTCGGATTTCATAGCTGTACTAAGTGGCATGCCACAAGGTTTAGTGCTAGGGCCTCTTTTATTTAACATATTCATTAATTATATTGGGGAGGGTATACTCAGTAATGTCTTAATCTTTTATAATGACACAAAACTGAGCAGGGTAATTAGACAAGGATGTATCTACGCTTCAGTGTGATCTAAATAAACTAGATGAGTGAGCAAAAAAACTGTCAAATGAACTTCAATGTGGATAAATGTACGGTTATGCATCTTGGGAGACATAACCAGTGTGCTAGTTATAACTTAAACTGGGTGGCATTGGGTAAAACAGAACTGGAAAAGGATCTAGGAGTTCAGATAGACAACAAACTTGGCAAATAGAACTGGAAAAAGCCCAAAGAAGAGAAACAAAGCTAATAAAAAGGGTTGGAGAAATTAAAGTATGAAGACAGATTGGACAAATTGGGATTGTTTACGCTAAAAAAGAGACTTTTAAGGGGAGACTTCACTTCTGTCACTCACTGCTCTGCCTGATCATGAATAATGGGACCAACAATACGGACAGTAATGGTTACGTAATGGGCATTATTTGAGGAATTCATACTGATGTCTATAGTATGTTTCCAATCATAATGTGCACTGCTTATTATGCCTTTTATCAGGATAGTAACTTATTTACTTGTTACAGGGATATATTGTTTTTCATACTTTTACCAGAATGCACTTTGTTTTCTGTGCCTTTAAATGGATTTTGAATATCATATGTGATGGGCATGGGGCTAATCATAGAGAACATAGGGTTGTGTATGGTGGGCCTAATGAATGTTCATTAATTATATTATATTAAATATGTTTGTGCCACACCAAGCAAGGTTGGGCTACTTCTTATAATGGAGACCACTCAAGCTTCTGTATAGAATTTTTACTACCTAAGGATTTTTTTGTGAGTTGGTGCTTGACTGTCAAATTGCCTTCATTGCAACAGAGATGTGTGGGCTCATATCTCAGAGATCCAGGCACACCCAAACTTTGCCGATTTGAAGGGAATCTGAGCGGAAGTTTGGGTTTTTACAAATTGGAAAACAAGGTAAACATCATTATCCATCAAATTCTCACAGGTTTTGTATCACATGTAAATCCCTTCTCTGCTGTGCTGGCTGCTGGACTGGGCTTTGCTGTTTCCATTGTACTGTGTCCATCCATTCAATCTATTTAGTGGCTGCTGGGCTGTGTTGTCTATATTGTGCTGTGTCCACTGTCCATATGGTCTAGTCAGTGGCTGCAGAGTTGTGTTATCTTCATTGTGTGGTGTCCATACATGCACTTCATTCAGTCGCTGATGAGCTGTACTGTCTTCATTGTACTGTGTACTGTATATACCGTATATATCAGTGGTTGTTGCTGTACTGTGTTCACTCCAAATATACAGTAAGCAGTGTGACTTTGAAGAGTCACTCTGCTTACTGTATATTTGAAGTGAACACAGTACAGTTTTGTTGTACAGTTTGTTTTTTGCATATATATATATATATATATATATATATATATATATATATATACTAGGTGATTCATCGCGCCCTACGGGCGCTCTTCACACCGTCGTAAGGGGCTGCGCCCCCTTAATTTGTGAACGTTTGTATATGAGAAATATGGTTAGAATTGTATGAAAGATGCCCTGTATTGCAACTTAGGTGTCCGCGAATCGCGGGAGGGGGGGTCGCGGAGGGTGCCGCGAATTGCAGGAGGGGGGGTCGCGGGGGGTGCCGCGACTTGCAGGAGGGGGGGTTGTGGGGGGGTGGATGCTGCGAATCGCGGGAGGGGAGGGATTGCAGAGAATCGCGGGAGGGGGGTCGCGGGGTGGGTTGCCGCAAATCGTGGGAGGGGGGTTACGGGGGCGGGGGTTGCGGCGAATCATGGTAGGGGGGGTCGCGGGGGGTGTGCCGTGAATCACGGAAGGGGGGGTCACGGGGTGGGGTGCCGAGAATCGCGGGGGGGTGTGTGTGTGTGCCGTGTATCGCGGGAGTCAACACATGTAAATGTTGACATAAGTGTGGCACTTCATTGGTGTCCATGTCGACACATGAGAATGAATATGAAAACATTAAAAAATGAAAAAAAAAAACTTCAAAAACTCATGTCAACCTTTTTCATTGTCGACCATAGCCATGTCAGTGTTTTCCATGTGCAATTTAATTCTGGAGCTGCCGCGAATCGCGGGGGGGTGCCGCGAATTGCGGGAGGGGGGGTCGCGGTGGTGTGCCGTGAATCACGGGAGGGGGGGTCACGGGGTGGGCTGCCGAGAATCGCGGGGGAGGTGTGTGTGTGTGTGCCGTGAATCGCGGGAGTGGGGGTTGTGGGGTGGGGGTGGGGGGGGTGTGACGCAAATAGCCACAAGAAAAAATCAACACAGAAAGGTCAACACATGTAAATGTTGACATAAGTGTGGCACTTCATTGGTGTCCATGTCGACACATGAGAATGAATATGAAAATATTCAAAAAATTAAAAAAAAAAACTTCAAAAACTCATGTCAACCTTTTTCATTGTCGACCATAGCCATGTCAGTGTTTTCCATGTGCCATTTAATCCTGGGGCTGCCGCGAATCGCGGGGGGTGCCGCGATTTTCGGGAGGGGGGGTTGCGGGGGGTGGGTGCCGCGAATCGCGGGAGAGAGGGGTTCATGGGGGTTCCGGTGGGGGGTTGTCGCGAATTGCGGGAGGGGGGGGGGTCGCGGGGGGGTGCCGCGAATTGCCGGAGGGGGGGTTGCGGGGGGTGTGACGCGAATCGCCACAAGAAAAAAATCAACACAGAAAGGTCAACACATGTAAATGTTGACATAAGTGTGGCACTTCATTGGTGTCCATGTCGACACATGAGAATGAATATGAAAATATTCAAAAAATTTTAAAAAAAACTTCAAAAACTCATGTCAACCTTTTTCATTGTCGACCATAGCCATGTCAGTGTTTTCCATGTGCAATTTAATTCTGGAGCTGCCGCGAATCACGGGGGGGTGCCGCGAATTGCGGGAGGGGGGGTCGCGGGGGTGGGTGCCGCGAATTGCGGGAGGTGGGGGGTCACGGGGGGTGCCGCGAATCGCGGGAGGGGGGGTTGCGGGGGGGGTGTGAGAGCGAATCGCCACAAGAAAAAATCAACACAGAAAGGTCAACACATGTAAATGTTGACATAAGTGTGCCACTTCATTGGTGTCCATGTCGACACATGACAATGAATATGAAAAAATTTAAAAAATTAAAAATAAATCTTCAAAAACTCATGTCAACCTTTTTCATTGTCGACCATAGCCATGTCAGTGTTTTGCATGTGCCATTTAATCCTGGGGCTGCTGCGAATTTAGGGGGGGGGGGTGCCGCGAATCGCGGGAGGGGGGTCGCAGGGGGGGTGCCGCCAATCGTGCAAGGGGGGGGTCGCGGGGGGGGTTCTTTTTGCCGCGAATCGCGGGAGGGAGGTCGCGGTGGGGGTGTTTTTTCCGCGAATCGGGGGGGTCACGGGGGAGGGTTTGCCGCGATTCGCGGGAGGGGGGGTCGCGGGGTGGTGGTTATGCCGCGAATTGCGGGAGGGGTCGTGGGGGGGTTCTTTTTGCAGCGAATCGCGGGAGGGGGGGGGTCGCGGGGGTGTTTTTGCTGCGAATCGCGGTAGGGGGGGTCGCGGGGGAGCGGGTGTTTTTGCCGCGAATCGCAGGAGGGGGGGGGGGGGCGGGGGGGGAGGTTTTGCCGCAAATCGCGGGAGGGGGGCGCTCACCTGGTGGCTGTGGAGTAGCAGTGCAGGGCAACATGGGAAGGCAGTTTGTGTCTGGCACTGTCTGTGGGCTCACTGGGCTGGTTCTCTGTCACATACCTCCCAACATGACCCTCTCCAGGAGGGACACAATGCTCTGTTTCTAGACTTCCCCTTAATGTATGATTGCCATCACCTGTTTTAAACAGGTTAATTTCTCAGAAAGGTGTTCAGCACAGATGAAGGCAATCACACATTAAGAGGAAAGTCCAGGAACAGAGCGTTATAGACACAGACACCCACTTTGAGTGACAGATGTAGCCAAATATATAGGAGATATATACACAGTATATATATATATATATATATATATATATATATATATGTGTGTGTGTGTGTGCTGCGATACTCCATAGTATGTGCTGCCATTTGCAAAAAAGTAGTCACAAATATATTGTTCAATTTTTGCACGATTTCTTTTGTGTATTGTACTCTAGTTTGTTTAAATCGCATAAATATAAAAGAGTTGTGGCTCCATGCAGTGTGAGTGTAGTGTTCCCGCTAGGCTGTTTTAGCGGGGTGCTGCGCCCTGCCCGATTTTTACAGGGCAAAATGCACCCTGCCCTGCTAGCAGCGCCCCGCTAAAACAGCGTGGTGCCTGCCCTGGCTGTGTGCACGGGGAGGCGCAGCGCCGCCTTAGACGGCGATTCCCAGCGCTTCCCCGGCAGCGCGGTAACTTCCGCGGTGCCGGCCCCGCCTCCTTTAGTGACGGAGCCAGCCGGGCCCGCCCCTTTTCGCAACGTCGCGACTCGGGCACGCCCCTTTTTGAGACGTCGCTGCCCGGGACCGCCCACAATTGTGACGTCGGTGGGCCCGGTCTGCCCCCCTTGCTCTGCGGCACCCTGCCCGCCCTCATTTCTAGAGGGAACACTTTGAGTGAAAAAGTAAATCAAATGATATTGTTCTATTGTTTGTGCCTTTGTTATGTACATATAAAATAGCTGTGGCTTCATGGAGTGTGAGCTAAGCTGCAAAGTGATAAAAGCAGAAGAGAAATATATATATTTTTTTGCTTTTGTATTATGTCTGTGTAGTCATCAATATAGAAAATCATCAGTTGAGAGAAAAGCAGGTGCAGCAATGAAATACTAGTGCTGCTGCAGCCACCAGTCTTGATGAATCCAATACTAGTCATTAAACATCTTTTACTAAGGCTGATGTCCAAGTGCATAGAGGGTTTAAGATGTTTATGATGCAAGTCCTACTCTCTCAAAGTGTACAAGAGGTGACAGAAAAACTGTGGGGTTGAGTAGCTGATGTACTGTAAAACTGGTGGCATAGAAATGTAGGTTGCCACTGTGGAAGTGCAAAAGGATGAGGGGGTATTTGTGTATTTGATGACTACATACTAATGAGGATGTTGATGATTATGATGTTTGTGTAAGTCTGACATTGGTGAAAGCAGTTTTTGCCCATGATTTAAAAATGGCCATTGTTATGTATAAGGACCAAAAAATCTACCTCTTATGTTTGCAATAATTTTTACCAAAATCCTGACATTTGTCTAGCCATCTGCAGCATTTGCAAAGCCACATTTTGTAGAGGTGGGACCATAACCATCTAGGATCCTCCTTCCTGTTATGTCATTTAATGGAAACCTATGCTAAATACCAACAAGCAGACAAGCATCGTTAGGCTCGTCTTAGCTTGATACCAGCACCCGGAACACTTTCATCATCAGTGTCCTCATTAATATTTGGTATTAGTACTGCATCCAATTTGATAAGAATAAGTGACTCCTCCCATATCCGGGATTCCCCAGAAGAATCCTTGAGTGCTAGGCCTTAGGCTGATGGGGGTGGATATCCATCCCAGAAGGGGACCAAGACTACTAGTCAAACAACAATTATCTGTTAAATGATTCTTTGCTAGAGGAAGCGGAACTTGTTTCCTAGCACGGCGCCCACGATATTCAGTCGTATAGCATTGTATGCATTGTATCGCATCGCATGCCATATGCCCGCATGCGATGCGATATTAAATTGTATAAGCACCCTAATGGGTTTTTTCAATGTAAAATGTTCCCCCTATACGATTTTATATTGTATAAGCACCCTAATGGGTGCTTACAATGTTAAATGTACCCCCACTATCAAATCCAACCCGAAGCGTGGCGAGCGGCGGCGGTACGCGTCCTCCGACCTTTTCATACCCCCACTATCCACTTAGGCGTGGAGTTGATTTTAGATAGTGTGGCGAGCGCAGCGAGCCACCGAGCCCGAAGCGGAGAGCGGACACTTATTACTTTACATTTATTCCGCGTCCGCTTGCCACGCTTCCGGCTCGGTGGCTCACTGCGCTCGCCACACTATCTAAAATCAACTCCATGCCGACATGGATAGTGGGGGTATGAATAGGTCGGAGGACGCGTACCGCCGCCCATCGCAGGCTTGGGGGTGTCGTGGGGGGCGGCGGGACGCCAACCTTTTCATACCCCCACTATCCACATTGGCGTGGAGTTGATTTTATATAGTGTGGTGAGCGCAGCGAGCCACCGAGCTCGAAGAGTGGTGAGCGCAGCAAGCCCCGCGAGGGGACGTGTAATACATGCAACATAATACCCGATTACTGTATTTGAATTTAGCAGTTTTTTTTTTAAATAAATTCTTTATTTAAAATTTTGAATAAAGATAAGGCATTGCAAACAGTTGAATACAGATAATGTTTAACAGTTCTAGTGTTACAATATGACAATCATTAACAGTAACGTTACAATAAGCCTTGATTATGACTTGACAACTACAAATAAATATAACTATAACAACCATTCAGTCTGGTCCATCTTCTTATATCCACAAGAATAAACTACTAAGTAAGTATCTGTAAAGGGACAAGACAGAGGGATAAGAAAGGTAGGGTAAGACTTAGGGTAGGGGGAAAAAAGGGAGGGGATGTGAAAGTCGTAACATCAAGCACGGGTTAAGTGTGTATATTGGTTCCATGATATCTCTGTCTCTGTAATAGGGTATGTGCAAGTCCAGATTTCAGCATTAGGATAGGTTAGAGGGTACATGAGTAAAAGATATCTTCCATAGCTCAATAAAAATCTACCCTTTTAAACCACTCCCAAATAGAAGGGGGGGGGGGGGGTCTGTGAACCTCCAGTGGACTGGTACCACCGCTCTTGCTGCATTGTTAAGGTGTTTTAAGAGAGAGTTTGTATTTTGTGAAGGTTATGGTGGTATGGGAGAGTAACCAAAAGTCAGGATTGTCGGGGGATTGGAATCCAAGGATGGTGGAAGAAAGCTGCATAACTGATCCCCAAAAAAATGCAATCACAGGGCAGTCCCACCATATATGGATCAGGGTACCCCTTTGGGAACCACAGCGCCAGAAAAGAGGAGACACAGAGGGGAAGAATCTGTGTATCAGAGGGGGGCATCTATACCACCTAGTTAGTAGTTTATATTGTGTTTCCACTACTTCCAGACTCGTGGAGCACCGAGCCATGTTGTCACAGTGTTTCTCCCAATTTATATGTATTCCCCGTGGAGAGAGGTCTGAGTCCCAAGCCTTACAAAAGGCAGGGAGATCATGAAAATGACCATGTAGTACGATCTTATAGATTGCCGAAACGACATGAGGAATTTAGCAGTTTTTATTAAAATTCTAGTACCATATATACTCGAGTATAAGCCTACTTTTTCAGACCATTTTTTATGCTGAAAAAGCCCCCCTCGGCTTATACTCGAGTGAGGGTCCCACTTGAGTCAATAAGTTTTCCCAGTTTTTTTTGTAAAATGAGGTGCCTCGGCTTATATTCGGATCGACTTATACTCGAGTATATACGGTATACAGTATTATGAGGCAGAAAGAATTATATAACCTTACAACATATAAATATATAACTAGTTGAGTAGCTAATGAGAATTTCAGAGACATTTTTAATTATTGTTTTCCTAAATGTATTTGATGGAGATGACTATTTGGAGTGGAAAGATACCGCCATAGGCATCAAATTAACCCCATTAAGAAAATGTATTTATGGGCAACTAGGAGGACAACATTATTTGGAATGATAACATTTACAGAGCATACTTTGTGTAATGGAAAAGGCATATCAATGATGTTCTGTGTATTTGGAGAGCGGGTAGCATAAACTTGGCCGATTTCTGTCGTATAGTAAATCCCAATGATCGCAACTTCAAACTCATTAGTAATACACTGGTTAATTTTCTAGACATCACAAATTTACATAAAAAACAGCATCTAGATAACACAGGGTACAGAACACCCAATGATTCCAATAATGACATTGACAAGAGTGAATATCATAAAAACTTGCTCAACAGTGTACCAAAAATTAAAATTTTAATGAAGGAACTGCACAGAACACCATTAGGCAGATGTATTATAGCGGCATGCATTGTGCTTTTATTGAGGCAAAGGAAGAAGTACTGTAGTAATAATGAATGTATGAACATCTCATCAGCTGGAAATCACCGCTAGAGCCCACAGCGCATAAGCTTAGTGCTGATGCACTGTCTCACTGCCTCCACTGGACATAAATGAGATCTCACAAGCACTGCAAGACTTCCTGTCCAATCTGGTATGAGCAGTTGCCACAGCCAGACACATTGCTTTCACTGCAGTGGTGGCAAGGCAACAACAGCTGCAGATATCGATATCTGCAACTGTCAGAATGGACAGTGTCACTGACCATTCATATATTGGTTGGCTAATTGACACACTACCTTGTAGATAGCCGCAAGGATAATGACAAGGGTTTACAACACCCCTGTCATTGACACACATCACTGCATTCATATATGGGGAGAAGACGGAATCAGCAGTACATAATGTGCAAGATTGAGGGAACAACAACCAGGCAATAAAACACAATGATATTTTATCTCTGATTATGGGACCAAACACAAACAGATTTTCTTGATCCTCCATAGCGATGTGAACACTTTTCAGCGAATTCGGCACTGAGAAGGGTGCGAGTTAGGCTTAATTTGGGTGCCGTTTTCAGGGTTAAAACGGCACCCGAACGGCAACTCGCACCATTTGGGTGTAATAGGATCGACCCCCTAGGGTAAAATGTAATAGGGTGAGAGAATCAGAAAGTGAGAGATTTGGTAAGAAATCTCCAGTTTTTTAAAACAGCAATCATTTACACTGCAAAATCAAACTGGTCAAACAATCAATCATTTTGCAGTGTAAATGATTGCAGCTTTAAAAAAACCTGGAGATTTCTTACCAAATATCTCACTTACTGATTTTCTCACCCTATTACATTTCACCTCTAGATTCAATTATTGCTCCCACAGTAAAACAGATAACACATTGATTAATTGCTAGCACAGCCAGAAAACAATAAATAAAACAAACATTGATTCCACCAACCCCTACAGATCACTGACCTCACCTGTTGGAAACCAGTCTCCAGTCTCTCTAGAAAATCTCAGCAACAGCCCCACCATCTTCCACAGCCCCATCACTTTTCTCCACCACAGCCACGTCCCTTTCCTCAGCCAGTGGCCCATAGCCTTCCTCAGCCCCATCACCTTCCTCAGCCCATCACCGATGCCAGCAACAGCCTCTATCACCATCCTCAGTCGCATCACCTACCTCAGCCACAGTCCTATCAACTTCTTCAGTCTCAATCCCATCACCTTCCTCAGCCACAGCACCATTACCTTCCTCAGCCACAGTCCATCACCTTCCTCAGCCTCAGGATCATTATTTTATTCAACCACAGCCTCCATCACCATCCTCAGCCGCATCACCTACCTCAGCCACAGCCCCATCACCTTCTTCAGCCTCAATTCCATCACCTTCCTCAGCCCCATTATTGTATTCAGTCACAGCCCCATAACCTTCATCAGCCTCAGCCACAGCCCATCACCTTCCTCAGCCTCAACCCCATCATCTTATTCAGGCACAGCCTCCATCACTATCCTCAGCTGCATCACCTACCTCAGTCACAGCCCCACCACCTTCATCAGCCATATCACCTTCCTCAAAATCAGCCGCATTACCTTCTTCAGCCACAACCCCATCACCTTCCTCAGCCCCATCTTATTTAGTCACATACTCCATCAACATCCACAGCCACATCACCTACCTCAAGCGAAGCCCTTATCACCTTCCTCAGCCACAGTCTCATCACCTTCCTCAGCCACAGACTCATCACATTCCTCAGCCACAACATCATCACCTTCCTCAACTAAAGCAAAAGCCCCATCACTATCCTCAGCCCCTCATCTTCACCTTCCTCAGCCTCTTGCCCCATCACCTTCTCAGCCCTCAGCACAATTACTATCCTCAACCCAATCACTGTCCTCAGCCCCAGTAACATCACCATCTTCAGTCCCTAGTCCCTTCTTCATTCAAAGCCCCATGACCTTTCTCAGAGTGGTGTTTCATTGGATAGACTTCTCTTCAGGTTTTGTATAGATGATTTTATAATTCTCTAAATACTGGATCGTGGCCACCAAAATTCTATCAGGATTGTAAATTACTGATTAGAATGCCCACTGCATATGGGTCATAAGAATGCTCTCTGTATTGAATATGTATCATATAAGAATGCTCTCTGTAATATAAGTGGGTCACCAGAGAATGGTCTCTAGTATAGAGATAAATACAGTAGAATGCTTGATGCATACAAGTAGGAATGTAAACTCTCTGTATTGTATAAAAGTGACTAGAATACTCTCTGCTTTCAATACTTGTCCTAAGGGACTGGCAAGATTTAGGTTTCAATTATAACTCTGTCACAGTAGTGGATTTAGATGGGTTTGTGTGAGGTTCAGGAACATGCTAGGGCTAGTGGTCTCTGGGTTAAGTGGGCAGGTTTAATTACTGACTTTTTCATTAAAGAAAAACAAATAAATGTCGTCTTTGAGGTGAATTAACTGAAAGTTCAAGAGGGTAGTGTAAAATATGTGTTTGCGTGCAGCTCCTCTTTAGTGAGGATGACAATGATGGCTGCGAAACATAGAAAATGACTGGAAGTTGGACTTTGATGTGGAACTTGGATGAACAACTAGAAGACATGGTAGGTGGCGTGAGTATTTTGATCCGGAATGAAGAACTTTGAAGATGTGGTAGGTGGTGTGAGTATTTTGATCCAGAATGAAGAACTTGGAAGACGTGGAGGAATGGCATGGATATTGGATCCGGGATGAAGAACTTGGAAGACATGGAGAAGTGACGAAGACAAGAAGGGTACTGGAAAGGAGTCCGGGCACTGTGGGTTAGCAGAACCAGACAGGCAATAGAGGTCAGGCGTGCTGAGATGTGGACCGGAACCACCAAAAATTGCATATGATGGATCCGGGATGAAGAACTTGGAAGAGGTGGAGAAGTGACAAAGACAAGAAGGGCACTGGAAAGGAGTCCGGGCACTGTGGGTTAGCAGAACCAGACAGGCAAGAGAGATCAGGTTGCGAATGATGGCAGGCTGAGCAGGGGGGAAGCAATGAGAAATTGCCAGAGGCTTGTCTGCCAAAATTATATAGTATATGTTTTATCAGCTGATAATTGGTGTATAAATAGGAGAGTGCCACAAAACTTGAGGTAAATAGCAATACCTTTAGGGATCTTTGAGAAGAACAGTGTCCGGCAGCAGCGGTGTCAAAAGCTCACAGACAGCTACAGCTACACCCGCCCGGCAGCCATCACCTGTTGATGAGCTGTCATTGATGTAATCAGCAGGGAGCGAGCCCTCCTTCTCTGGGATGCTAGGTGCAGATGAGCTGAAGATAGCCGCGATTAGCAATAGGAGTGACCGTGGTTGTGGCAGTGTGAAAGCTGGCAGTTGGAAATTTTTCCTGCACAATAGATGGCGGTGGCAGGTCTAGTAGGCTGAATAATGGAAGTCACTGGTCTCTTCCTTCTGAAGGGCAACTAAGCTAGAAAAAGGTCTCATTAGAATACACAGATAGGTTAACCAGGCTGAGAATGTTTTCACTTGAGAAACGGAGGTTGAGAGGTGATATGATTAGCATGTTCAAATACAGGACTGGGAATCATATGGAACTTGGGAGATGATTTTTTTACTAACAGGACTATACTTGCGGGCATGTACTGAGGCTTGAGGAAAATAAATTCTGTACTAAATTAAGAAGAGGATTCTTCACCATTAGAGCAGTATTTTGGAACTCATTGCCGGTGGGGGTTGTTACAGCAACTACTGTTAATTAATTTAACCAAAACTGGATACATTTTTGGCCACTGAGGGAATCCTATAGATATGACTTACTCAACTCAGTAGTTTCAAGAGTTAAGTCTAAACCAATTGCTAGCCCTAATATCAAACCTAATGTTAATGTCAATATTTTCATATATCATATGTTGAGGTCATCATAACATTTCGATATGCTGGTGTCAACCTTGTGAACAGTGACATTATGAATGTTGACATAGTGGCTACCTACCATTTCACTGGCAGAATCTACCAAACTTTTTCCTTCAAACTGGTTAAAAACAACTATGGCCCTTTGCTTGTTTTTGTCAATTAGGCTTAAATTAGCCTGCTAGCCGCTGCTTCAGTGCATTCATCTGGCCTTGCTTTAAATATGCATACAGGACGACTGCTAAGTTTAAGTTCGGCAGTGTTTTGGTTTAACAATATCTCCGGCATTTTTTGAGCTGCCCACAGGGGATTGGGAGATACATTTATAAACCCCAAATTCCAATCTCATTAATAAGGGTGTGGTACGGCAGGCAGACTGTCCAGATTCTGACGGTCAGTATACCGAAATCGGAATCCTCACCGCTGGTACTCCTACAGGGGAGCAAGCCCAATAAAGCTCCTTGTGGGCTCACTGTGCTCACCATTCTGCGGACATAGTGGCTCGCAGCACTCGTGAACACTCACGAGGGAGAATAGCCCCTGTCGGCCATTTATACAGTCGGGATTCTAATGACGGAGTACTGGCTGCCAGAATACTGACTGTCAGGACGCCATCCGGCATCCTGGTTATAATGAGCAGAGTACTAGTGGTTGAAAAGTTCATCTTCAATCACAACAGCATGGAAAGTCAGAATGCATTAATATATACTGAGATGCATGAAACATTACATTATAAAGAATGCTCCTTTTATTAAGGAAAATCAGGTTATATCAGGACAGGAAAGTAAATATCAGGACAGACAGAGACACAGACCAGGATAAGCATATCAGGACACTTCTCTTTCTGGTTGACCTATTTCAGTTCATTTCATCTTTCACGTACCAGAGGATAAAAACTTGTGACTTCCGCAGGGACTAACCTGAAAGTACTTCTTAAGTTATGTTTGCATGAGTGCATGCACAAAACTGTGAACCAGGCATTTAATCTTGGGGAGGCATGCCAACTGTTATAGCACACATTAATTATAATATTTAACACATGCCGTGCTAGTTTAGTGTAACACAAAAAGATCATTGTGCTTGTTTCTAGATCTATATTTCTGCTCATGCAGACTATAACACATTAAAGTACAGATGGTGTAATGGTTAGCATTACTGCCTCACAGCGCTGAGGTCATGGGTTCGATTTCCACCATGGTTCTAAATGTATGGAGTTTGTATATTCTCCCCGTATTTGCATGGGTTTCCTCCGGGTACTCCAGTTTCCTCCCACAATCCAAAAATATACTGGTAGGTTAATTGGCTCCCAAAAGAAAAAAAAATAACCATAGAATGTCTGTGTGTGCGCGTACATGTGTTAGGGAACATAGAATATGCAGAATATGTATGCGCTATATAAGAAACTGTTAACAAATAAAGGAATGAATGAATGAATGCATTGTACTGCAAAATTATTTTAAAGAAATCCACAAATAGACACGACACAATTGTGAGAAAGGCACACAAAGGGATGCCAATTGCATACGTGTGAATTGAATGTCACTTGCAAAATATACTTGTAGTTGTGGTATGATGGCCCAACAGTCTGGATATCTGGATATCGACATTGGAATCCTGACTGTGGGTACTTTGCTAGGAGGATGAGCGCAAAGAAGAACCTTATGGGCTAGATGGCTCGCTGTGCTCACCACAGGTTCTATTCTGCCCTCTATGGGGCTCATGGACCCCCACGAGGGGGTCCATGTCAGTCAGGATACCATCTGTCGGGCATTTGAACGGTTGGCATTACGTTGTCGGTATACTGACTGCTAGGATCCTGGCTGCAGGTCCATCATCTGGCACCCATTGTTTGGTTCATTTAATAAAGTGATTTTAGTGAATGTGCCTATTATTTCAAATTATTTTAAATTAATACAGTATGCAATATAATGCAAAGGAAGAATTTCATTATCCATCATTAATTAAACAGGAGGACAAAATTCCTTTGGTCAGGAATCACCATTTTTCCATTCCTGAAACTGTGCATCTTCTCTTTGCACAATATGGTTTAGAAAAATTCATGCATGCACCAGTAACTGAAGAAACATGGGAGTATATTTACTAAACTGCTAAGTTCTAGCCAAGTTGCAACTTAACTCATTACAGATGTGGTTGGGTCTGTTTTGCAGAAAAAAATTCAGTTTATTTTCAAAGCTGCCATGTTCTCAGGATTCATGTATCCCTATGGTTAAGTGATTTGTGCTTGGTTGTCAAGTTTCCCAACAGCCAGCTCCATCTTAACAGCATTGTTGGCCCTAGGCAAAGCAGTGCACTGAGGCCCCTACTTAAGTAAAAAAAAAACTTCCTGCAATGTCCTACAGCCATAAACTGTTTGGGTACAGGCCGGTAGAGAATGTTTGCCGGCAGCTCTGATTTCATGTAATTCACAGCCAAAGCAGGTGTAGTGTTCATTCTAGCACCCGCTATCTTTGAAAACCCATGCAGTTCCTCTTCCCTGCCTGGGGTGTCGCTGTCTGCTGTAGTGCTTCTAGAAGTGTGGTCTGTATATCAGCACTGATATGCAAACCAGACCTGTTCTAGAAACACCACAGCAGACAGTGGCACCGCAGGCAGGGAACAGGAACTGCATGGGTTTTCAAAGATAGCAGGTGCTGGAATGAACACTACAGTTGGGTAGCAATCTCTATTAGCCTCATAAAAAACTCCAGAGGGAGCAGCAAACCCCTGCTCAAAGGCCTCTAGAATCGTGGGGCTCTAGGGCAGCTGTCCAGTAAGCCCATGCATGAAGATGGCCCTGCCGGTAGCCAAACATAGTGCATAGTGCGTACACAGTAGGGAATATGCACATTTGTCATATCGATATGGCAAATCGAGCACTGATACTGTATGTTAATAAAGTTCTTTAATTCTAGACGGCAGAACAGATACTGTTAGGATTGCAAGCGAGCTTCGGTTGTGCCCACAATCCAATTTAACCTTATTCTGTGGGACACGGTTAATGGGGCTTATGATCTGGTTCCATACCAATCCCCTTTAGCTCTACTTTGAATCCACTTTTTTTACTGGTTTCACTCTGAATCAGTGGTAGCTCAGTGGAAATCTAATCTTAATTGCTTCATTAATTTGTTGGCACCCTCTTTCTTCCAAGACATTCAAGATAGTTTTTGCTACTTTTTTTTTTTTTACTAGGCAGATTAAAAGCTTTATACACACAAAAAGCATTTGCATTATTGTACTCCCTATGTGAAACTGCAGTTATGTGGCTTGAAAGGCAACATCTCTGTTGTCTACCACTCAATTTTAGTTGTGACAGACTAGAGAGGGAGTGGAGGGGGGGAGATTGTGTTAGAACCTGGTCCCCGTGAAGCCACATGCTATGGTTCTCCTTACTTCCAACTTATGCTGACATGAACACAGGTTAAAAATTTACTATCACACCTAGTGGCCCCTATAATTCTACAATTTGAGCATCTCCTCATATCTTGGTTGGTTACATGACTAACTGGTCTATCTATAGCCATAGGTCCTTTTGCGGAACTCCCCGTGAAGCACATCAGCAAGCAAAATGACAAGCTGATTATACTTGTCTGCTGGTGCATCAATAAGGAGTGATTCTTGTAGCAACTGTTCTCTACAGCAGCACTCTCATCACTTCCCCCTTTCACACCACTACAGAGAGGCAGGGATTTATCCCCCAGAGATATACAGCAATCAGGCCAAAGCTAAGGCGGAGCACATTGTTTAAAATGTGTATTAGGGTAAATATGGCATAAGATACGTATAAAAAATGGTAATCCAATCTTAATGATTTTAGGTACAAGTACTGTAATTTGGGACACAGAAATATGACCTTGATTCAGGTGGATACAAATCCTTTCACAAATGTATTTGTGTACACAGTGAATAAACAAAAAATGAATTGAATGGAAAAAAATTGAATTTCTACTGGGATACCAAATGGAACCATGATCGGTCGCACTAATAAACTTCTGAGCAACCCTATGGCATACCTCCCAGCATTGTTGACAGTGGAGGAGGGACATGAGTGCACGGCTGAAATTGGGGGGTGGCCTCCCAGTCAGGGAACAAGGCCTCTCCGCCCCCGCAAGGCCATGCCCCCCGTTTTCGCTGCTGTTGGGGGTATGACCAGTGTTGTGAGAGCTGCTGGCCATGACCCCATCCCCTTTTTGCAATGAATAGACACAGTGCACATGCGCACAGCATCTATCCCCCCCCCCCCCCCTGCTATGCTAAGCTCTGTGTGAGGTGTGGGACTGTCCCAAAAAAAAACATCACAGTGCCACGGAAATCGGGACAGTAGGGAGGTATACCTATGGTCATTCGGAATTTTTGTCAGAACTGTATACATAGATGCAATCACTGGCTGGTACATGTCTGTGTTTCACTCACCACAACCATTACCTTCCATAATTGCTCCTTGTCAGTCAGTCACACTGTGTGCAAGCCTCACTGCGACCTAATGAGCAAAGCATGCACAATGGGCCACAGGCACATGGCAGATTTTGCCACGGGAAATGCACTTTTATGCTGTATGAAGTCAACTTACAGTAGTCTAAAGTTTCTAAACGATATAGCTTTTCTTTGGAAAATGGCAATTCCTGTGTGTGATATTAAATCAGTAAATTTATTATCTAGCACTTTTCAGACCAGAGATGCCTTCATCAGCTGCATTTAAAGGGCTAATCATATTAAATTCAAAATAAAACTGGTTTATATTTATTATTTGTATTGCCACTTTTACTCCAGCAGCATAATCTACCAAAGATCCAAGTGAAAAACCCCACTGGCAATAGGTATGAATACCTGCAGTCACTGTGTATAGTGCATCACACTTACTTTCCTCCGGCTGGTCATGGGTAAGGCACAGGTACCAGGGGGTCCCCTGAATAATCAGGAGTTTAATTACGGTTGCATTGTGGGAGTGGACTACAGGTGTCAGTGCAGCGCAGAAAGAATTGGGCGCCAGGCCATCTCATAAAACAGCAATAAACAGTTTATTTAACATATAGCAGGGATGAAGCAGGGAAAACTTCTGAACAATCTCCTCCAGCAGTTTTGTTGGGAGAAAAAGATAACTCTTTTTTGGGGGCACTACTTTCAAAAAATTTATTTTATTCAGTTACTATTTACTCGTTATGAGTTAGCTCTGTGGGGGGCATTCAATTTCTTAAACAGCAAAGATTAATGTGGTATACTGGACAAGTGAATATTTAGGGATATACTTATATTTGAGAAAATGAGAGTGGAAGCTAAAAAGGGGGGGGGGGGGGGAAATGGAAATTGGGAGCGGATGTTATAGTGGTGGAATTTATAATAGAATTAGATTAATTTAATGAGTTGGACCGTACTTGGATGCATCGGCCTAAAGTCACCTTATCACCATTGACAGGTCCGTCTCATGCCAATCATCTATTGCCGCTAAGTACACCTAAAGTGATGAATGTTTCAGCTTGCAATGGTCAACTTTTCCATATATAGTGCTCCGAAAAGCCACATGGGCAATTGATCACTTTGCTGAATTTTTTTGGTTTTTTTCAATGCTAAGTGATAATAAAAATTATTATGTCTTTCTACATAAAGTGTTTACACCCAAATTTGTGTGAAAAAAATATATATAAACTTCAAAATTAAATATCTAAATTTTAAAAATGGCGATGATGTTTTTGTTCGGTGGTGTCAGCCACTGACGGATAACCCCACTGTAATTAATCACTCATGTGCTTAGAATCACCAGAACTATGTGTGTAATTTATGATATTAGTACAGATAGAATTTAATAAAGAGAATAGTATGCACCCCTGGGGTCCCAACTGTTCCTTGTCTGCCCGTGTGCCGGTAGGCAGTGAACGGGCTAAACGGTGTACAGATTAGGGGGTCGTGGGGGCAATTGAAGAAAGAAACCGGGATCTGCTGTTGGGGTCCTGCCAATGGATTACCCCTGTTGGGACTCCAGTTTAGGGGGTCACTCACTGGCTGGCCGCAATGAGAGTCCCTTAGTCAGAATAACGGAGTCAAGATGGCAGAATTTGCCAGACAGATTTTACAACTCTTTAGCCCAATTCAATATACACTGTGCAACACAATTACATATGTTGGTGCTGTTGTGTGGATCACCAATAGGGATATATTCCCTTGGTATCTATTTAGATGATTATCACCTTAACACATGTCGGCTGACGCTTGCTGCGTAGTCTCCTGTGTGCAAATCACACCAGTATTTGTTACAGCCAGCACTGTCAATTATCAGTGTTAGGGCACAAGTAGATTCAAAAAGAGCTCTGGCATAAACATCTGTCATTAATCCGATAGGTAATCTGTTAAATCACTTCACTTACATACCAATATAAATTCTCTAATTTACTGAAAAAAATGCATTACACACTATAAGTTCTCAAATAAGGTTATGCCAATTATAACATGCACATATAAATGAGTTCTTAGCACATCACTCTAATTGCTGGGGGTAGGAAAGAAGGGTGGTTGGCTATAATCCCTTGTACATATACCATGGGGAACCACAGACACAATGGTCTGGACACTCAGTCCCAGCCACCCAATTTACTTATCTTCCCAGTGTGTGCTCGTCTGTGCTATATGCACGGGGGTCTCCTCAGTGGCCGTCACTCCACCTTCCTGAACGCGCGTTTCGCCTTCAAGTGCAGGCTTGTTCACCAGTGTAATGATTAATGTTCCTTAGACTTTAAATACCCGGGTGATTCGCCGGTAATAATAAACAGCTGTTGTAGCTGGCGTACTTACGGCAACCTGATTGGTTGCTCTTCTTACTAATCCCCTCCCCTCCCCACTTGGTCCAATAGGACTCATACTTTTGCCAGTCCTCTGTACGTGCCGCTTGGTTGTTTGATATGAGACGCGTCTATGCTGCTGTGGACTACATTACCCACAATCCTTCTTTCAGGTTATCCGCGTCTAGACGGCAACCTGATTGGTTTGCTCATCCTACAGTCCCTCCCCGTCCTGCTTTGTCCAATGAAACTTGGACTATTGCCAATCCCCCGTGCGTTGCGGCGGAATGACGTGCCGCTCCATTAACTCCCCATCTGCTGGTATAATTTTGATTACCATATCTATACTTATATGAACTACATTACCCACAATACTTGGTTGTTGTTGTGCTGTTGCCTACGTTACTGGCTGTGGGATTCTGTTTGATGCAGTATCGTTCCTCACTACTAAGATTTCTTGTATTCATCTATATCTTTGTGGATAGCTAAGGAATGGTATGCTGTTCTCCACTGATAAGCTGAATTGTAGGTGGATCATATGTTAGCTTTTACGTGGGTATGGTAAGTGCAGTGGTTAATTGCTGTAGTATTTTGTGATGTTCTAATTTACGTACTGTGGGGATTAGTTTCTGCTGGGCGGGTTATGATGGATTGCCCTTAATAGTATCATGTTATATGGACAAGTGGACTGGGATGTTCTGCATAAGTGCCTCCTATAATACTTCCCTCTCATGGTTTTCATATCATTGAGAGAGGTGATGTGACTATTAGTTCTGGACATTACTCTATTGGTGTCTCCTTGGGAATATCTAACAGTGGTATGATCTTCTTCATTTGTTTATTTTGAAGTCTCCATTATATTGTTATAACATTGTGTAATTTGTCTATAATAGATTTATAGCACTTATGTGTAAATGGATCCCATTTTCCTGTGGTCTCTCTCTTTCTCAGAAGTATTGAGACAGCAGGTATTCCAACTGTCAATTTGTGAGGGTGGGTTCATGCTATGGGTTAAACTGTCTATAGGATGTCTTTTTGTTTTTTCATGAGGACTATTTTTACTTCTATTTTTTGTTAAAAGGTGAGTCTTGGTGGTTGTGTGTCTATTATTATTTGTTAGGGTACAAGTGTTCCATTATGGTGCAGTGATTTAGTAGAGGTGCTGTCTTACATTACTTGTAGTGCTACGTTATACATTGTGAGCGTGAACCTTAATCTATATTATAGCTAGTGTTAGTTGTTAAATCTGAGGTTATCTGAAATGACCAAATGGTGATTATAGCGATATAGTGAGCATTTATGTTTTCTGAAAGTGTATTTACGTGAAAACTGCAATCCAAAGGTGAATTTAAAGTGAAAAAAACAAAAAGAATGAAAAAAATATAATAATGATAATATAGTAAAGTAAAACTGTGCCTATATATATATATATATATTTTTATCTCCTGTGTTTATTTATAAGTTGTTTATATACGATATTAAGAATCTTTTGTTCTCCAATGATGCTCTTTTATTTGTCCAATGACATCTCTTCTATGATCTTATTCATTTGTCTTAGATAAAGACTTGATAGTTAATGTATTCGTTTAATCCCTCCGGTGTGAGTCCATTAAGTTTGAAGGTCCACTCACTTTCCCGTTGCATTAATGTTTTTTGTATATCTCCACCTCTAATTCCTAGGTTTACTTTTTCTACGCCACAGACATTTGCTTCCTGAAAGGAGCCTTCATGTCGTCGCAGGAAATGTCGTGCTACCGACGTGAGTTTTTTGAATTTCGCCAGGTCTGATTGTGCGTTTCTCACGGTTCCTGCATGCTCCAAGATCCTCTGCTTCAGAGGTCTTGTCGTCATGCCTACATAGTTCTTTTTGCAGGGACACGTTATGCAGTAAACCACCCCTGTGGTATTGCAGTTAATATAGCTGTTTATCATGATGTTATTGCCATATCTGTCTTGTATTTCTTTTGTTTTCCGCATGTACCTGCATGCTTTGCAGTTTCCACACGGAAACGATCCAACTAACTTTTCTGAACTTTTATTAGTTGTTCTAACAAAGTGACTTCGTACAAATTCATCTTTTAGATTCTTTGAACGTCTCCAGCTCATTGCCACCTTAGGATCTAATATTTGGGCAAGGTCTTCATCCAACAAAAGAACAGGCCAATGGTTTTGAATAATTTGTTGGATATCTCTCCATTCCCTGCAATAATTGCCCACAAATCTTATTTGTGTCTCTTTCTTTTCTTTTTGCTTTGGGAAGATCAAGGAGTCTCTATTCCTCTGAGAAGCTTCTCTCCTTGCTTGTTTGATCTTTCTCCCACTATATCCTCTCTCCTTCAGTCTCTCCCCTAATTCTTCACATTGTAATTCAAATTGGTGTTTGTCCGAGCAGTTTCTGCGTAGACGCAGAAACTCCCCTTTGGGGAGGTTGTCCACTGTTGGGGGGAAGTGGGAACTTGTCTGGTGGAGTATGGAATTAGTCGCCGTATCTTTCCTGTACAGTTGTGTTTGAATTGCACCATCTTCACCTTTGTAGATGTTTAGGTCCAAGAATGGTACCTTATGTTTGCTGATATAGTGCGTGAGTCTGATGTTAATGTTATTCTGATTGAGATGTTTGATGAATGAGAGTAGGGTATCTTCCTCTCCCTCCCATATCAGCAGAATATCGTCGATATATCTCCACCACCCAATGATGTGCTTGGTATATCGATCGTTCGTCTCACTAAATACGGTTTCCCTCTCCCACCATCCCAAGAAAATGTTTGCATACGTCGGGGCACATGCCGCCCCCATAGCTGTGCCCCTCGTCTGCAGGTAGTATCGATCTCCAAAGGTAAAATAATTGCGGGAAAGCACAAACTCCAAAAGTTCTCCAATAAATGCATGAAAATCTGTATACCCCTCCATCTGTTGAAAGTATCTGACTGCCTCCAATCCAGCTGAGTGTTGTATGCTGGTATACAGCGACTCCACATCGAGCGTCACCAGGATGTGATTCTCCTCTAATCTGATGTCATTCAATTTCCTTAGGACGTCCGATGTGTCTTGAATGTACGAAGGTAAGGTGAGTACGTGGTGACGTAAGTGCAGATCTATAAAAATACTCGGGTTTTCTGTTAGTCCCCCTATCCCGGACACTATTGGACGACCAGGTGGTTCCAATAGGTTTTTGTGCACTTTAGGCAGTAAATAAAAGGTTGGGGTTTTTGGATGGGAGATTCGCAGGAAATTATATTCTTGTTTAAGTATGGTACCGTTGGCCAAAGCTCTATCCAACATCCTTGTTAGGATGGTGTTGTAGTTTTCGGTTGGATTAAATAGTATGTTTTCATAGCACTTCTTGTCTTGAAGTTGTCTTAGGGCCTCTTTCTGGTACATACTGGTGGGCCAAAGGACGATATTCCCTCCTTTATCTGATGGTTTTATCAGTATACTGTCCCACTCTTTGATTTCCTTAATGGCTTTG
The DNA here is from genome assembly GCF_055691185.1 of Crinia signifera. Lineage (NCBI taxonomy): Eukaryota > Metazoa > Chordata > Amphibia > Anura > Myobatrachidae > Crinia > Crinia signifera. The sequence goes on from NC_139224.1 coordinate 99,323,594, forward strand.
AGCTCACCTTTCTGAAGATTGTTATATTGAGTTCTATTTGTCCGTGATGCATGATACAACTTGTCCAAGTCGCGGGCAACTAGTTTGTGAAAAATTTGCACTTGTGGACAGTTTTGGTCTGAAGGGAAGAAATTAGATTTTGTACGACATAATGGCCTGCTCTTAGCTGGATGTTGGGATAGGCTCCCCATTCCAGATGACTCCTGTTGGAGATCTTCCAAGATAGTAAGGGCTGCCATGTCCTCTATTTCAATCCTGGACATTGTTCCCAGCTCCTGTGCCTGGTTGATTGTATCGGCGATTTCTGTTTCATCTCTTGGTAGAAAAAACTTTTTTAAGAGTACCTTCCTCCCAAAGAGCCTCAGATCTTTCTCCCATTGGAAGCGATTGAACTGTTTTGATGGTGAAAACGATAGTCCTTTTTCAAGTACTTGTATCTGTTCAGTGGTTAGTATTTTTGTGGATAAGTTAATGATTTTCAAATTTCCTCTCCCATTTGTCTCTTCATCATTTATGGTTTCTTCTCCCTCACAGGGTATCGGGAGGATCGTTGGTAGGTCCAGTCGGGATCTCTTCGATTTCTTCCGGCTCCTCCTCGTCTTCCTTTTTGGCGATACCTCGCCCTGTCTCCAGGTCCACCTTCTAAAAAAGATTTTTGTTCCTTAAATATATCTCTTCTATGATCTCTTTCCATGCTACTGGTTCCGCTATTATCTGAAAAATCTTCTCCACCGGAAGATTCCGTTTCTGAATAGATGTAGCCAAGATCTTCTCTGGGTTTGCGCTGCCGTCGTTTATCCTCCATCTTATTCCATTTGAAGATATTTCCAGTTTCAAAATCCTTTTGATCGCGGTTAAATTTGTTCCTTTTTCTATTTATGATCTCTTGTTCATAGTTATCTAGATCTTTGTTGAGTCTCTCAAAATTCTTCTGGAATGTTGGGTCTTTTTCCCAGGGTTCTAATTTTACACCAAGTTCTTCTATTTCTTTTTCGCATTGGCTCAATGCCAGGTGGTTATGTTTTATCAGGAGGGACATCAACTCTTGAGAACATTTGAGCAAGGCTTCCTCCCAATCCCTCATCAGGCTCTCATTGGCCAGTTGGAACGCTGGGAATACTCTGGGTCTGAGCCCTCTAGGTGTTAATTTCTGTTTCAGATAATTTTCTAAGGTGGTTAGATCCCACGATGTCCTTGTCCTCTTTTGTAATTTATATCTCAGGTTGGTTAGATCTTCATTCCAACTTGTCCGCATGCTCTCCCCTAGGTTTAGATCCGGGAAGATGTTGTCCAAATCATCCATATTTTTTCTCCTTGCCTGAAGTTCATTTTTGAGAGAAAAGGTAGCCATCCTGATATGAACGAGATCCGTGCCCCTTTTGACAGGGTTTTCTTATATAGATATATTCTTGCTGTTTTTTATTGAAAAGTCCTCCACAGGTTTTTTTAATAGTTTACAGATTATGATATTGAATATCCTATATAATGTATGTCGTGCTAAGACCTGAAACTGAGATCTAACTCAGTGTATCAATATGTCGTTAAGGGAAGGGGGGTGTTTGGCTTGCACTGACTATTATTGTTCCGATATTTTGTACCAGCTTATTATCATATTAAAGATACAAGTGTCTTTTTGCATTTATTCGCTGGTGGTGCTCCCCAGAGTTATGGATAACCATAAGTTTTGTTGGGAGAAAAAGATAACTCTTTTTTGGGGGCACTACTTTCAAAAAATTTTATTTTATTCAGTTACTATTTACTCGTTATGAGTTAGCTCTGTGGGGGGCATTCAATTTCTTAAACAGCAAAGATTAATGTGGTATACTGGACAAGTGAATATTTAGGGATATACTTATATTTGAGAAAATGAGAGTGGAAGCTAAAAAGGGGGGGGGGGGGAATGGAAATTGGGAGCGGATGTTATAGTGGTGGAATTTATAATAGAATTAGATTAATTTAATGAGTTGGACCGTACTTGGATGCATCGGCCTAAAGTCACCTTATCACCATTGACAGGTCCGTCTCATGCCAATCATCTATTGCCGCTAAGTACACCTAAAGTGATGAATGTTTCAGCTTGCAATGGTCAACTTTTCCATATATAGTGCTCCGAAAAGCCACATGGGCAATTGATCACTTTGCTGAATTTTTTTGGTTTTTTTCAATGCTAAGTGATAATAAAAATTATTATGTCTTTCTACATAAAGTGTTTACACCCAAATTTGTGTGAAAAAAATATATATAAACTTCAAAATTAAATATCTAAATTTTAAAAATGGCGATGATGTTTTTGTTCGGTGGTGTCAGCCACTGACGGATAACCCCACTGTAATTAATCACTCATGTGCTTAGAATCACCAGAACTATGTGTGTAATTTATGATATTAGTACAGATAGAATTTAATAAAGAGAATAGTATGCACCCCTGGGGTCCCAACTGTTCCTTGTCTGCCCGTGTGCCGGTAGGCAGTGAACGGGCTAAACGGTGTACAGATTAGGGGGTCGTGGGGGCAATTGAAGAAAGAAACCGGGATCTGCTGTTGGGGTCCTGCCAATGGATTACCCCTGTTGGGACTCCAGTGCAGGGGGTCACTCACTGGCTGGCCGCAATGAGAGTCCCTTAGTCAGAATAGCGGAGTCAAGATGGCAGAATTTGCCAGACAGATTTTACAACTCTTTAGCCCAATTCAATATACACTGTGCAACACAATTACATATGTTGGTGCTGTTGTGTGGATCACCAATAGGGATATATTCCCTTGGTATCTATTTAGATGATTATCACCTTAACACATGTCGGCTGACGCTTGCTGCGTAGTCTCCTGTGTGCAAATCACACCAGTATTTGTTACAGCCAGCACTGTCAATTATCAGTGTTAGGGCACAAGTAGATTCAAAAAGAGCTCTGGCATAAACATCTGTCATTAATCCGATAGGTAATCTGTTAAATCACTTCACTTACATACCAATATAAATTCTCTAATTTACTGAAAAAAATGCATTACACACTATAAGTTCTCAAATAAGGTTATGCCAATTATAACATGCACATATAAATGAGTTCTTAGCACATCACTCTAATTGCTGGGGGTAGGAAAGAAGGGTGGTTGGCTATAATCCCTTGTACATATACCATGGGGAACCACAGACACAATGGTCTGGACACTCAGTCCCAGCCACCCAATTTACTTATCTTCCCAGTGTGTGCTCGTCTGTGACGGCCACTGAGGAGACCCCCGTGCATATAGCACAGACGAGCACACACTGGGAAGATAAGTAAATTGGGTGGCTGGGACTGAGTGTCCAGACCATTGTGTCTGTGGTTCCCCATGGTATATGTACAAGGGATTATAGCCAACCACCCTTCTTTCCTACCCCCAGCAATTAGAGTGATGTGCTAAGAACTCATTTATATGTGCATGTTATAATTGGCATAACCTTATTTGAGAACTTATAGTGTGTAATGCATTTTTTTCAGTAAATTAGAGAATTTATATTGGTATGTAAGTGAAGTGATTTAACAGATTACCTATCGGATTAATGACAGATGTTTATGCCAGAGCTCTTTTTGAATCTACTTGTGCCCTAACACTGATAATTGACAGTGCTGGCTGTAACAAATACTGGTGTGATTTGCACACAGGAGACTACGCAGCAAGCGTCAGCCGACATGTGTTAAGGTGATAATCATCTAAATAGATACCAAGGGAATATATCCCTATTGGTGATCCACACAACAGCACCAACATATGTAATTGTGTTGCACAGTGTATATTGAATTGGGCTAAAGAGTTGTAAAATCTGTCTGGCAAATTCTGCCATCTTGACTCCGCTATTCTGACTAAGGGACTCTCATTGCGGCCAGCCAGTGAGTGACCCCCTGCACTGGAGTCCCAACAGGGGTAATCCATTGGCAGGACCCCAACAGCAGATCCCGGTTTCTTTCTTCAATTGCCCCCACGACCCCCTAATCTGTACACCGTTTAGCCCGTTCACTGCCTACCGGCACACGGGCAGACAAGGAACAGTTGGGACCCCAGGGGTGCATACTATTCTCTTTATTAAATTCTATCTGTACTAATATCATAAATTACACACATAGTTCTGGTGATTCTAAGCACATGAGTGATTAATTACAGTGGGGTTATCCGTCAGTGGCTGACACCACCGAACAAAAACATCATCGCCATTTTTAAAATTTAGATATTTAATTTTGAAGTTTATATATATTTTTTTCACACAAATTTGGGTGTAAACACTTTATGTAGAAAGACATAATAATTTTTATTATCACTTAGCATTGAAAAAAACCAAAAAAATTCAGCAAAGTGATCAATTGCCCATGTGGCTTTTCGGAGCACTATATATGGAAAAGTTGACCATTGCAAGCTGAAACATTCATCACTTTAGGTGTACTTAGCGGCAATAGATGATTGGCATGAGACGGACCTGTCAATGGTGATAAGGTGACTTTAGGCCGATGCATCCAAGTACGGTCCAACTCATTAAATTAATCTAATTCTATTATAAATTCCACCACTATAACATCCGCTCCCAATTTCCATTTCCCCCCCCCCCCCTTTTTAGCTTCCACTCTCATTTTCTCAAATATAAGTATATCCCTAAATATTCACTTGTCCAGTATACCACATTAATCTTTGCTGTTTAAGAAATTGAATGCCCCCCACAGAGCTAACTCATAACGAGTAAATAGTAACTGAATAAAATAAATTTTTTGAAAGTAGTGCCCCCAAAAAAGAGTTATCTTTTTCTCCCAACAAAACTTATGGTTATCCATAACTCTGGGGAGCACCACCAGCGAATAAATGCAAAAAGACACTTGTATCTTTAATATGATAATAAGCTGGTACAAAATATCGGAACAATAATAGTCAGTGCAAACCAAACACCCCCCTTCCCTTAACAATCTCCTCCAGCACAAAGCATAACGGTTACATCAGGTCACTTATCATTCCATCTCCTCCAGTACATTAATCGCATCGGTTACATCAGTTACATCAAGGCACCTCCTCCAGCACACAGCATAATGGTTACATCAGGTCACTTATCATTCCATCTCCTCCAGTACATTAATCGCATCAGTTACATCAGTTACATCAAGGCACCTCCTCCAGCACATCACTTAATTGCAGCGGCATAAATATGGTGAACAGCAGTTCATACCAGGGCATCCTGGGACCAGTAGGGCTACACATCACAGGTTACTGTCTCTCTCATACATAACAAGGACTCTTGTCAATGGGGGGCTACTCAGCATGCCACGTGGCTTCGACCACTCACCCAGATATGTCCTCTCCTGAGACTCACACCTGGCACTCTTCTAGGGCACCCCTACAAGTGGGCATCACCCTCTCACTGGACTCTTTGTACAGTAACACCGATGGCTGATTAGGCTGGAGGTGACATAAATCACAGAAGGGGGATCATGCTTCAAGCTAGTTAACAGTTTGGGATAGGGATTAGGCAGTGTGCTGCGTCTGGCAGCCAATGGGTGCAAGGGGAGGAGTTGGGAGGAGAGAAGGGTAGAAGGGTCTGCTTAACAGGAAGTTCAGCCTCTCTGGGAATTTTCCCCACCCTCCCATCCCTATTTTCTGTCTCTATCCCTTTCTTTTAGGCGGCGGTAAAGAACGGTCAATTGTGTAGATGGAATGTGTGTAGATTAGTGGGTGTGCTCTCCAGGCATCGAGTGTCACGTGCCATACTTCTGTGCACGGAAGATGGCTGCCACCACCGACCCGGGTGGTTGGCTGGGAGAGTTGATCACCAGCGGTGTGTGAATGATATGGTGATACTACCCCACCCCTTTTCTTACTCTGACCGTTCTTTAGTGCCGCCACCAATAATATTATAGTCATAATCTGTTGTCAAAATAAATTTGACATTCATTATTTTGAAATGCCAGCACTTGTGTTGTGTCGTTATTTGTAGATAAGTTTTAGAGGTTTAAGTGTTAGGGGTTTTAAGCATGAGAGTACCGATGGTGAATTTATGCTGCTCTCACACTGCGATCTCTCTCTCTGTGTCAGGTGCCTTGCTGGGACTGGCAGCACTCCCCACATGTGCTTTGAGGGGCTGCATTCTCCTCATGTTACTCTGCAGAAAAGCACCCAGAGGTGCTGCTGCTCTCTCCATAGAAGGGGTGCAACTCATGACTGCTGTTTCCAAAGCTGGGGACCATGGAAATGACAGTTAGCCATTCCATGGCCCCAGAAACCATCCATGCACCTTCTCCTTCACTCCAAACTTGTGCTGAATCTGCTACTTTCTAACTACACTTCCTGTCTTCCCCCTCTGCAGGAGGCTTGCATGTGATCACTGCCTGATTCCCAATCTTCTCCCAATCAGTGCACAGGAAATAGACCTACTGTAGCTATGCATGATAAAACTAAATATTATTAACTCTTGCAGTACCAGGGTATTACATAAGCACCACATAGTAAATTTGACCGTAGGAGTATAAAACATCTGGACAGTGTAAAGATGAGCACCCTGAATTGAATATTTCCTGTGCAAACCAAAGGTCTAAATAAAATATAACTATGAATCCAATTATACCGCTTTCACACTGCCAAAACGTTTCAAAAACCCGTATTTTTAAACAGTATTTAAAACGGGTCTGAGCCTTCAAATTGCAGTAGATTACCGTTTTAAATACCGTCAACCCTTTTAATCCCCTGAACACGTTTCAAGGCAGAATGCAGGGGACAGCCTATCACAGGTCTGTAATCTGTTGTTTTTACTAAATACCGTTTCAGAGCCATTCTCACTGCATATAAAACAGCTCTGAAACGTGTAGGACTCAACTCTGGCGCTTTCGCACTGCAGCCTTAAACGTTTTAAAATGGGGAAAAAATGACAATATACCGTTTAGCAAGTGCGGTGTAAAAGGGGTATCAATATATCTTTGCTCAATCAAAAATGTAAACAGTAAAGATTATAAGTAAGCTGAATTTGAGAATCTATTCATAGTGTAGAAGCAAACACGACCAAACGTGTAGTATATAGTATATATATATATGCAGTGTAACTACAAAGACTGTGTTTCCAATTGCAGTCAAGATGTCCTGATTTGAACCCACAAGCCCCAAGGCTATTTCAGCTGAGAACAATATCAAATTCCAGTATACAGTATGTCTAAGATCCATCCCCCTTATACCCACTGATTCACTCGAAAAATGAGCAACTTGTGGAGGAATGCAGCTATAAACTGAGCCCACAACCAAATAGGAGCTGAAAACTAGGCAGCAAAATACAAAAACTTATAATACTACTACACTCATTTATGCAAACCTATACTTGTCATTGTGACTACTAATGGATTTATTTAATAATAATAATTAAAGACAAATCCCAGTGCAGATATACTTTAAAGAAGGAATGGGGAACCTTCGACCCTCCAGCTGTTGATGAACTACACATCCCAGCATGCCCTGCTACAGTTTTGCTATTTGGCCATGCTAAATCTGTTGCAGGGCATGCTGGGATATGTAGTTCAACAACAGTTGGAGGGACGGAGGTTCCCCATCCTTGAATTAAAGGAAACCACTTCAAAAATTATAAATGTAACTGGTAAAGAAGTTCAACCAAGTTAAATGAAAACGTATTTGCACAGGAAGTCTATGAGGCATATGTAATGGAGAGGGACACGGTCATTGGGTCACCACCAAGTAGGTCGACAAGCATTAGGTCGACACCACTAGGTCGACACCACTAGGTCGACACCACTAGGTCGACATGCAAATGTCTTGAAAAAGTCCCCGTTAATAGGGACGAAATGCGTTGACGCTCTCCTGCCTTCCTGCACCCCACCGCACTTGCTCTTAAGTCCGTCAAAGAACTTGCCCAAAGAAGCTATTAGGGGACTATTGGACCAAACAAACAGCCTACAGCTACTGCCATTTGGCCGCAGCCCCTGCTACTATCTACGGTGTCCCAGTGCTTTCACAGCAAAGGTACGTCCGCTTACTACTCTCAAGCGGCACCTGGCGGACTACAGAGCTCAGTCAACTTACAGTGATAGAAGCCCAGCTGTGTGGCCATCGAGCTATCACCTCCGCTCGGCAGTCATCTTCGAGCAACACCTGGCGCAGTACAGAGCCCAGCTGACCAGATACAGTGACGACAATTTAAATGTATTTGTTTAGAATGTGAAAGAAGTATTTGCATTTTACTTGGCCAGAAATTGGTGGATTTTCTCTGATAGAATTAAATCAAGAACATGTATTTAAAACTTGATACATTAAATAAAAATAATTGTCATCTGTTTTTTTTTTTTTTTTTTCAAACATTGAAACCCCAACATCAGAACATCAGTTAAAGTCCCCAAACAGAGGTCTGACTTTGTGGACAAGTTGGACCTGATTTTCTCTTCAACTCTCCTGGCAGCTCCCCTGGAGGGATGCATGCAATTTGGCACTTGATGTGCCATATTTACATGTGATAAGGGACTCCCGGGGAGCAGCAGATGAGAAGGAGATTTGTCAATTGTCATGCAAAAGCATGGGGGCTTCTGATTGGCTTCAAATCTTCTTCCTGCCTGCCACAGTGCTTCCACACACTACCACAAATCGGGAAAAGGGGGGTCTCGGAGGCGCAGTGCAGGGGCGGCAACAACGGATCAGATGCATAATATATGCTAAAAAGCACCCACCATGTGTCACTAATGCACATATGATCTGTAGGGTCTGATCCGTTGCACGTCAGATCAGATGTCAAACAAACCCAATTTGACCTATTTTTATTTGATATATCATCCCGATCCGATGAAAGCAGGTCAAATTGGACCTGTGTATGGGTGTAACATAGTGTTTGATTTTCCCAGCAAGTGCACATCTAAGTAGCCATCAGGTACACACTAGAGGGCTGGGGAAGGTTCATTTACACTTCCCCAGTGGCTTCTAATTTCTGCAGCCACTGGATCGGGGGTCCTGCTGTGCTGACCTATCAGCAGTGATCAGCAGCATGGAAGACCCTGGGCATACCTCCCAACTTCTGTCCCCATGAAATAGGGACACTCGCGCGGCGAAGCCGCGCGACCGTCCGAAAAGGGGGCGGGGCGTATGCAAATGAGGGCGCGGCTTATGCTAATTAGCCGCGACCTCATTTTCATACGAGAATAGACGCTGTGCGCATGCGCACAGCGTCTATTCTACTAGATTGGGGGGTCTCCCAACTGCCACCCCCCGCAGCGGGACAATGCCTGCCGCGGGTGGGACGTCGGGACAGGACCCGAAAATCGGGACTGTCCCGACGGAATCGTGACAGTTGGGAGGTATGCCCTGGGGGTAGGTGCAGGAACGCAGAGGGGCCAGGAGGTCTAATGGAGTGGCTGCTGCTGCTGGAATATTAACTTCCTGCAGCTGCCCATGCTCTGTATCTGGTCACATTGTTTGCGACCAGGTAAGATAACACACAGTTTGGTGTGGTCGCATCACAAGCAAAAGGTTAAGAGATTTTTCACTGATTTTGTTGTTTTGTGACATGTCTACCTTGATCATTATTCATGTATTCTTAACAGTTAAAAGTTTATTTTGGTAATGGCTTAAAATATTACACCTTCATTTTTTAAACATTTAGACACATATAGACAAGACTTTTTTCAGTCCATGTATATTGTTTTAATGTTTTACAGTATGTCTATCATAGAAGACATACTTGCCAGCTGGCTGGGAAGCTGCTGAATTTGGAGATGCTCTCCTGGACTCCTGGGAGAGCAGACAAGCCTCCATGCCCATTTTCCAGAGGTTAGTGGATAATCAGGGGGTTTGATGGTTTCGATGTAAATTACTTTATTAAGTCCTGTCTCTGTATCACAATTCTGAAAATTGTGATTCGCCACACTACAGCCCTACAACTCTCGGTGTGATGCATTGCAAATCTAAGCAAGGGTTAGTTTGTAGATACTAAATTAAAAACATTGGATCTTATTGAGTCCAGTTGTATCTCTATGTTGCACATGTGTAAATGGGTGCTGCGACTGTCAGTGACTAAGAGTTCCCATTTGGGGGCAGGGAAGGGAGGCGTGTCACCATCATTAAGGGAGAAGGAAGAAATCAGGAAGTCTCTGTGATTTTCGCAAGCTGCATTGGTTCCGAAAGCTGTCCGATGGTGCCAGGGAAGATTTATTACTGTGTCCTTGGCCGCAGCTTGGAACGGTAATGCAGCAGGAGGCATGATGACTCCTGTTGCATTACCATATTAATGCTATCACTGCTGCTTCCATGGCAATAGAATTAGCCCCATTGCTTCCTAAGCTTCACCACACTTTCTACATATTTAGAAACTCTGTCAGGAATTTTGCACCATACTAATAAAGTTGTGTAATAGGTGTTGATAAACATTTTATTAGATGCAACCAAATCTTAAAACTAGTCAAACCTGTATTACAAAAATCTCATACTGAACATAGGGATGTTAGCAGTAGACATGCAGTATATTTTAGCATTCAAACCTTTAACTCGCCCTTCAGTGATCCTAAAGAAAATAATAATAATTATTATAATCATCATCATAATTAAAAATAATTCATAATAATCATTTTATTTATGTATCGTGCTTTCTGCAGTAGGACAAAATGTGCTTTACAAATAGAAATACCATAATCCAGTACAGAAACAATTAAATACAAAAAAGCCTTTCATAAAATACAGAGAGCATGGAGATAGATCCTAGAGGGGCATTAAAGCTGCCCATACATGGTGCGATGGCACTGTGCGATGTGATGCGATGCGCGTTCCCGCAGGCATCACATTGCACAGTACAAAATGTGCTGCACATACTTATACTTTTTGTACTGCCTTCTGATCGTATCGCACGCAAAACTTATGCGATGCGATCCAGCTCATAACGGGTGCGATAATTGCACCGTGTATGGGCACCTTTAGGAATATCTTGTGTAAACAGGAAAGGAATTAGTCTGTTTTTGAAGGTTTCTAGAGGGGAGCCTCTTGAACTGTCCAGAGAAGTGATTTCCATAGAGTTGGAGTTGCATGGCTAAAGATCACCCCCCCAGATGAATTCCTGGAGACTAGGTATTGCCAAAAGTCTTTAATCTACAGATCACAGTAAACGAGTGGGGCAGTATGAAATCAGAAGTACTTTGGACCCTGTTTATGTAGGGCTTTGAGTAAGCCATTCTTGAGATATACGTAAGGGTGTACACAGGGGCGTAACTATAGCACTGCAGCCCCCGCCACCGCGGGGGGGCGCTTTGCATGTGGGGGCGCCGGGGGCTGCGGTGCTATAGTTACCTACCCCCCAATCCGCCGCAGACTTACGTATCTTGCTGGTCCCGGCGGCTCCGTTCTTCTGATGAGGACCACAACAAAATGGCCGCCCCCATATAGCAAACAGTTCTCTGAAACTGTCTGCTGTACGGGGGCGGCCATTTTGTGGTGGTCCTCAGCAGATGAACGGACGGAGCCGCCGGGACCAGCGCGATAGGTAAGACTGCAGGGGAGGGGGTTAGCATAGGCGACGGGGCGGCCGGGGGGGGTGCTCGACGGGGCGGCGGCGGGGGGTGGGTATGGGCGCCCCCCCCCCCTAACGGAGGGGGGGCGCCCAAAACGTAGCTACGCCACTGGGTGTACAGAATGGAGTTATGTAGCCAAAATGTTAGGTAGTTACATGGGAAACAAAGTTTTTGGCCTGGTCACATGCCATGATCTCCCCAGTAATGTTTTTTAAAAACTGTAAAGGGACTGATGAATACAGTTGTGTCCCGTTACAGCGTTGCCACATATAGCATACCTCCAAACTTTTAGGTCTGTCAGGGAGGGACAAAGGCACGCTCCCATGGCATGGCCTATAGTTGCATCTCCCTGCGAGGCCACGCCCCCTTTTGACGCTGTGGGGTGTCTACATAGCGTTGAGCAGCATCTGACAGGGGGGACTCCCAACTGCAGGACACTGCCGGCCACGGGAGGGACACGGCAACGTCCCGGAAAACCGGGACATTCCCGCGGTATTCGAGAAAGTTGGGAGGTATGCATATAGCACTATCCAATAGCTGGACCATGATGGGGAAATATGAATACACTGTTGGCCCTATAGCAGTGTATGCATATTGGGAAATTGTATTCACAGAAGTGACAGTTTAAATAATAATAATAATTTTATTTATGTAGCGCTCGTTCTCATATTGGACTCAAGGTGCTTAACAGTTAAAGGGTCACAGTGGCGTAACTATAGAAGGTGCAGATGATGCAGCTGCTTTGGGGCCCGGTGGATTGAGGGGCCCGAGGCCATCTAGTAACTGCGCCCTTTTTTTAAAAATACTACCACGCTGGTAGTGGATGCACTGCTGTCCCGGGTAATTATAGGGCTTGCAGCACTGGTGAGTGGCGCCCCTGAGAGTGAGCATAGCTGCCAACACTGGTGAAACTGAGACCTGCTGACACTGGGGAACAGAGACCTGGTGCAGCCACTGGGCTGGGGAGCAGGAGACAATGCCGGACGGTACTTGTGTAGTTTCACAGCGCCCCCGCGCGCACAGTCTGTGTTTACTCGTTCTTTGAAACTTGGCAGCTTGCCAGACTCTGTGTTTACTATGTAAATCCTGGAAGCTTGCCAGACTGACAAACTTGGCAGCTTGCCAGACTGTGGCCCTTATTCTGGTCGGTGTGGATATATCTGCGTGCGTTCGGCCCGCCGATGTTTTGTGTCTGCGCATGTGCAGAGGCTTCTCTGCGCATGTGCGAGCGGGGCGTACGGCCAAATCCCGCATGATATGTGAACACTCCGAACAGGGGGTGGAGAGGGGCGTGAAGGGCTATTTGGGCTCATTATCATATGCATACGCCCCGCGTTTCATGGGCGTTCCCATGCAAACGCTGGGCGTACGTATGGTAATGCGGCCGTGACGCACGTGTAGGGGGCGGACATATGACATCGCCGGATGTCAGCTGCCCGCCCAGATCCCTGCTTTTGCACGGAAAAATGTCAGTGTGGTCTGAGGTTGCGGGAGCTGGTGGAGCACTCGGTCCTGCATTTGATGGTCTGCGACCATCGAATGATGGGGGAGGTTCCCTTAGATGGAGGAGACATATTCCGTGAAAAATACACGTGCGGTCCGTTCGGCCAGCTTCTTACCGCGTACGGACGGAGTTTGCGATCCGTATGGAAGGCGGGGTTTCGCACGCACGGTCCTGGCCGTATAATCGGATCCGGCCGCACCGATCAGAATAAGGCCCTGTGTTTCTATGTAATAAGTGTACTGTAAACAAGTACCCAAGTACCGCGCAGGCAGTACGTACAGTAGTTAGCGTAAGCGCCCCTGTGTAAATCTGCAAAATACTGTCTACTTTCAGCATCTAGTTTTAGCGTAGTGACAAACAGCGTCTAGTTGACCATAGTCTGAAGTTGCGTCCCAGTCAGAAACAGCGTCTAAATTAGTCAGAATGAGCGGTACGCTGTTAGCGTACTGAGCGGTAAGCTGTTAGCGTACTCAGTCAGGTGAAGGATTAAGCGTACAGATCGGTAGTCAGCTGTAGGATTGTAACGTAGTCAGTCAGATGTAACATAGTCAGTCAGAGTGGTACGCAGTTAGCGTAGTCAGTCAGTAGTAGGATGTGTGAGAGACGGATGTGTATGATGGCGAACCTGACAATTTTCTCTCTGCCCCAGATGGAGGAGGATGCGGTGGCATTCCTGCAGGCCCACCAATTCCTGCCACACACCCAAACCTGCCCCAATGGGCACCCCATGAGGCTGAGTGTGAGGGAGCAGATGTGGCGCTGTGATATCCGCAGCTGCCGCAAATAAAATCAGCGTCAGGTCCGCAAAGTGGTTTAGTGGGTGTCATCTCAGCTTTGTCACCCTGATCCGCTCTGTCTACTGCTGGGCTGAAGAGCTGACCAGCATCAAGTTCTGTGACCGTCACCTGAATATATCACAGAAGACAACTGTGATGTATACCAACTTGATGAGGGAGGCCTGCACAGTGGATTTGCTATTGCAGCCTCAGCAGAGCATTGGAGGGCCAGGTACAATCGTGGAGGTGGATGAGAGCCTATACGTACAGAGAATAAGCATGTTGCCCCAGCAGTGTGTGTTTGGGGGCATCTCGAGGGAGACAGGCCAGTGCTTCATCACTGCAGTGGAGCGGCGGAATGCGAGCACTCTAATGGCTGCCATTGAGGCCCATGTGGAACCAGGTACCACCATCTTTAGTGACTGCTGGAGGGCATATAACATGCAGCAGTTGGAGCAGGCCAGGTACCACCATGCAAAGGTGAATCATAAGTACCACTTTGTGGATCCTGACACTGGGGTCCACACTCCGAACGGTTGTGGGGTGCTTGCAAGTGGCACAATAAGCGCCAAAGGGGGACCGCGCGCCATCTCCTGGACTCGTATCTCCAGGAGTTTATCTGGAGGAAGAGTGTTGGTGCACAGGACCCCTTTAATCGTACCCTGTACGCGCTGACCCTGCTCCCCCAACTTGAGAAAGATGACGACGCAGAGCCGACAGCATCCACGTCAGCAGCTGCTTCCTGTTCAAGTGGTGGTGATGATTCTTGTTCTTAAGAATTACCTCTTTCTAGATTTTATTGTTCTTTAAATTAATTATATATTGTTCTTGAATCATTTTTTCTTCCTTATTCTTCGTTATATTTTACTAAAAACCAGTTAATAGTTAAAAAAGTCGTCACTACTGTCTCAGGTATATGATTTTGCAGGTTTGAATGAGTTCCTGAAACAACTCCACTATCCACGCCACCCTGGCGTGGCGAGCGCTTCGACACTATCCATGTCGGCGTGGAGTTGATTTTATATAGTGTAGCGAGCCACCGAGCCCAAAGCGTGGCGAGTGCAGTGAGCTCAGCGAGGGGACGTGGATTACTTCAAATGTATTCCGCATGCCCTCCCCACGCTTTGGGCACGGTGGCTCGCTGCTCTTGCCATACTATATAAAATCAACTGCACACCGACGTGGATAGTTGGGGTATGAAAAGGTCGATCGGATGCCTACCGCGTCCCCTTGCGGGGCTCGCTGCGCTCGCCACGCTTCGGGGTGGCGTGGATAGTGGAATAAATAAGGTCAACAGCTGTTACGTCAACAGGTGTCATTATTAACAGGTTGACATCCCCTTTGTTAATGGTACCACAATGAACTGTGAGTGCAGTTCATGGTGGAGCTATGAAACTACACAAGTAACAGCAACCTGTCAGCAGTTACACTACACAACTCTGTTTCTGACTGAGGTCAACTAGATGCTATTTCTGACTACAGATGCTGTTTTTGACTGGGACGCAACTGTGACTGCGACGCAACTTCTGACTGCGGCCAACTAGACCCTGTTTGTGACTACAGACGCTGTTTGTGACTGGGACACTAGTCCAGCACAAAAAAATAGATGCTATTTCACAGATAAGGTAGCTTACTACAGTAACACAGAGTAAGCATGGAGTGAGCGCGCGCTAGCATATTACAGTAATGGAGTCTCGAAAGTTGCCATGTTTCAAACTAAAAGTAAACACAGACTGAGCCTGTGCAGTCTGGCAAGCTGCCAAGTTTCAAAGAAAGAATAAACACAGACTGCGCGCGCGGTAGCGCTGTGAAACTACACAAGTACCTGCCGGACAATGGGGAACAGAGACCCCGCAAAGCCACTATGGAGCAGAAGATAGCACTGGCCGATGAGGACCAGAGACCAGGCGTGGCCACTGGGGAGCAGGAGACCCGGCGCTTTCCACCGGGGAGCAGGAGATCCAGCACTGTCCACCGGGGAGCAGGAGACCTGGCGCTGTCCACCAGGGAACAGGAGACCTGCCGCTGTCCACCAGGAAGCAGGAGACCCGGTGTAGCCTCCGGGGAGCAGGAGACCCAACGCTGTCCTCCGGGGAGCAAGAAACTATGCCGCCACTGGGGAGCAAAGACCCAGCGCCACCAGAGAGGAGCTGGAGGCCCGTCTCCATCCACAGAGGAGCAGGAGATCTGGCATCAGCCACTGGGGAGCAATCCCACTGTCAGAGGTACAAGCACCACTTTTAGTGGTACACAGACCCATCTGTTGTGCAGGGAGAGGGGCTGTAGTTAGGAGGAGCAAAGTGATGGCTGTCCCAACCCTGTTTTCCCTCCTATTCCCCCCCCCCCCTTGTCGCTCCCCCTGTCTTTCTCATCTTTGCCCTCCTCCCTACTTGTTCTCCTCTTCTTCCTCTGCCTGCTTGTCCACCTCATAAACCTCCCCCCATTGTCCTCCCCCCCTCATTGACCCCCTGTCCCTTCCTCTTCACCCCCCTCTTTGTCCTCCTCCTCTGCCATCATCACCTCCTCCTCATCCCCCCCACCCTATCCTCATCCTCTCCCCTCCTTGTCCTACCCCTCCTCACCACCCCCACCCTATCCTCATCCTTGTATCTAATAGTCTCCCATCCACAACTGCCCTAATACTCTCCACCCACTCTCTCTCTCTCTCTCTGCACTTTCTTCCCCCTGGCCTTTCTTTCTCTCAACCCTCTCTCCCACCTCCCTTATTATCTCTAATTCTTTCTGCCCCTTACTTCTCTCTCACTCCCTATATCTCCCCCTTTCTCTCCCTGACACCCTCTCTCACTCCCTTTCTCTAACTGACACCCCCTCTCACTCCCGGCTCTTCCCCATTCTTTCTTTGATACCCACTCCCTGTCTCTCCCCTGTACCGAGGGGCCCTTCCAAAATTTTTGCTATGGGGCCACAAACTACTAGTTACGCCCCTGGAGGGCCAGATGTACTAAGCTTCAAAAGTGATCAAATGGAGAGTGATAAACAACCAACCAATCAATCAATCAGCTGCCTGACATTTTTCAAACACAGTCTGTGACATGGCAGGAGCTGATTGGTTGGTTGTTTATCACTCTCCATTTTATCACTTTTGATGCTTAGTGCATCTGACCCACAATGAATGTAACACTGTACAATTGACATATCTGTAGAAGCTTGAGTGGGTGTCATAGAAACCGAAGCATGTGGTGGGCGGAATGAATGAAGCCGGAAGTGTACAAAATACAGTGTACTGTACATTGTGAACTTCATTTGGTGATGAGATAGCAAGATTAAACAAGTGGAGAAGATGCCCATAGCAATCAATTAGCTGCTACAGTAGCTATCATTTAAAAAGTGCATTTTGTTAAAATGATAACTAGAAGCTGGGTGGTTGTGATGGAGGACTTTACTACGTGTTCTCTTTAGGTTTGCTACATCTCAAGTAAATGGAACCTTGGATAAATGACTTACTATATGTTGCAATAGAGACAATTTATTCTATCAAAACAAAAAAGCAGGTGTGTCACCATTGTTCTATTCTGAGAAACTCCTATGCTGAAAGCTGGTCTAAAGCCCAGGATCTAGTTAACATTAGCTAACCTCAAATAACCCCACTTAGGCCCAAAGGCACAGATGCATGAAGAGATTAACAGAGAAAGCCGCAGGCGGAAGATGTACTGTAACATGTTCTACAAGACTCTCACAATTGTACAACATTATGAGGCCTATTTATCATATAATATTTGCAGGGATACATACAGATGACTGGCGGTAGGGATGCTGGCACTCAGAATACCGACGCCAAACTACTTAACCCTGTGCACCCTAATCCTCTGTCCCCGCATCCTAACCCTAACACCCCCCCCCCCCCACACACATAAACACACACAGCACCCACAACCTAGCCCTAACCCTGCCCACTTGTGGATAACCCCTGCCACCTAATCATATCCTCCCCCACAGTCTAACTCTAAGTACCCCCCTAATGCCTAAACCCTAACCATCACCACTCCCTGACCTAACCCTACGCCATCATGGGATATTTATTTTTGGCATCACAGCAGTTGGGATTCTGGGGCCGGTCTCCTGGTGGTAGTCGGGATGCCGGCTTCAGTATTGTGAATGCCGGCATCCAAATCTACCAGATGCTGAACTCATCACCTCATACAGTATTTTAACGATCCTCAGGATTAAAAAAGGAGGGAAGCTAAATAACTCTGATATTTGCTTTGGTCCCTCCATTTCTGACAGAAGATGCAGCCCTAATAGGGTTCTCTGTTGACTGTTAGGTTATGGGATTTATCCCAGTATTTTCCACCATATTTAAGCAACAAATATTGGTATTGCATTATATTAAGGGGCCATACGAATTTCTTAAATGGGAATGCTAATTGCCAGAAGAGTGTAGTATATGATTCCTCCAGTTCTTTGAACCATGTTATGCCTTTGCTGCCTATTTTATCCAAAAATCTGGATGGAAACTTAAACCATTATGATTAGGGTGGCCAATCCCGGGATTTGACCCCAAAATGTCCGGGATTTCAGTCCCGGGATTGGACTATCCAATCCCGGGATTTTGGGATTGCGCAATATATTGCCGGACAGCGTCTGAGTACCCACTCAGATGCTGCCCGGCTGTTCCTGACCTGGCGTGTGGCTGGGAGAGGTCAGGCGGTGAGTGGGCTGTGTGCTGTCACTCACTGTCGGGCGGGCTCCGGCCTCACTGGGCGCCATGGCAGTGATTCCGGCCTCTGACTTCTGACACTGGAGAGGTCGGGCGGTGAGTGGGTTCCAGCACCGGAACCCGTTTGCGGCGCCTGACCTCACTCGCGTATTTTTCAATCCTGATTCCCGAGATTGAAAAAATGCCCCGGGATTGGCATCCCTAATTAGGCTATTAAACTTATGACTCAGGGGACAATATGCAGCATTAAAGTGGTCAAACCTCCAAAAATGCTGTTCTCAGAGGTTTGGGCATGTTCCCCATATGCACCAAGCCCAGAATATATTATATTCCAGGGTTTGGATGGCATGGGCAATGCAGAGCCAGATTAAGGTCTAAATGAGCCTGGAGCTGAAAATGATCAAGGGCCTATTATGCACAATAATAGGGGTTGTGGCCAGCACCTAATAATGTGGGGGGCGTGACAAATGTTCTGGTAGGGTGGTCTGCTCATGGGTGCGTCTGTATTTGTGTAAATACTTTCAGCTAATTATATATACAGTACCTGGAAAAGGCAGGGGGCTGGCATAAGAAAAATGCAGAGAGATATATTGGCGGGTGCCCTCCAAAGGTGCACATGCAGGATGCCAATGTCCTAAGATACTTGCGGGGTGAGGCGGCACTCCAGTCATAAAAAAAAATACTGGAAGCCAATACTTGGTAGACAACATTTCAGCACCTTTTATGTGGTCACCTAAATTTATCACACCATATACCCCTTATACATATCATGCAACACAATAGTAACCCCCTTATACTGTACTTGCCTCTTACACATTGTGCCACATGGAATGATTCAAAATTTACACTATGGCACACAGATTGAGTCAAAATTCACGTTAAAAATTGACACCATAATGCCCATTACATGTTAAGCCACGCACCATAATCTCCGTTACGTATTATGCCAAACACTATAATGCCTATTAAAAATGATGCTACATAAGTGAACAAAAACCATATATATATATATATATATATATATATATATATATATATATATATATATATATATATATATATATATATATATATATATATATATATAAAACAAGTACATACACATAAAAAAAATATTATATTAGGCAGTTAAAAAATTGCAATTAATTAATATAGGTCAATAATATCCACTCTATATATTAAACTTTGGGTGCCTCAAAACCCTTTTATTGGGGTCATTTATTGGAAAAGTTCCAGATGATATTGGCTGATAAGGTTCCTTTTGGAATTAATTTGTAAGCAAACAATCTGTATTCTTTAACGGAATAGGTAATATGCAGACAGTCAATGTTCCTTAATGAAAATTGCCTGAATGGCTAGCATTAAAATCAAAACTGTAAATACAGTAGATGATATTACCGGCTTTGTAGATATAATAGTCCCGCTGTATGAGGGTCCGCTTCTCCCGGCGTTACTCCATTAGATTGGAGCCGGCACCGGTGGATATTATTGACCTATATTAATTAATTGCAATTTTTTAACTGCCTAATATAAGATTTTTTTATTTACTTGTTTTATATATATATGGTTTTTGTTCACTTTGAATAAATAAAATATAATAGATCAATACAGTGCACTCTCTATATACATTTTTTATTCTTTGGTCCAGATTGTTTCTGTTCTGGGAGCAGCATCACAGCTGTGTTTAACAAATTATTATTTTTATTCCATTTTTTTTTAAATTAATAGGTGCGCCTGATTATACTTATTTAAGTATTATCCTTTTCTTTATGCTACATAAGTGTTGCTTACCAACATGTTCATTGCCAGGAGTTCCATGCTCATTGCCATGTGGGATTACATGCTCATTGCCAAGGGGGAATACATGCTTGCTGTAACTGGGGGACAGCCACCGCCGGGCAGAAATTACAGCCATTGACAGCCGGGCAGAGAGCAAGGGGCTGCCTGGCTGTATTCAGAGCACTGCATGTCCCGGCTATTTGAAATAATACCCCTTTCACACCAGAAAATTTACCCGGGAATATAGTCCAAGGATCATGCAGGGACATTCCCGGACTGGCCCATTTTACACCAGCCTAGTCCCTGCATTTTCTGGTGTGAGGGGGAGAGAAAACCAACCCCGCCCCCCTTTAAACAACCAGCTATATCTTCGGAACCAACTGACCCATTTACATGTAGGCTTCGAATGATTTTGGTCCCGTGAAACTGGGCCGTTTGGCTCCAGAGAAATCTGTCAAACAACATGAACAGCCATGAAATTACATTTCAGAAATGAAAAAAAAATTGGTTTACCCGCAATATCTCTAGAACCAATGAACCCATATGGACCAGGTATCAGATTGAAGGCCCAGTGATTTGGTTTTGACTGAGATCAACCTCAAGCTTCTGTGATGCCGGAGGGGGAACTGGCAGCCGTTGGAACCGGGTGGAAGTCGGAATTAGCGGGTCCCATGTTATCCTATGGGGGAAACGTTCCAGGTTTGCCTGGCGGTTTCTCCGGTTCCCGGGTGGCTACCGACTTGGGGCTGGGCTCGTTGGAAAGCCCTGGCCCTCAGTTACAAAATGGGCCTATTTGGAGAATGGGCCTGGAGCTGTAGCTCCATCAGGCCCATTGTTAATCCGGCCCTGGGGCAATGCCATCTTTACATCAGCATTGCCCAATAGCAGCCTATGGGCTTCTTTTGCAATGCCCCTGCTGTGGGGGATCCATCTGAATTCTTCCCAGCACCCCCTGCAGCGCACTTATCACTCTACATATCTAGATCTTGAAGTTCTGTCATGGCAAAGGACAGCTTTTACTGGAAGAGTCATCCTTTGCCATATTCTTCATTCATACGGTGTTAGTAAATGCTGATATGGATATTGGCAGAACGTATCACAAGTAAAGTGCGATGCTTGCTGCATCTCGCGCACAGTGACAGAAGCATGCATACAGTAAGATATGAGGAAGAGTATGTCTACAAAGGATGTCATTAAAAAGGTCAATTACATATACAATATTCTATTGTAAAGTGCAATGGAATATGCTGCGCTATATATGAAACTGTTAAAAAATAAATAAATACAGGGTATTTTTGCTTAGCTTAGTTTGGCAAAGTCGCTTAGCAAATGCCCTCACATCGGTGTATGTGTGGGGGCTATATCGGCAGCAGTGCGCGTCCCCACGCGTCTTTATCGCTGGCCGAGATTGATGGACAGTGTCCATCAATCTCGGCATCGGCAGGGTTCTCCCACCGGAGAACACTGGCGCTGTCTGCTCGCTTAGCACACAGAGCTGACGGCTCGCTCTGTGTGTGGGCTGTCAGCTCTGTGTGCTATGCGATAGCGGCGCAGCACAGCCCGACCTAGCATAGCTAGGTAGCCCTGCACACATCGCTATGTGTGTAGGGCCCATAAGAATATCTGGTAGATCAGCTATATGTGTCCTGGTGCTTATTCTAACTGCATAATTTGTTGGAACCCTGACAACAATATTGCATTAAGTTTGTCGGAAAAGATTGTGCAATATTGATTAGTCATCTAATTGCCTTTTCTGCCTTCTGAAATGACAGTAAATTTATATGTGTTCACAGAAAGTCCGTTTGTGAAGTTGTTCCAAAAGCAGGCAGTAAAGCTAAATTGTTGTTCTTCCTTCCTTTTGTGGGTTCCTATATGAATAAGCTCTTCCCTACTCATACAGCAGCTTAGTGTACAGCCATTGAACAGGGTCCGATAAATCATCAGAGATGTTTTTCATAAAGTATTGTTCCGATGTGATCTTCACAGCAGATATTAACCAAACAGCAGATACTAATCCACAGTGATTAAGTATATTTTTAGTATATCTCAATGTTAACTTCAGGTTAAAAATTATATTAAAAAGGCTTTTGTTATTCAGATCTGATCGAACGGCTGCTAATTCGCAGGCCCAGGTGGTAATCCATTAACTGCGTATGCATGCGGCTCGTAGTATGCATGTGCGAGGCCATCTTGCAATAAAATCCTGCTAATTTCTTTTATCGCTGGCCGTACGTAAGTTGATTGACAGAAGCCGGTGTTTGGGGTGGTAACCACCCGTTTTCTGGGTGTGCCTGGGAAACACAGGTGTGCCTAGGCATTGAAAGGGAAGTTGTGAGTCAGCTCAGGCTCCCGATCAGCATGTTCCCATCACAGCCACAGAGTAAAGGTGCCCACAGACGCATCGATCCCGGCGTGCATTCTGTGCTTAACTAGCACGCATCGCATCGTATGCCTTGTGCATGCGATGTGCATGCGATGTGATGCGATAGAAAGCTAGTACAAAAAGTATGTGCAGCACATACTTTTTGTACTGTGCGATGAGGTGCCGCGGGAGCGCGCACCCCATCGCATAGCATCGCACCGCCGGGATCGGTGCGTGTGTGGGCACCTTAAGTTCTTGGCTACCCACAGACTGCACACAGTGGAATAAAATCATTCAGTGGTGAGCAATTTGCAGCCTTGCACAGGGTGGGCGGAGTTCTGAAATATATGTCTCTCTCTATATATATATATATATATATATATATATATAGTTGCGATGGTGCGGCACTCCTGGTTCTTCTAGTAACGACGATAAGACCTTGTAGCTTAAACAATGTTTCAGTTCTTTTATGAAATTTTTCAAGTGTAAAAATACCGTGACAATAAAGCATACCTTTATAGAAGAATCACCCAGTGTGAGCGCGGCTGGCCGGGACCACTCACCCGTCCGGTTGTGTCGCTGTAATGTGACATCACCATGCTATGTGTGGTGTCTAGCAGAGTGTGTACAACCATCACCATGGAAACAATGACCCATGCAGGTTCTGCGGCAGCCAGATCTAAACAAATAAATACAAAAATTAAGCATGTAGATGACATATGAACAATCTGTGTCTGTGAAGACTGTGCTACATGTAAACTCTGCATTACTATAATAATTCCTATACTACGGCCGTAGGTTACCATGGCAGCGGGGTAGCTACCTGGCATTGCTGTGCAGTGCGCACGCCTATGAAGAAAATCTAGGCATGCCGGCACTTGTAGGCGCGGGCATAAGGTGGTACCTTCTTACTGATGGTGGGGCAACTATGGGTGGGAGCATATACTGTATGCCTTCAATGCCCAGACCTTTTTATATATAATAATTTTATATGAGGTTATGTGTGTGGGGGTATTAATAACCATCTTGCTTCCTGGCAATTGGGGGGAGAGACAGCAATAAATGGAATCAGGCCCATATCCCCTTTGGCTCTGTGACTGGTGCACAAGGTTTGCATTACCATATGAAAATGTGTCATTTTCCTGTTATTTACTGTACAGCAACATTATAGTGATTCATGTGGTCAGCAGGAAGCAAGCATGATGCAGCTGGTCTCTAATCTAACTTCATAAGACACAATATACTTCCCATGGCACATGACTATATATAAGTGGAAATACATGTTGTGTGGCCCGAGGAATGCAGAGAAGAAGACAAGCCTGTATCCCTCTTTAAGTGCATTGCTTGATCCCCTATCAAGTAGGGTGACCAACTTTCCAAAGGGTCAACCCGGGACAGGGGGTCGCGGGCTCGACAACCCCCCCCCCCCCATACTGTATAATGCGATCTCTATTCCCAATCCCAGCCAGGCCTAGCCAGTAGCCCTATACTAAGGGCCTTAGTGACTAATTGTATAGTATATAATGGGATTTCCATTCCCAATCCCAGGCCTTGCCCTATACTAATGGTCAGACTCCCGACCAGTGCAAAAACTTTCAGCATAGCCTATTAGCCCTTAGTCAGTATAATAGGGGGTAGGCCCGGCTGGGAATGGGAGGGATAGATGACAAAGAATATAGAACAGAACTTTTAATGATTTATCTCGACTCTCACAGAGTCAGAGTGGCTCACCCGGCCGCTCACAGGCAGGGGCAGGGAGGCACACTCAGCAGCTCGCACACCGTCCGTCGCAGAGCAGAGACTGACTGACAGTCTCAGCAGAGCCTCGCAGGCTCCAGCCTCCAGCAGCCGTCGGGTCACCGCCTTCAGTCACGCCAGGCCAGGGGCTCACCAGCAAAGGCAGCAGCAGGTCAGTAACGCGGCGCCGTGCTCCCAGTAATGCTGCCTGACGGTGACTGGCCGCACCCGCAGTCAGTGGCTGCACAGCATTACTGGGAGAGTGGGAGGGGACGCGGTCACGCGGCGGCCGAACTAACCAATAATGGGGAGGCAGCGGCGCACACCGCGTAACAGCTTCCCCTCCCACACTCCAGTCTAATGCTGTGCGGCCGGATAGAGCAGTGAGCTGCCCTGCACGTCACTAAGTAACAACACCAACAATTTTATTTTGTTAAAACAGGACTTTCCGCGTCCCGGGATGGGTGTGCCCGGGACGCGGGATTTATGAGGTTAAAATCAGGACTGTCCCGGGCAAACCGGGACGGTTGGTCACTCTACTATCAAGCGATGCACTTAAAGAGACGGGGTATCAGAGTAACTACCCCCTGGGTCTTCCCCCCTTTTATTCGGCTTTGACTGCAGCCCACCCCCTTTCTCCTAGTAAAATCCACCACATTGATCACCTTAAGCTGGCCATGCACTATATCATCTTTCATCCAACTAGTTGGTTGGATGGAATCAAAAACTTTTAATGTATGGGAGTAATTGTAATTTGTAATACAGTAATTTGCACCCAAAATCTGGAAATGGATAAAAACTGTCAGCCAGTCAAAGTCATGTAGTTAAATCTGTTTGATTTAAACAATTTGACTGAATGTTTTTGCCCATTTTCCTGGGTTTATGAGTTTCTGATTGTCATTTGCTCCCATACAGTACCAGATTTCCAGTCCATCCAGCAATTAGTCAATGAAAGTTGATCTAGTGTATGGCCAGCATAAATGAAGCCAGATGCAGTCCTGCACTGGCTACACTGTCACTTCCTATTGGAAGTACTACCTGTCAATCATCCGCATGACAGGCAGTCCCATTGGGAGGTGCTTATTAGAGGACTGCCAGTCCAGGCTGCGATAACATGAGAGCTGGATTTGTGTAGGAAGATGCTCCCTGCCTTACATTGCACCCTTATCCAGCTTCTGTGGGCTGCAGAGGATGCAGCCCATAGAAGCCAGGCTTTTGCACATGCGCAGCACTGTCACAGATACTGCACATTATTTATTTATTTATTAACAGTTTCTTATATAGCGCACACATAGTCCGCAGCGCTTTACAGGGTATAGTTGAACATTCACATCAGTCCCTGCTCCAGTGGAGCTTACAATCTATATTCCCTACCACATGTACATGCACAAACAGACATTCTAGGGTTAATTTTGTTGGGAGCCAAATAGCCTACCAGTATATTTTTGGAATGTGGGAGGAAACCGGAGTTCCCGGAGGTAACCCACGCAAGTACGGGGAGAATATACAAACTCTGCACAGTTAGGGCCATGGTGGGAATAGAACCCATGACCTCAGTGCTGTGAGGCAGTAATGCTAACCATTACACTGTCCGTACTGTGCTGGGCCCAGAGCCTGTCAACTGCATTGTACAAGCACCGGTGACCCTGGAAGGTGGCAGGAACGCCATGGTGGAGACCTGGCAGCACAGCCAGTGGCAGCCTCCCTTCTACCGTCAGGTAGGCGCTGCCATTGGTAGTAACATCCACATTTCACAATGTAATACTGAACTTCTTCACATTTTGTTAAACAAATATAAAATTTCTAACAATTATCTACCGTCTGATAGAGGTACATTATTGAATCTTGTGCCAAAGTGATTTTAAGTCACAGGAAGTGACCAAAAAATGACAGCACCTTGAAATTGGTGGAAATCTATACATCTTGGGCAAAGCCAGAACTTTGTAGGCAAGATACTATATAACATTTGAAAGGGGCCCCTTTCCTCTTTTACAGAGACACCTGTCCCCGTGGTAGCTATTCATTTTATTAGTAGTGCCCTAGCTAGCTATATACTCGATAGCAGTGCCCATACAAAAATTACACCACACAGTGCTACTTATTGATTTTATGTAACACTGTACTGTCCCAAGTTAACAATATACCGCCTTGTACCGTTTCCCTAAGTAGGGAAAAATGGAGCACTCTCCGGTTCTTCAAAAAAACTTTTGTATTTTATTTGTGAAAAAATTACATACCAAGCGATGTTTATCAGGACAAAACAATCCTATAACTCCTCCGACGTTTCCATCCACCACCGTGGATCTTTATCAAGGAGATTGTCACCATAGAAGTAAGGAAAAAACGATCAATTAGCAATATAGTCACCAGTTCAAGAGGTCTATCCGCGTCAGCAGCCAGAGACCTACTGGTCCGCCTCCCCGTCCCGGATTTATATACCCAAAATGCGCGCCAAATCAAGTCTGTACTAATGGGAACTCCCCCGCAGCGTCAGGCTGTACGGCACAGCCGGCGTCACAGTCAGTCTGTGATTTCCGGTCTGTGGAACGCAAGCGGCAACCCGGCTTCCGCCGGGTGACACGCAAGCGGTCCCCACAGTAACCAGTCATCCAGCTGATAGTGCGTACGGCGCCGTGTCAGCTTGGAGCGGAGATGCCTCTGTCCAGCCGCAACATTCACCATCTAATAATATGCGCCAGATAGCGTGGCTGCTTTGTGTTACAATTTATGCCAGGATTGCGATGTGCTGTCCTTTGGCGTGTATTATGTGAAAAGCGTACACTGTGGGTGATGTTTGCAAACAATGTGGAAGAGGCTATCTATCTTATACATCAGTGTATTTTGAATGCGTGGGTAATACCGGGAGGCTCGAGTGGCATAGTCTGAAAAAGCAAAAAAATGTTACAAAAACTGACCAAAATGAGTCAGAGTAAATTGTCTATAGGGGTGTATCCACTATTCTAGTGGATGCTCATTAGTTGAGTCAAATGGTCAATAATCACATATATTGACATATATTGACAGTCATAAAAATCAACAGTCTAGCCGGAACAGGTGAAGAAAAACAGGAAAAAAAGGGGGGAATGAGGGGGGCAACGAGTTGTTCTGTACAATCAGCAGAAAAAAATATATATAGAGAAAATCTGAAACAGTTATTAGAAAAATTTATATGAATGTATGTACATGAATACATGATAAATTGTTGTAGGTATCAAGATACCAAAAGTTCATCTGTCCAGTGGCTTAGTAAAAGGCCAAAAAGTAGGGTACAGTTATATATACATAATGAAAATAAATATGAAAATAAACATAAAAATCAAAATCAAAAATAAATAGATGTGAAACAATTCATAAAGAATCTTGTCATATGTCCAGAATCAAAAAATGCTTGTCCATAAGTTCACACATAGTCCATAGATCCAAAGTCCATACAAGTGGTAGTAGACAGTAAATTGGGGGGCTAGAAAAGTTGAAAAAAATGGAAAAATCGCAAATCCACCTGCTTTCACATTTGCGCAATTGCAGTACCCGGTCACCTCCTCTTATGGTTGGTGGGACCCAGTCAATCAGGCGACGTCTTAGTGTGGAGGTTTGGTGACCCGCCTGCAGGAAATGTCGGGGGACCGGCTGGTCTGCTTTTTTGCTTTCGATGGCCAACCTTACCGAATAGCGATGGTTGGCCATTCTTTCTCGAAATTTGCGTGCTGTCATCCCGACATATGCCAATCCACAGGGGCACTGTAGGACATAGATGACGTGGTCGAGCTGACAGTGGAGTCTGTATTTGATCCTGATAGGTTTCCCCGTATGTGGATGTGGGAAAGTGGGCCCCGTCTGCATGCTGTTGCAGGTCGTGCATCCCGTACAACGATAACAGCCTGGTTTTCTGCTATGTAACCATGTAGTGCCAGCTGTGTCAGTGGGGTTAGCAAGTGGGCGCATCAGTATTTGCTTCAAATTTGGACCTCTCTTATAGGCCATCATCGGAGGGCCAAAGTGTTGGAGCTTTAATGAGGTGTCAGATGCAACGATGGGCCAATGTTGCTTTAGACTTTTCTGTACAGCATGTGACGTGTGATCGAAGGTATTGACGAATATCATCCGCTTCTGTTTCATCTGCGTCTGCGTAACTTGTTGTTGATCTCCGATGGTTGCTTTCGACATATTGACACGAGCCTTCTTTAGACATCGTCTGGTGACACTCCGGGAGTAACCCCTCTCGTGGAACTTCTGGGCCATCTCCGCTAGCTGGTTTTCCATCTGGGTCTGGTCGGTATTGTTCCGTATGACCCGCATGAACTGCGATACCGGTAGGTTTTCTTTGAGGGTCGGTGGGTGTTGGCTGGAGTTTAGCAAAAGGGTGTTGCGGTCAGTCTCTTTGTGGAAAAGACTTGTTTGGATTCTTCCCGCGGCAATGCTGATGTTTATATCCAGGAAATTGATGGATGTCGCATCGACCTGGTATGTAAATTTTATGGGGTGCCCCATTCGATTTAAGTGCTCCACCATTGCTTCAAACTCCGATTTGTGTCCTTTCCAGAGTAGGAAGATGTCATCAATGTATCTTTTGTACATTGTGACATGTTGCTGGTACCTGGGATAGATGTGGCTTTGTTCGTAGTCAGTCATGTAGATCCCGGCGTAGGAGGGTGCCAGGTTAGATCCCATAGCCGTTCCCGCGATTTGAACATAATACGTGTTATGGTACAGGAAATGATTGCAAGTGAGGACCAATTCAGCCAGGTCTACCAGGAAAGAGGTTGGAGGTGATAATGTTGCTAGTGTGTCAAGAGCGGATTTCAGTGCCCGTAGGCCATCAGTGTGTGGGATCACTGTATACAGTGAATGTACATCCATGGTGGCAAGAAGGTTAGTGGTGTCAGAAATGTCCATTTCAAAGAGATTGTTCATAAAGTCTGTGGTGTCCCGAATGTAGCTCTCTCCACCATACATACATACATATATACCACACAGGATCCCTACAAACATACAGCATTATGGTGTGTGGTATATTATGTAATAGGTATTACGGCACTTGGCATAATGCAAAATGGGCATTACAGTGTGGCATAACATGTAATGGGCATTATAGCATGTGGAATAATATGTAATGGGTGTGTGACATGTAGTAAGCATTACGGTGTATATTTTTGGTGCACTTCCCCTATTTTTAGATTGTCTGGCTCCCACACTTTCATCCTGGCTCCTAGATTTTACAAAAATGTGTCGAGCCCTGCCTTACAATATATTTTGTAGTGCCATTGTGATATTCACATATATGTATGTATATGTGTGTGTTTCACCAAAAATGGAGGGGGGGGGGGGTACACCATAATTTTTTTTGGCAGGGGGGAGCAACATTTCTAGTTACGCCACTGTTGGGAGGTATAGCAATGGCACCAACTACACCCACTATAGCTACAGCCATTCGTTCTTGCATGATGGAGGCACAATTAGATCACAACTTAGTTGCAGTCACTGACAAATATGAACTATTGTACTAAACAAAGCTAAATTCAAATATTCTCTGCTTGAAACAAACAGTTGCAATGTCTATTTACTGCCGGGAGTTATATAGAAAATGCTTTGCCACTTGAGGGTTACACTAAATTGACTGTGGGGGTTATTCTGACCTGGTCAATGTTGCGTGACTACACAAGCAGATTGATTTTTAATGACTACACATGTGTATGGTTAATTGCGTGCATGTGCGAGGCCAAACAGTGACAAAACTCAGTACTTCTTTTTTTCACAATCCCCTCGCAACTTAACTGGCATGGACTGACAGAAAAAACACAGGCATGGCCAGTCATTTTAAGGGGCAAGAAGGGCAAACAAAGGATTTTCATTGGGGGTTTCTGTACATGTAGTGCATATTTATATACATATATATATATATATATATATATATAGACGTCCGGGGATCGGCACTCCCAATACAGGTAGATAGCTGTAGCCGGTGCCCTCACAGGGTAGGGTATGTAGATGGAGGTGGTGCGGCACTCATGGCGAAATAACGTCACTCTTACAAGAGATCTAATCTCTTGTAAGAGTGACGTTATTTCGCCGTGAGTGCCGCACCACCTCCATCTATATATATATATATATATATATATATATATATATATATATATATATATATATATATATATATATATATATAGCAATCCAAATTTGCCGGCACTCGGTTTTAGCAAGCAGCTTGCCCTGGTGCCAGAATGAATATAGATAGAATCCAATCCTCCCAGGCTTGGGAGAAATAAACGGCACTCAGAGACGGTTTAAATAACAGCAAGTGTATTTAAGGAATCGTTAACGTTTTCGGGGTATCAGCCCCGTCCTCAGACAATTCCTACAGCAAATGTGCACTCCACCACCTAAAACATTTATACATACCTGGCCACGCCGGCTCTCCGGGTCCAGTGACGCCATCACTCCGCTCCCGGAAGTCACCGCCGCGTACCTCCTGACCAGGGCGCAGTCAGCGTTGCATAGCAGCGTCTGGATTGCGTTCCACCTAGAACAGGAAGCCTACAGCTGGTGACACGCAAGGGGCGGAGGAGACTGTCACTAGTCCCTCAGAGAAGCCCAGCGGTCAGAATATAGTATAACTATCCTCCCAGTCCCAGCAAGGCATAACCACACTAAAGACAGCCCACAGCGGCGTTTTACAGACGGCAAACCTGTCTACACACTAGGACATTTAAGTCCAATATACAGACCGTTGTCGCTGCATCTCACCGTCGCAAGCGTCATAGGGGTCACCTAATGCAGACAAGAATAGAGGAAAAATATTAGACAAATACAATAAATACAAAAGACATAATAAAAAGCACATAAACATGAAGATATATAAAGATAAGACACATGTAAGCAGGATAGTTCATGCAAAGAGAATATTACAGTATATACCCCAATTTTTACATCAAACTGTTCCAGTTTAATTTTTCATTTAGGCCTCCAGGCCAAATGGTGCCAAGACGGAAAATCCATCTTGACTCCAGGGTTAGGAGCCTCTTGGCCCTATTGCCCCCTCTCATGGAATCGGGTATGTGGTCAATCATAAAATATTTCAAAGAACTCAAAGAGTGACCTTTCTTCTTAAAATGGCGGGCCACAGGTTGGTCCACCTCTCTGCCACCCAAGGACAAATTGACGGCAGATCGGTGTAGGCCCATTCTCTCACGAAATGACCTAGTGGTCTGTCCCACGTAATAAAGGCCACATGGGCATACAATAATGTAAATGACGTGGGTAGACCTACAATGTAAAACATGTCAAATTGTTTATCCTGGTGTGGATGTTTGAAAGTGCGGCAGGTAAGCATATGACTACAGGTAGTACAATCATGGCAACTATAACACCCTGGGGGTTTAAAGGTGACATTACTGGGTCTACTGACACCTCTCCCAGTGATGTCAGGTTGCATAAGTCTATCCTTTAAATTAGGACCACGTTTGAAAGCAGCCAATGGTCTCAGAGGTTGTAAACCAGGCAGATCGCGGTCTGTCTTTATAATAGGCCATAAGGCGTTGGTGGCATGACGTATAACTGGACTAGCAGTAGAGAAGGTGCTAGTCCATGGTAGAATAGTACCCACCTCCCTACTCTTAGCCTTAAGTAATTGAGCCCTCGGCAGACTAAGAACATGTTGTTTTTGGGTGTTCAGAGTATGAAGATCATATCCGCGTACACTGAATTTATCAATTAACTGATCTAAACGAGACTCCAGCCCTTCCCGGTTACTCATAATCCGGGCAATACGCATCATCTGCGACATAGGGAGACCTCGTTTAAGAGCCGGGGGATGATGGCTTGCCGCCATAAGGAAAGTATTTCTATCAATATCTTTGAAATACACATCTGTGCAGATCCTACCGGCATCAATACTAACTGATACATCCAAAAAATGAGATACCTCCGCACTCCAGGAAGCAGTGTACCTAATGGTAGATACAGTGGAATTGATGTGTCCAATCAGTTCCAGTAACCTCTCAGCACCACCCGTCCACAGTATGAAAATGTCATCTATGTAACGGGTGTATGCCAAGAGGTACCGACTGATCTCAGGGCTCCCAAGGAACAATTTTTCCTCTTCTGCGAACATAAAAATGTTAGCAAACGAGGGGGCCACGGCCGATCCCATGGCACACCCCCGTAGCTGCAAGTAGTATGCTCCGTCGAAGAGGAAATAGTTACGCTTGAGAGTCAAACATAACAGTTGACAAAACAGGTCATGATCAAAGAGAGAAGGGTCAAGATGTTGTTGAATGAAAGCAGATACAGCATCTAACCCCCCATCATGAGGGATGGAGGTATAAAGGCTGCAAACGTCCAAACATACCATAAGTGTCCCCTCAGGGACAGTCCCCACCTCATCAAGTAATTTCAGAAAACTGGTGGTATCCTTCAAAAAAGATTTTTTAAGAAGTAAAAGAGGTTGCAACAAAAAGTCCAATAATTGGGCCACAGGTTGGTATAGAGAATCACAAGCCGCGATTATAGGTCTCCCGGGAGGTTTCTCTTGGTTCTTGTGAACCTTAGGGAGTGAATACAAAAGCGGGACTTTAGGCCATTCGGTATAAAGTGCTTGAGACAATTTCTGAGTTATCCTCCCATCTTCAACAGCTCCAATTAGCAGATTCTTGAGTTCCAGTTGGTATTGCTTAGTGGGATCTCTTCTCAACTTGCTATAAACCTCAGATTCGGCTAGTTGAGAGTACAGTACTCCCCCGGCTCTTAAACGAGGTCTCCCTATGTCGCAGATGATGCGTATTGCCAGGATTATGAGTAACCGGGAAGGGCTGGAGTCTCGTTTAGATCAGTTAATTGATAAATTCAGTGTACGCGGATATGATCTTCATACTCTGAACACCCAAAAACAACATGTTCTTAGTCTGCCGAGGGCTCAATTACTTAAGGCTAAGAGTAGGGAGGTGGGTACTATTCTACCATGGACTAGCACCTTCTCTACTGCTAGTCCAGTTATATGCCATCCATATACCATGCCACCAACGCCTTATGGCCTATTATAAAGACAGACCGCGATCTGCCTAGTTTACAACCTCTGAGACCATTGGCTGCTTTCAAACGTGGTCCTAATTTAAAGGATAGACTTATGCAACCTGACATCACTGGGAGAGGTGTCAGTAGACCCAGTAATGTCACCTTTAAACCCCCAGGGTGTTATAGTTGCCATGATTGTACTACCTGTAGTCATATGCTTACCTGCCGCACTTTCAAACATCCACACCAGGATAAACAATTTGACATTAGACATGTTTTACATTGTAGGTCTACCCACGTCATTTACATTATTGTATGCCCATGTGGCCTTTATTACGTGGGACAGACCACTAGGTCATTTCGTGAGAGAATGGGCCTACACCGATCTGCCGTCAATTTGTCCTTGGGTGGCAGAGAGGTGGACCAACCTGTGGCCCGCCATTTTAAGAAGAAAGGTCACTCTTTGAGTTCTTTGAAATATTTTATGATTGACCACATACCCGATTCCATGAGAGGGGGCAATAGGGCCAAGAGGCTCCTAACCCTGGAGTCAAGATGGATTTTCCGTCTTGGCACCATTTGGCCTGGAGGCCTAAATGAAAAATTAAACTGGAACAGTTTGATGTAAAAATTGGGGTATATACTGTAATATTCTCTTTGCATGAACTATCCTGCTTACATGTGTCTTATCTTTATATATCTTCATGTTTATGTGCTTTTTATTATGTCTTTTGTATTTATTGTATTTGTCTAATATTTTTCCTCTATTCTTGTCTGCATTAGGTGACCCCTATGACGCTTGCGATGGTGAGATGCAGCGACAACGGTCTGTATATTGGACTTAAATGTCCTAGTGTGTAGACAGGTTTGCCGTCTGTAAAACGCCGCTGTGGGCTGTCTTTAGTGTGGTTATGCCTTGCTGGGACTGGGAGGATAGTTATACTATATTCTGACCGCTGGGCTTCTCTGAGGGACTAGTGACAGTCTCCTCCGCCCCTTGCGTGTCACCAGCTGTAGGCTTCCTGTTCTAGGTGGAACGCAATCCAGACGCTGCTATGCAACGCTGACTGCGCCCTGGTCAGGAGGTACGCGGCGGTGACTTCCGGGAGCGGAGTGATGGCGTCACTGGACCCGGAGAGCCGGCGTGGCCAGGTATGTATAAATGTTTTAGGTGGTGGAGTGCACATTTGCTGTAGGAATTGTCTGAGGACGGGGCTGATACCCCGAAAACGTTAACGATTCCTTAAATACACTTGCTGTTATTTAAACCGTCTCTGAGTGCCGTTTATTTCTCCCAAGCCTGGGAGGATTGGATTCTATATATATATATATATATATACAGTGCTATTTTTGTAGGAAAATAGGTTCAGGAACTGTGGGCGGGGGCATAAAGTGGGCGGTGATATGGGCGGAGCTACAAACGGGGCGGGGCATTACATAAAAAAACACAAGAAAAACATAATTCCTCACTCCGTCACGCTTATTATGCATATGCCACACACAGAGATTCCCATTATACATATGCCACACACCGTGATGGCCATTATACATATGCCACACACAGATGCCCATTATACATCTGGCCCACACCGAGATGCCCATTATACATCTGGCCCACACCGAGATGCCCATTATACATCTGGCCCACACCGAGATGCCCATTATACCTAAGGCCCACACAGTGATGCTGCCCATTAAACATAACACCAAGATGCCCATTATACAGTAACCGCACTGAGAAAAAATAAAATTGCATTACAAATTTGTAGAACATTCTTTCTCCATACCAGACAATTGCAGCCAGGATCAGAATCCAGTGTAACCGGGCTCACTGCTCAGGCAGATGGAGGAAGAAGGCACTTCACAGGTCAGGGCAGGCAGCAGGTGGGAGAGCGTCCTCTGTTAGGCAGGCTGGCAGGTGGGAGAATGCGTCACAGGTCCACGGACGGGAGAGCGCGCGTCCCTGCCACAAACAGAGATGCCCATTATACATATTCCACACACAGAGATGCCCATTATACATATTCCACACACAGAGATGCCCATTATACATATGCCCCACTCGTGATGCCCATTATACATATGCCATACACCGTGATGCCCATTATACATGTGCCCCACACAGAGATGCCCATTATACATATGCCCCACACAGAGATGCCCATTATACATATGCCCCACACAGAGATGCCCATTATACATATGCCCCACACAGAGATGCCCATTATACATATGCCCCACACAGAGATGCCCATTATACATATGCCCCACTCCGTGATGTCCATTATACATATGCCCCACTCCGTGATGCCCATTATACATATGCCATACACCGTGATGCCCATTATACATATGCCCCACTCCGTGATGCCCATTACACATATGCCCCACTCCGTGATGCCCATTACATATATGCCCCACTCCGTGGTGCCCATTATACATATGCCCCACTCCGTGATGCCCATTACACATATGCCCCACACAGAGATGCAAATTATACATATGCCCCACACAGAGATGCCCATTATACATATGCCCCACACAGAGATGCCCATTATACATATGCCCCACACAGAGATGCCCATTATACATATGCCCCACACAGAGATGCCCATTATACATATGCCCCACACAGAGATGCCCATTATACATATGCCCCACTCCGTGATGCCCATTATATATATGCCCCACTCCGTGATGCCCATTATACATATGCCCCACTCCGTGATGCCCATTACACATATGCCCCACACAGAGATGCAAATTATACATATGCCCCACACAGAGATGCCCATTATACATATGCCCCACACAGAGATGCCCATTATACATATGCCCCACACAGAGATGCCCATTATACATATGCCCCACACAGAGATGCCCATTATACATATGCCCCACACAGAGATGCCCATTATACATATGCCCCACACAGAGATGCCCATTATACATATGCCCCACTCCGTGATGCCCATTATATATATGCCCCACTCCGTGATGCCCATTATACATATGGCCCACTCCGTGATGCCCATTATACATATTGCACACACAGAGATGCCCATTATACATATGCCCCACTCCGTGATGCCCATTACACATATGCCCCACTCCGTGATGCCCATTACACATATGCCCCACTCCGTGATGCCCATTATACATATGCCCCACTCCGTGATGCCCATTATACATATTGCACACACAGAGACGCCCAGGCCAACACAGAGATGCCCTCCATACCAGACAATTGCAGATGGAGGAATAGAAAGGGCTGACCTGGGCTGCCTGCCCAGGTCAGGGCAGGGCAGGCAGCAGATGGGAGAGCATCCTCTGGCAGGCTGGCAGGTGGGAGAATGCATCCCTGCAGTGGACAGCCGGGCGGACAGGTGGACAGCCGGGTGGTCAGGTGAACAGCCGGGCGGTCAGGTGAACAGCCGGGCGGGTGGATGGGTGGACAGCCGGGTGGGTGGACGGGTGGACAGCCGGGCAGGTGGACAGCCGGGCAGGTGGACAGCCGGGCGGGAGGGCGGGTGGACAGCCTGGCGGGCGTCTCGGCGTCCGCGGGAGCTGTAGCGCTGAGGGCGGGAGTCACCATGGATGCGCACCATGGACGTCATGTGCGTGCATCCATGGTGTCGGAGGGCAGGGGGCGGGTCGCAGGAAGCTGCAGCCTGCAGCGCATCCACCCGGCCAGCGCGCCGAGCGCGGGGATGTATAGATTTGTGCTGGGCAGCCGGGCCTAATTTAACTTCCGGAACGCCGTTCCTGCTGAGGACATATTTGAACAGAACTGCAGGAACGGCGTTCCGGAGCGTTCCGGCCGAAAAATACCCCTGTATATATATATATATATATATATATATATATATATATATATGTTTGTGTGTGTGTATCGAATGGGTAGCACTCCAATCTTCCTTATACATATACAAACACACAATTTGTATGTATGAATACATACACACAGCATGCTGTACATACAAAAACATCATACATACTACAGACCCACAGGCACAGAGCATGCATATAGACTACAGACACATGCAGCATATTTACACAACGCAGACACGCATACACCATACATAAAGTATGGTACCTGTTTCCTATCATGGCGCCCATCGCATAGCGTACTTAGTACTATGCGATGCGATGCGATATTCATGCTAAATTAACAGGAGTGCTTGTACAATGAAATATCGCATAGCATTGCATGCCAGCAAATTACATGCGATGCAATTTTTAATTGTGGAGATGATTTTAGATAGTGTGCCACTGAGCCCGAGCCCGAAGCGTGGCGTCCGCAGCGTGCCACACGAGGGGATGCAGAATACGAGCCTGAAGCGTGGCGAGGGGACGTGCAATACATGTAAAGTAATATGTGTGCTCGCCACGCTTGGGGCTCGGGGGTTCGCTGCGCTCACCACACTATCTAAAATCAACTCCACGCCAACGTGGATAGTGGGTATGAAAAGGTCTGAGGAAGCGTACCGCCACCCCTCGTGGCCTCGTTGCGCTCGTCATGCTTCGGGTTGGTGATGATAGTGGGGGTGGAGTTGCCAATGGGGGTGCATTTAACATTAAAAGCACCCATCAGGGTGCTTGTACAATTAAAAATCAGATCACATTGCATGCCGCTATATTGCTGCGATGCGAATGTATAAGATGTAATGCAATCAATATCGGGGGCGCCGTGCTAGGAAACAAGTACCGAAAGCATATACACAAACACACACACACATAGCATACAAAACATACACAACATATACACACAAACATTCAAATAGCAAACATATACACATATACACACAAACACAGAAATAACATCCATACGCACATTCACAAACACAGACATAGCATGCAAAAACACATCATCTACACACAAACACACACATGGCACAGAGGGGGAACCACCATTGCTGCAACGGGTGCCAGGGGCAAACGCAGGATTTTCAGAAGGGGGTTTCCAGAGGGGCGGAGCAAAGTACGGAGATGGACACTTAGGTGACCCAGTATATGTTTTGATGTCACGCGGGTGGTAGGGGGTATTCTATCAACCGCTCAGCATGTAGGTCCTGGATCAGTAATTTCCACTAATTACCCCTTTACTGCACAGATGGGGGTAGATGAGGTGGGAGAACGGGGCATTGGGCTGAATGAAGGGGCCCTTATACTGTACATAACTTCCAGGGTTGTAAAGGATGTTTAATACGCAGAGGAGAGGTGTATAGTGGAGTGGGCTTATTATTAATAATTTTTCTGGTGGGAGGACAGCTTGCTTGACTGCAGATATCTCCCTTTCCCGGAAATAGATTTCTTAGATTTTAATGGAATTAAAAACTAGAGAATCCCACCTACCAAATTATATTGGGGACTAAGGGATCAGATTTCAGGAGGCAGAGCAATCTGCCAATGAGTATATAAAACTACATACCAGGTGTGTGGAGCTGGAGCAGTAACCAGCTGCTCGAAGGCTGATATCTCTGGTTCTGGGAACAGTAGAGACAAGCTTTTAGTGTCCTTCAAAGGGGAAGAGTCCCAGCTTTTGGAATATTTCCTCAGAAAAACTCTACGTCAGACAGAACCTGAAATATCTGACTGGGAACAGCAATTAACAGGCTTGGATGGGGGCCACTGCTTTGAAGTTAGATATCTCCGGTTCCAAAGGTCCGATTTTAAAAATTCTTGTACCCATGGAAAGAGGGGACCCTCAGCTTTCAGACACTGACCCTTAGACTCCTGGGGGGTTTCTGGGTACTCGGAAACCCCCCCCTGCGTGCGCTACTGGGTGCAGTTCACCAAGGTCTGCACCCCTGAGGACTAAGGGCATACCTCCCAACATGACCCTCTCCAGGAGGAACACAATGCTCTGCTTCTGGACTTCCCTCTTAATGTATAATTACCCTCATCTGTGTTGAACAGGTAAATTGCTAAGAAAGGTGCTTTAACACAGGTGATGGCAATTATAAATTAAGAGGAAAGTGCAGGAGCAGAGCATTGTGTCCCTCCTTGAGAGGGTCATGTTGGGAGGTATGGACTAAGGGTCCCACTGCTGCCCCTGTCACCCTCTTACTGTCACCCACTGTTTTTCCCTGTCACACGCTTCCCCTGCCTCTCTCTGTCACCCTCTACCGGTCACCACTGCCGTGTGGCACATTGTGAACTTGGGTTGGAGTGGAGGAGGAGGGTCCAATTTATATTATTGCACCTGGGCCCACAACCCACAAGTCTGCCACTGACATAGCAAATACACACAAACACACAAAACATTTACACATATCATACCATCCCCCCTCAAACAAACATCCTGAGATCAAGTGCCTAACATGGGCAGCATAATGCATTGGGCATAAACCCACATACCTGGCCAGCTGCAGAGGATAGTCCCTGCCTCCCCGGCCAAATGCCACACAGACACCACCCCCAGACCCCCCCCCCCCCCCCAAGGGGAGGCTGGTACCTGGGCAGTGCAGGCGGGGTCCCTGCAGCAGATGGGAACTAGTAGCGGTATTGGCTACTAGTTCCCATCCGCCGCAGGGAACCCGCTGCTGACTTACCATCCGTGTCTGGGATCCCGGCGCTGACTGCCCAGCCCCTGCCCCTGAGTCGCCCACCTGCACTGCCCCAGTACGGGGCGACAAGAGTCCCCGGTGTGGGGGCCCCGGGGCGACCGCCCCTGTAACCCTGTGCTTAATCTGCCTCTGGTCTGGGTACTCTAAACTGGGCAATTCCTTCCACTGTCCGGTATACAGTACTATGGGTGATATTTAATAGGATGAGAGATTCAGAAAGTGAGAGATTTGGTTAGAAATCTCTCATCTATTAAATCTCACCCAATGTTTCTGAAGCAAATTTGTGGGTGGCAGCATCTGACACTTTTGCCCTCTCTTAACAATGTGTGGTGTTTCTACACTCCTTTTATCAAAATGATCGTAAAATCGGCTTTGTGACCTACATCCCACATAATCACCCTCTTACAAATAGAAAACAGCTAAAAATGCATGTACAGTAGTAGGTGGGAAAGTGCATTGTGTTGCTAAGGAGTGACAACAAACGAATGACAAGTTTATTTAGAAGATGTTCTATATACCCTGTCAGTTCAGCTGCTGGACTCATTTATTTTAATGATCATTGCTACTGCCATCTATGTTAATCATGTGGAGGTCTCCGCTGTTGAAAATATTAAATACGTGTCTTGGCTCTGCTTCCATCAGTAAAAATTATGCTAATAAAAAACACCCCAAAATTTTTCCTGCACCAGTCATCATCAGTGACTAATTTAATATTATTGGCTAATACATTTGCCCTGCAGAAATCACACACACTTTGGCGACCAACAGCTAGAGTTGTAATTCCATTACCTTATGTACCATGTGTTCCCTGCATCTTTTACATTGCAAACTCAATTTACTTTTGTAACAATGAAAGGTACTTGTTTAGTTTCACGGCAGCAGCCCGTGCCGCTCTAGCTATGAATCTTGGCAGCTTGCCAAACTGCCTTACTTCTCTAAGCTATGTTATCAGCGTAGCGCCTGTTTGAATCCTGGCAGCTCGCCAGCTGCCTTACTTCTGTAATCGACGTTATCAGCATCCTATGCTGACTCCACGGCAGCCCAGCGCTGCTACTCCTAAGCTCCTGTCAAGCCTAGTGAGCGCCTCTCACACAGCGCTGGTGCCCGCATGATATCCTCTCTTCTGTGTAGAGGGGATCATGCGGGCGCCGGCGGAGAGGCGCTCATCTGTGTGATACGTAGGAGCGTCTCAGATGCGTCCTGCATATGAGTAGCGCGTGCCTCTCCTGTCCAAAGAGGGGGTGCGGATGCAATTGCATATCATGCACAATGAAGGAGGCATTTGCCAGTGTTCCATGTTTCATACTGGCAAATGCCTCCATTTGATACCCCCACCAAATAAAGGAGGCATTTGCCAGTGCTCCATGTTACATACTGGTAAATGCCTCCATTTGATACCCCCACTATCCACGGCAGCCTGAAGCGTGGCGAGCGCAGCGAGCGTGAGGGGACACGTTACGCGCCCTGCCGACCTTTTCATACCCCCACCATCCACGTCAGCGTGGAGTTGATTTCATATAGTTTGGCGAGCGTAGCGAGCCACCGAGCCTGAAGCATGGCGAGGGGACGCGGAATAAATGTGAAGTTATCCGCTGCGCTCGCCACACTATATAAAGTCAAGTCCATGCCGACGTGGATGGTGGGGGTATGAAAAGGATGGGAGGACGTGTAACGCGTCCCCTCGTGGGGCTTGCTGCGCTCGCCATGCTTCGGGCTGCCTTGAATAGTGGGGGTGTTTCAGGAATACATTCACACCTGCCATATCATATATCTGAGCAATAGCTACTCAGAGGTCAGAGGCAAGAGCGTCTCATTGCTGGTGCATCTGAGACACTCCTACGTATTACACAGATGGAGCGCCACTCCGCCGGCTCCCGCATGATCCCCTCTCCACAGAAGAGAGGATATCATGCTGGCGCCAGCGCTGTGTGAGAGGCGCTCACTAGGCTTGACAGGAGCTTAGGAGTCGCAGCGCTGGGCTGCCACGGAGTCAGTGTAGGACGCTGATAGCGTAGATTACAGAATTAAGGCAGCTGGCGAGCTGCCAGGATTCAAACAGGTGCTACGCTGCTAACGTAGCTTAAGGCAGTCTGGCAAGCTGCCAAGATTCATAGCTAAAGAGGCACGCACTGCCGCCGTGAAACTAAACAAGTACCCAATAAAAAGTTAATTGGCACATCACACATTTACAGAGCGCATTGTTGAGTATAATTATATACAGTAGCTGAGGATTATTATAATCAATTATTCAATATCAGTATTGAAAAAACTTAAAATCATAAAATATATATATATATATACATACCCTCCAACTGTACCGTTTTAGACGGAACAGTACCGTTTTTTAACAGTCTGTAAAATAAAGTATACCGATTCTACCGATTTTTTTTAAAACTGTGGCTGAGGGATTCTGGGAGATGTAGTTAACATCGCCGACTGCTCCCCAGGGAGTGCGGGGGAGCGGCCGGCCAGGACTACATCTCCCAGGGTGCATGTCGGTGGGACGTGCAGGACCAGCTTCCCCTCTCTGGTCGGGGGACTCTGGTCAGGGGACATCATGGCTGTGGGAAGCGGCGTGTGTGAGCCACTCTCTCCCCAGCCCAGCTCCCTGGCCTCTTCCCTTGCAGCCCGAGACCTGCTCGCTCCCTCTCCATGCTGGATGGGCTGATACGGGTGTGGGACACCCGGATTGGAGCCCTGATCAAAGAGTACCTGCCCTACGGGCACCTCACCTGGGCGCTGAGCCGGGGATCCAGGTGAGCAGGGACCGGGGGGTGGGGGGGGTGGGGGGGGGGTTTGGAGGACACAGAGGCTGGTGCTCACTGAGTAGCCGCCGGTTATACACACGTGTGTGCGCGCGCACAGTGTGTGTGTCGGTTTCAATTTGGGATGTGTAGTCGATGGTCCAGTGGAAGAGTCAAGACCATGCCCCCTTTATAGATGGCCATGCCCACTATATATGGCCACACCCCCTGGCATGTAACGATTTTTGTATTAGAATTGTTGGAGGGTATGTATATAACTATGTAACAATAAATATCTATATACACCAACATGGATTAATATTTCATAGATAAAGTCTTGTATCCCAGATGATGAATAGAGATTGAGGGGTAGATTTATTAAGCTCGGTGAAGTGATAAACTGGTTTTTATCACCGGCCAATCAGCTCTTAACTGTAATTTTTCAAACCAAACATGTAACTTCACAGGTAGGAGCTGATTGGACGGTGATAAACACCAGACAGTTTATCACTTCACCGAGCTTAATAAATCTACTCCTCAGTTCAAAGATTTAGGGCAATAGGTCCAGCCAGAAACTGTCCTGGTAGTACAGTATGTATATCCAACAGAATAGATGGGGCACATTTATTTTATTATTATTATTATTATTACATTTAATTTACAAGGTGCCACAAGTGGTACGCAGCGACATATATATATATATATATATATATATATATATATATATATATATATATATATATAGAGAGAGAGAGAGAGAGAGAGAGA
The DNA here is from genome assembly GCF_055691185.1 of Crinia signifera. Classification (NCBI taxonomy): domain Eukaryota; kingdom Metazoa; phylum Chordata; class Amphibia; order Anura; family Myobatrachidae; genus Crinia; species Crinia signifera. The sequence continues at coordinate 99,367,008 of NC_139224.1, forward strand.
GAGAGAGAGAGAACAAACTCTTGTTTCGCGCCACTTGTTTTGTGATACTATGTTTGGGCTGCTGGACTTACGAAGACCCCTGTTGGAAGGGGACAAGGAAAATGTAGACAGCAATTGAAAGTTGGCGCCCCTTATTTAGACCTTTGGTGATTGGGTCTGTATAGCCTTTTGACAGATTTCAGAACAATCAAAGTAAAGTCCAAAATTCATATAAATTTATTAAAATGTCGGTACTTATGTACTAACTTGGCTGCCGATTTTGAAATCGGGTCCATCGCATCCGACCATATCGCATGCGATGCGATGCGATGGACCCGATTTTTCCATAGGATTCAATGTTAAAATGGACTGAGTCCATTTTAACATGGAATTCATGGGGAAAAGGGGTCCTTTTCATACCCCTACTATCCAAGTGGGCATGGAGTTGGATATAAACCTGTGGCGAGCATAGCGAGCCACCGAGCCCGAAGCGTGGCGAGCGTAGCGAGCCCCACGAGGGGACACAGAATACCGTCCCCTCGCGGGGCTCGCTTCGCTCACCACGCTTCGGGCTCGCCACAGGTTTATTTCCAACTCCATGCCCACTTGGATAGTAGGGGTATGAAAAGGACCCCTTTTTCCCATTGAATTCCATGTTAAAATGGACTCAGTCCATTTTAACATTGAATCCTATGGAAAAATCGGGTCATCGCATCGCATCGCATGCGATATGGTCGTATGCGATGCGATGCGATATCGCATCGCATCTGATTGTATGCCTTAAGTTAAGGCATACAATCAAAAAATCGGCAGCCCAGATAATACATAAGTACCAAAATGTTTTTTGTTCCACATGACAGTGGTAATTGTTTCAGACCATAAAAAGTTCAGTGGTATAATTCACAACAGCAAATAGACGATAGGGATTCTGCTTCCGGCTTCCGGGACTCGGCCCCCTCTGACGTCCTAGCAACCTCGGACGCCGTCTCCCCGTACCTGCCCGGAGCACGAAGGAGCACACATGAAGAAATTTGAACTGTTTCTATGAGTATATACAGTACAGTAAATTGATGCCTCTGTTCCCTATTTCTTTAGACACACACACATACACATACTCTTTTTTTTTATATGCAAATTTTATTTTCTCGAAAGACATTTACAGTACAAAAGTTTAAATTCCAGTATCATTTCGTTTCGTATACAGACATATAAAATAGACAAAACACAATTGAATCCTTATCTATACATTTATCCCCTTCAATATTTCTTTTCCCGTTTCTATTTCCTTACTTCCCTATTTTAAAAGATTGGTTCCCCATTCGGGGATTCCTGACTATACCAAGATGTTTCTACCAGGGAGTTCCTCAATGCTCCTTTTAATGGCGCTGATAGCGTTCCAATATATGGTAACCATATCTCCTTGAAATTTTTTGTCAATTTTTCTTTTTGTAATGTTGAATCTGCCCAGTCCATAAGAAACAGATGCACTATTCTGGGCTGTACAAGAGATATAGGCGGTGGTCTAGCATTAATCCACTCGGCCAATATAGTTTTTTCCGTGGCCGCTGCTAAGTTTATAAGTAATTTTCTAGTGGGTATGGCATATTCTTTTTGTTCCTGGGGTGTATATACTCCCCAAAATGCCCATTTTTTAGCTATTGTAAAATCTATTTGTAATACCTGCTTTATATACTCCTGTACAGCCAACCAGAGAGTTTGCACCACTCTACAGGCCCACAGACAGTGCACTATTTCTGCATTTTCTTCCCCGCATTTATAACACTTCGCGTTGGTAGCTTCTCCTATTAATTCTTTGATTCTAGGAGTCAGATAGGCTTGATGTAATATTTTTTGATGCATTTCTGTGTACATACACATACTCTTATCTTTATAGTAGCACACACATGTTATAATATTAATGGTTTTTTTGCACAGCACATAAATCTCCAACTAACAGTTACGTTGGTCTTATTGTTTGCACAGCCCAGACGAGCTCCGGGCAGGTACGGGGAGACGGCGTCCGAGGTTGCTGGGCAACGGCCTGACGTCAGAGGGGGCCGGGTCCTGGAACCCGGAAGCAGGACCTGCACACGCCGGAGCTAAGCCAGGAGACACACACAGACACGCTATTTAACAGGTAAGAGCAGTGCAATATCTGTTTTTCTTTCCACCCACACCAGCACTATTTCACCTATGTCCAAATCCTGATGAAAAGGCTTAAAAGCCTTGAAACGTTGATGAGATATGACATGGCTGTACCTTGCACTTTAATTGGATACAAATTTCTTTCTCCTAAATCCGTGAGTGCCGCTTTTTTCCACCTGGCTTGCTCCACAAGTCAGGTTATTGGTTTACTGCATCTTTTTGAGAGAAGGCACCGCGGTTACTGACTTTATTGTCCGGAGTGCCGAGCGATTATATATATATATATATATATATATATATATATATATATGGCATACATTAGAACAATACAGGGTACAGGACAGCCAGCCATAAGAGACAGGTGGGGGGACGTGCTGAGAAGGAGGTGGAGATAGAGATGGGGCTACACTTTTAAATCCTGTTCGGGGGTGAGGTCATTGCAATACTGTCTTGGTGGCCACGCCCCCCACCTTGAAAAGACACTATTACAGGCATTTGCAGCTGGGGATGGGGCCATGATGATGGGATTTGCAATGGCCACAACCTCAAAAAGAACTCAAAAGGCTGAGCTACCCTTTTGATAATCAATTAATCTATCCTTTTAATTAATCAATTATTTAATATCAGAATATAATAATTTTTTTTTAAAAAGCATAATATACATTAGCTCTGTAACAATTAATATCTATATACGCCCACATGGATTAATATTTCATAGATCATTTCTTGTATCCCAGATGATGAATAGCGATTCAGTTCAAAGCTTCAGGGCAATAGGTCCAACCAGGGGAGGAAGCTCCGTGCCTGCGAATGCACTCTGCAGTATGTGCTGCGCATGCCACATATATCCAGACCGCCAGGTCACGCCCCTTTCACAACTCACTGTGATCATCCCACTGCTGCTCATACACACCGACACAGGAATCTGTGCTCCAGGTGGGATGCTGGTCAATGGATCTTTTCCGTGCTGTGACTCCCAGTGCTGTAGAGTGAGCTGACACTTTGCAATTGGGCAGATCTCTCAAATTGGAATTGATCACAAAAACATTATCACATGGTAAATTATTATAACCTTCCAGTAGCTTTAATATTGTCCAAATGCAAGTAGATCCAGCCACAGAGCACACACGCACTGCATTTGTGTCTATATTCATTTTGCCCACTTAGCTGTACAGCCGAGCTGGTCAGAACTACTTAACTGCTTCTCAGATTAAATGGGTAAATCCAACAGTATGACACATAATATATTGAAAGCACAAAACACATAATGAGCCTGGGGTGATCATTTATGTGGACTGGTGATTGATTTGGACAGAGGCATGAGGAAACATTTAATAAAGCTTCTAAAAATAAAAAGGTGTGATATTGCCCATAGCAACCACTCAGATTCTATAATAGACAAAAAATAAGGATATATCTAGAGCGCTGTTTTTATGCTATGTAAAAGTTAATTGCTCTGCACACAGGTGCACACATTTTACCTGAGTACTATAGGTATATATACCCCTACCCCTGCCTGTCTCAAACCACCTTGAAAAAGCTGCTTCTTGCGGCGAAACGCGTTGGCCCAGGCTCCTAACTGCCCACTGAATACGCTGCTCCCCACCTTCGCCATCCACTACCCACAACCAACTGGAGATCCACCAGTGCGAACCACCATTGATACACCTGACCTGGAGTGAGGCACTCACCTTCTGAAGGCAAGCCGCCTATCTAATACCCCCCCAGAGTCATCTTGCGGACGTCTCGACCTAACTTTCCACTCCGAATTGGGAGGCTCGCTACCCCCATACTACAACTGGATTAAGTTACCACTGAGCACCGCTGTGGACAAGCACTACAGGATCCCATCATCTTTGGGTACCCATTGAACTGTGGACATACAAAGGTGATATAATTACCCCAGTGGATGCAGCACATTCCCCCTCCCTCCCCCCTCCCCTCCTTTTTACAGTGTAAATTGTATTTTATGTGTATACATTACAGTATGTTATTGTATTATTAAATTCATTTTTTAATTGCCCTCACTCTGTCATCAATAAGCGCAGTCTACCCCTTTCTTTTCCATTTTCTATAGGGACTGACAATCCCTTTATTGACAGCTGCTGGCTGAAGCCTCTCATACAGGCGCCCCTTCAGTTACCTTGGTAACTGACCCCCCCGTTTATATCTAGAGCGCTGTCCGTAATTCTATGGGTGGTTCACTCCTTCCTCTTCTCAATTTCTCGTAAGTTCAGGCATGTTGGGGACAAAGAAGAAAGAAAACCAAATGTGTTGGATTGTCAAAAAGAATGGAAGCAATGTATAGACTTTTAGGCCACAAAGGACATATCACACTCACAGAAATGTGTGTGGTGATATACACATAAAGGTATCTTTATAGTGTACTGTAGTTAAGCCTTCACCAGATTCACCCAGTGATAGGAGAAGGTAGAACGTACTTTTTACTCACATATACAAGGATGATAAAGACATAAAAAGGTTTTTTTCTTAAGCTGTACCAAAACTCACTATTCAAAATGAGGTTTTAAACACATCAGGGTATATTTTGCTTTGGTTTCCAAAGGACCAGCAATTAATTTGAAGTATAATAAACTTTAATGAATAACAGTAACTATACACATCTGTAAATGGCAGCATATCAGAGCATATTACAGAGAGACATGGAGAGAGAGGAGGGAGAGATAGAAATGGGAAAGGGACAGAGAGACCTGGTGAGAGAAAGGCAGAGAGGCATGGAGGAGAGAGAGTGGGGGCGGAGAGGCAAGGGGAGAGAGAAAGGCATGGGGAGAGCAGGGGACATGGGGAGAGAGGGCAGTGGATGTGCACATAGAGTAGAATACAGCAAGCAGGGGGAACAGACTTGCCTTCAAGCAGGTGTACAGTGTCTGGCAAGTGATTGGCGGGTGGCTCCTAGCAGGGGAGTGAGTGGCGGAGCTTCTAGTTAGGGATGGCCATCAACCATCGATGATTTTAAATCATCGATGCTTTATGGCCGATGTCTAATACTTTTGCCAATCGATGGGAGAGAACCAGATGGTTTCCCTACATGAATGGCAGAGCAAACCTAATGTTATTCTTTTTCGTTTTCTTTTTAATCAAGGTGCCGGGACACGGAGCGCCCCCGACACCCACGAAGCCCCGCCCACATGTTTTGATTGGTCCACAGGCCAATCAATCAAACATAATAGATGACCATCCATATATAAAACTCACATAGATCATATGCCAGGATTACTGGCTCCGGCCGCCAATCACAGCCTGAGACCCGCCCCAACCCTGCCCCGGCCACCCAATGACAGGCCAGGGGAACTTCACTCTCCCTGCTCCCTTTCTGCAGCAGCCCATACATGCTGCTGTGCCCCACTGCCTCCTATATCTCTCCTATATATTAGCTCAGATCTGTGTGTATAATGCTGGGCAGGGGCAGAACTCTGGGAGGCAATGGAGTCATCTGCCACCGGGCTCCTGTTCCCAAGGGAGCACCTCTCCTCCCCTGCTAGTTTCAAAAACGAATAAATCAGTTAATTGAAAGCCATTGATATCCCTTCTGTAACTGATTTCTGAAATATATATGTGTTCTTTCTCTCTCTCTCTCTCTCTCTCTCTCTCTCTCTCTCTCTCTCTCTCTCTCTCTCTCAATATATATGTGTGTACTATAAAAAACACATATATTTCAGAACAGACACATACACTATTATATTATATAAGGTTGGGGGGGCACCAATATATATCTTGCCTCCGGGCAACTGTGACAAACTTACGCCACTGATGCTGGGCGGAGTTTCACTGTATGACTCTGTGCTATCATATAAGAGATATAAAAATATGTTTCTGTCTGACTTGTTTTTTTTAATCAAATTTTGGTTATATTAGAGCTGCTCTTTCTATTTTTGCGCCCTGATCACTCCTTATTGTATATATTGTTGAACCTATCAAATTCTGTCTATAATATCTCTGTTGCATCCTAGAAAATGATAGACATAATCCGATTGGTTGGTATAGGCAACATCACCTCTTTTTCATTTTTAGAATCTTTAGTAAATTTACCTCATATTTTGTGTTCAGTTTTGTCAAAAATAACCAATTTGACCATAAAACACACTGTGCGTGTTCTCCATTACTTTCCCTTTTATTAGTGTATTTGGCATAATGATTCTCTATCTAGTGTATAATAATAATGTGCGCAACAGACTAGTGACCTTGTTAATGTAAGCCCAATATTAGAAGTGTATTCAATATACTGTATATTTTTGCAGTTCTGTTTTTGACTTCACAGAATACTAATGAGTGAGAAGGGAGCCGTATAAATAACCCACAGACATTGCATCTGTAGGCTGCTGGAATGAGCTTGTTAGCAGACAATGCTAATCAGAGTGACTTGTTCATGGTAATAGAAAGTCAGCTTTTCATGATACAGAGTAAATTGTTACTGACATACAGTATATGCTCAGCATAGTTTAACTCTTTTGAGCTTGTTGAAAAATGTACAGACAACATGGAATAGGGAGTATAGACACTTCCATCTAAGTGGAGTAATCAACAAATTACAGTGTGAAATATTAAAAATGCAAGGAATTGTTCTGCACATTGTGGCTGCAACACCTTACAGTGGAGTCCTCATTAGATTGGACTAAGGTGTATAATACCCAGCAGTCTCAGGGTGCAGGTGAGTGGCAGGTGTATAATAACCAGCAGTCTCAGGGTGCAGGTCAAGCCGCAAGAGGGGAGTCCGGGTGTCCAACCCCAAGAGGAGGCCCTGTCGGTCCAGGCCCCAAGTAGGGGGGCTCACATTCTCCATTTCCAGCTCCAGTCAGATGCACCACACTCCATTCACACTCACTTATGTAATAAATAAAGAGGAAGGCCTATTTAAAAACATCCGCTCGCATGCCACCGCTGCAGGAGAAACCATTCCATGGTTGCCGACTATTAAATGATTCTTCTGCCTTCGCAAATAAAAGTCAGTCTCAAGCAGGGGAGACTCCTGAGTGTGTGTATGTGTGTGTGTGTGTGTGTGTGTGTGTGGAGGGGGGGGCTGCAGCACAGTTCACAATTGACATAGGGGAGGCACACCAACTACCACTCCAAAAGTTCAATCACTGGCAGTTGGTATTGTTCCCCTATATTGGACTGTGCTGCAGCACCTCCTCTGGGACTGCCCCTGTCTCAACTGACTTTTATTTGCGGGTGCCGGGATGAAGACATGACAGGCAGCTGATGTCATGTTGTATGCCCCCGTCAGGCATTGGCCTACCCGCGTATCCATGGGAACGCACAGTGTTTTCGTCGGGACTTCCATGGCCCAGCACCGCCATCCCTCCCTCCCCACTGCGATCTGCCCGGTGAGTGAGTAACTCGCTGTGGCCATCCGCAGTCGGGGTTTGCACATGTGCGGAAATGCGCATGTGCAAACCCCGACCATTGGGGCAGTGACTGAATTGGATCACTGCGTGTGATCTAGAATCGGCCCCTATATGTAGTTGTTGATAATATGCCTTATATATGTATGTACTATAATGTGGTCTTGGGTGCTCCATATATTTTGAACAACGCAGTGTCTGATAGACATGGAGTGGCTTAAACATACCAGGCTGGATGTGTGTATAGGAGTAGCATGTGACACGGAGCAGCCAATGGGTAGTTGGGCAGGGATTTGTTAGATAGGAATATAGGGACAGGAAAAGGAGGAGTCAGCCTCTTTTTCCTGAGAAAGTTCTGGTGAGTACATGTACCTGTGACTTGTCCAGGCTTTTTGTGGTAAAAGTAGGTTCCCTGTTTGTTCATCGCTGCATCCTTTGCTAGGGACCATGTCCAGAGCCCTGCGTGCCCCCTCCTGTCGCCCCAGGCGCTCCGCTGGGATGCCGGCTAGATATGCGGCTGAAGGCGGGGTAGGCCGCGGCGCGGCGGTGCGGGTGTCCCGCGATGCTAGTGTCCTGGCCGGCGGCGGGGACCAGGCGGGGGTGAGTGCTGCAGCCACGGAGCCTGAATTGAGGGCTGTGGCGGCAGCGCGAGCCTCTCGTCTCCCGGCCGCGAGGCGTGGGGCGGTGACGTCACGCGGGCGCCAGGCGCCTGTGCGCGCTCGTCGAGGGGACGGGAGAGGCGGAGGTATGCCGTCTCCCGCGATGGTGAGAAGGGGAGGCAGACGAGCGACGTCTGCCTCCGCACCTGAAGTGGCTGTGCCGCGTGCTGCTGCTGCAGCGCGGTCACAGCGCTTGGTCAGAGGCGGACATGCTTCTCAGAGCAGGCAGAGGCGGGGAAGTGGCCTACAGGCGGGGAGCAGCAGAGCTGCAGGATATGAGGAGGATTACAGGGGGCATGATTACACTGCAGCCCAGGGGACATCAGCGTCAATTGAGTGGGCATCGGAGGGAGACTGGGGTGCCCTCAGGGAGGCGGGGCCAGGCAGGCAGCGGGGTGGTAGTGCTGGCAGAAGGGTAGGTCGCCGTGGGGCAGGTGCTGGCTCCAGAGGCACCGGCAGGTCGGCGGCCACTCCAGTCGGTTTCAATCCAGCCCTGCTGTCTGCTGCTCTGTCCTCCATGGCGGGTGCTTTAGCCCCCCTAGTGGATAGCGCTCCTTATGACGAGGAAGAAGTTGCACAGGGGTTGGTTAATGAAGAGATACCTGGGTGCTCCGCTTTTGTCCGGGCCTTTAGGGACCCTCAGGATAGGGGTTATATTACAACAGGGAGGGCTCCCCGGGGCACAACAGTTGCCGACCAGAATCAAGGAGGCTTGCGGAGAAGTGGGCGGCGCGGGCGGCCCTTAGGGCCTTCTGAAGTTGTACTTGCAGGTAACCCTGACACAGAGGATTTTGAAGAGGAGGAGCCGGTTGACCTTCCTGACGAGGACGATGAAGACGACACTGACGATGACACCTGGGCAGCTCAGCCGGAGTCGTCAGGTGAGGCCTCTGGGGGCGATGATGGGTCCGATTCATCCTCAGTGGGGACTCATTCAACCCGTTGTTCATCATCATCCTCTTCTTCCTCTGCGGGGCGTTCTGATGCTGATAGCGTAGTTAAGGCACGCAAGCGTGCGGCAAAATATGCGAAGAAGGAGGCTGGGCGCCTGGCACAGAGCAGAAAGCGTAGAAAGGTGGCTGCACTTTCCAAGAGAGAGAGAAAGAGGCGCAACCTGCCAGGGGTAGTGCATTGCGACTATACGAAAGTGCTACGCGGTCTTAGGGAAAGCTGCAGGAAGAAAATAGAGAAAGGGGACTTTGTGGACCTTTTTAGTTTAACAGATGACACTAAAAAGGCTTACAAAGCAGCGAAAGCAAAAGGGGGCATAGGGTCTGATGCTTTTAGATCATATGATAACTGGCTGTCGGGTTTTTGTGTGTTTGCGGCCTGTTATCTAGAGGACAGGCCCGACGAGCACATGAACATAATACGTTACATACATATGGTTCATGATATGTATGTTAAGTATGGAGGTATAGCGTGGAGAAAGTATGACGAGCAATTCAGAAGTAAACAGGATTGTTTACATACTATGGATTTCGGCTGCAAGGACGTCGAAGTATGGATGGAGATAGCTAGGACTCAGCTGGACCCAGTAGAAGGGGCTAGGCCTCCCCAGGCAGCGGGCACTGTTCCTTATACCCCTCAACGGCCGGTAGCGGAGAGCGGTAGCGCCAAGCGTTTTGCGCCAGGGGGCAGGTCATTCACCCCTGGTTCTGCGAAGGGTAAATGTTTTGCCTATAACAATTCATCCTGCCAATTAAACACATATGTATACACTGTTCGGGTAACCACCCAGCGGTAAGCTGCTTTCGCGGTACCCGCTCCTCCAGAGGGGGAGGAGCGGGCACGTCCACAGCTCAGAAACCCTCCAACGTTGGCCCCTCTCGTTAGAGCCCATACTCCGGTTCGCGTTCAAGCCATGGCATCATGGCTTAGACGGTACCCGGATCAGTTAATTGCGAAGTTCTTGATTGAAGGTTTTAGAGATGGTTTTCAGTTGCCTATAAAAGGTGAAGTTAAAGGGGGGTCTTTTAGGAATTTACAATCCGCTCGCTCTCTCCCAGCTGTGTTGCGGGAGAAGGTGGACAAGGAAGTGCATCTGGGACGCATGGCGGGGCCTTTCTCGGTTCCTCCCCTGGCGAACTTGATCATCTCGCCCGTGGGAGTTGTTCCGAAAAAGGACCCAGGAAAGTACAGGTTGATTCAACACTTGTCTTTTCCCTCGGGAGGGTCGGTCAACGACGCAATACCTGAACAGTGCTGCTCGGTGACTTACCAATCCTTTGACGACGCCTTGGCGATGGTCCGATCGTTCGGGCCAGGCGCCCTTATGGCAAAAATCGACGTGGAGTCCGCCTTCTGGCTCCTCCCTTTGCACCCCGATGCTTTTAGGTTCATGGGCTTCCGCGTAGGAGAAGAATATTTCATTGACAAATGTTTGCCAATGGGGTGTTCGGTATCCTGTGCCTTTTTCGAGAAGTTCAGCACCTTTCTGCATTGGTGTGTTGAGGAGGAGTCGGGGGGGGGGGTGTTGCACACTACTTGGACGATTTCCTGTGTGTGGGCCCTCCGGACTTGGACCGATGCGCGTTCCTTTTGTCCACTGTTCGTTCACTTTTTCAGAGGTTTGGTGTTCCAATTGCCGAGGAAAAGACAGAGGGCCCAATTACATACTTGGCCTTTTTGGGTATACAAATAGACACAGTCCAGGGTCATTGCTGTCTTCCTCAAGACAAGGTGCGCAAGCTTAAGGAAGCAGTTGCAATTTGCGGGGGATCCCGCAAGATTACCCTCAGGCAGGCCCAGTCGGTTCTGGGTCAACTGAACTTCGCCTGTAGGGTAATACCTATGGGTAGACTTTTCTGTCGCAGGCTTGAAAGGGCCACCGCCGGGGTCGCCAAACCGCATCATTTGATTCGGTTATCCACTGAGATACGACGTGATTTCTCCATATGGTCGACCTTTTTGGAAGACTTTAATGGAATAAGGATATGGATGGCACCGGTGGTGGATAATTCTTGCCTGCAACTGTTTACTGATGCTTCTGGGGCATGTGGTTTTTGGCTGTTTCCTATCGGGTAGTTGGTGTGCGCAAGCGTGGCCTGAAGCATGGGTGCGAGAGGGTCTCACCAGGGACATGCTTTTGTTGGAGTTATTCCCGATCATGGTTGCCATGGAAATATGGGGGCTCCGGCTGTCTAACAGAAGCGTGCTTTTCTGGTGTGACAATCTTAGCACAGTTCATGCTATAAACAGCAAAAAGGCTAAATCATTGCTAGTTTTGCGTGTTCTGGCACAACTCACTTTGCAGTGCCTGCGCTTCAATATTTTGTTCAGGGCTCAACACGTCCCTGGGGTCCAGAACGAGATAGCGGATGCTCTCTCACGCTTTCAATGGGGGCGATTTAGGCAATTGGCACCGGGGGCTGACGATGTTGGCATTCTGTGCCCTTCTTATGTTTGGCAGGTCATCAGGCCGGACTGGAGGGCCTAGCCGAAATGTCGGTGGCTCCTGCCACCCTTAGGACCTACCGGCAGGCTTGGGAGGAACGGGAATTCTTTGCTGGAGGGTCTGATCAGCCAGGTAGGAGGAGGCAACAAATTTTGTTGTCCTTTCTTTGGCATTTATACAACACAGGCAGATCAAGGGCCGTGGCTGCACGTTATCTGGCAGGCATAGCCTTTTTTGCGCAGCTAAAGGGGTCCCCGGACTTCACAAAGGGCTTCCTCATAAAGAAAGCTTTGAAAGGGTGGTCACGAGCATGCCCACCTCCTCCCGACCTCCGTCGTCCCATTAACGCATCACTGTTAGTTGCATTGGTTAGCGCTGTGTTCAAAGTTGCAAATTCCGCATATGAAACACTGTTGTTTCGCTTAGCTTTCTCTATGGCGTTTCATGGGGCACTTAGGATTCTTGAATTAGTTTCTCCCTCTTAACTTAGGACTGCAAACTTGTTAAACTCAGACTTACACATTGCGGATGGGGCATTATGGTGTAGAATTAGACGATCAAAGACCGATCCTGCTGCTAAGGGAACATGGGTGTCCATGTGGCCGGTGGTGCCCGTTTCTGTTTGCCCCGTAGAGCTGGCAAAGCAGTATATGCAGGTGCGACCCGAGATTGACGGGTCATGGCTGATCCATTACGATAGCTCGCCTCTAACTAGATATCAGTTCGCATGGATGCTGCGCAAATGCCTGGCTGAGGTGGGCCTTTCCCCTAAGGAATTTGGAACACACTCCTTCCGCATAGGCGCAGCAACAACAGCGGCGGGCGCTGGGTGGGCTACACACAATATCAAGAAACTAGGTAGATGGCGCTCTGCAAGTTACAAGACATATATCCGCCCGCACCTTCTGCCCTGATCTACCGTGTGTGATTGCATTTTGTGGTTTGATTGTGCTCCTGTGTTTACCCTTCCCTACATAGTCCTACTCGGGGATTAGCTACGCTCTGCTGTTGGGCCAGCGTCCGGAGTTTTCTCGCTTTTTTGCCTGACCTGACGGACTGAATCTGGCACAATTAATTCGGCTAATTCGGTTTCTAATTAAGAGTCCCTCAGCAGGTTTAGACGTTTTTTCTCCGGCCGAGTAAACCCCTGTTTTCCTTTATCCCAACCATCCCATACCCTACCTTTGTCTGTCTCCTTCCTTTTGTGTCTGGAGTGGCTTCAATTAGTATTGAAGCAGTTCTACTGCACCAAATTTGTGCTTCACAGACAGAATTTTTTCTTTTGGCAGATCCTCATAATATGTGCATTACCTGTTCCTCTAAATAAACCATTCTAACTCATCTCTACGCATTTCTATCCCATTATAGGTGTGGTTTACGATAGACGCAGGGTATGGGTGGTTGGGCACTCTTTCGTGCATTGGGCGGCTAGGCTAGTGGCCGACGGGGACGGGCCCGTATTTGCCATTTCCGACACGGTGAGGTGGATCGGTGTGAGAGGAATGTCCTGGCGTGAGCTAAGGGCTTTACTCTTGGTAAAGGTGCTGAAGTACGGGTTGCCTGAGGTCTTGGTACTTCACTTGGGGGGCAATGATCTTGGGAAACTGTCCCAGTTAGAGCTCAGGGCCTTGATTTTGAATGATTTGACCGCCATTAAGGCCGTGAGGCCTTCCTGTACCCTGATATGGTCTTGTGTAATTCCTCGTCTGTGTTGGAGAGGTGCGAGGAACTGTCGTGCAGTAGACGAGGCCAGAAAAAAGCTGAACTCAGCTGTGGCTCGTTGGGTGATGGATAATGGAGGTGCGGTGGTCACCCACGAAAGGTTTAGATTTGGGTTTAGTCATCTTTATAGACCTGATGGCGTTCATCTAGTGAGGGACGGATTATTCATGTTTGTTGAGGATCTGCTGTCTATTGTAGAGTTGGTGCTTTAGATGTGGTGGCGGGGCGTGGTCTCCGGGATCGGAGGCCTCGCTTTGGCGATAAAGAACGGCAAGTTGATAGATTTCAAGTCTTCAGTTAGTATGTTTGCTGCGTATCCGGTTTGTTTCGGTGCACTCGCCTCTCATTGGCTTAGGCCTTCGCTGTAGCAACCGACCGGGGTCAGCGAACCCACCCGGCTGGGTGGGCAGTCAATGCTGTAGGTGGAGTGGATACCGCTTGTTAAGTTAGGTCGGATTACGTATGCTAGTTTGGGGTGGGGTTTAGTTCAAATAGCCGTTCTTTCTAGGCCACCAATAAAATCTCAAAAATAAAATAAAATAAAATAAAAATTAGCTTAAAATCATTTTCAATAAATTCAGCTAACAAATTTCTGCCAAACTATGTCTCCGTGTCTTTATTTCTGAAGTAGTCGTATAAGTTATGTTATATTATCTGAATGCTAAAGGTCACACACACTCACCGATAGGATGTTTAGAACAACGCAGTGTCTGATAGACATGGAGTGGCTTAAACATACCAGGCTGGGTGTGTGTATAGGAGTAGCATGTGACACGGAGCAGCCAATGGGTAGTTGGGCAGGGATTTGTTAGATAGGAATATAGGGACAGGAAAAGGAGGAGTCAGCCTCTTTTTCCTGAGAAAGTTCTCCCACCCTCCCTTTCCCTTCTTTATATGGGTACTTCTTGGGTGTTTAATCGCGTTAGCTGAATGGCGGGAAAGAACGGCAAGTTGATAGATTTCAAGTCTTCAGTTAGTATGTTTGCTGCGTATCCGGTTTGTTTCGGTGCACTCGCCTCTCATTGGCTTAGGCCTTCGCTGTAGCACCCGACCGGGGTCAGCGAACCCACCCGGCTGGGTGGGCAGTCAATGCTGTAGGTGGAGTGGATACCGCTTGTTAAGTTAGGTCGGATTACGTATGCTAGTTTGGGGTGGGGTTTAGTTCAAATAGCCGTTCTTTCTAGGCCACCAATAAAATTTCAAAAATAAAATAAAATAAAATAAAAATTAGCTTAAAATCATTTTCAATAAATTCAGCTAACAAATTTCTGCCAAACTATGTCTCCGTGTCTTTATTTCTGAAGTAGTCGTATAAGTTATGTTATATTATCTGAATGCTAAAGGTCACACACACTCACCGATAGGATGTTTAACAATGGGATGCTACAGTTTATTTGATGTTTTAAGGACCAAAAAATGTGGTCCTGCGTTTGATTTTTTCAATGCCGAGCAGTTTGGAGAAAATATTTTTTGTTGGGTTTGAATATTCTGTAATATCACTTGGGTTCATTGGTAAGGAGGCCTATATTTTGATATGTGTGTTGTTTTTGGGAAGGGTAGCTTCTAGAATGTTCTGTCTGCTAACCTTTCCATATGTTTATGCACCTACATTGCAGGAGCCAGAGAAGCATACATCTGATCTGAGTGTAATCTGCAGGACAGGTAGAAATGAGCTGGGACATACTACTAACTGTCCTGTTTCTGGTGGGTAGTCCTGATTTTGGGAGACTGCGCTCCTCAGTCAGCTCAGCAAGGCTCATGTGTGGATGGGAAGGAAGGTATGTGCTCATTAGGTCTGCACAGAGCCGGATTAAGCCTTCGGGGGGCCCCGGGCACTTTAGAAAGGGGGGCCCCCTCCTATTTGTCATTACTGGCCGCAAACTGCATGGGAGAATATTATGCTTTTACTATACACAGAGCAAAAGCAGTGTAAACTTGGTCAATGGTCAACTGCGGGGGGGGAGGATTATTATAAACATATATATATATATAAAACACCACATGAGAAGCCTCTGTCTGTCCCTCTGTACCTTACTCCCTTACTCTGTAGGAGCCCTGACAGGCTCAGCGCTGCCTCTTCATGGGCCTGAGAAGCATATGATGAACTCCACTAAGCAGAGCTCAGCACCAGCCTCTCAGCCTCTGATCTCTTGTGCAAAGTGTTATGGGACTTAGTCACCTCCCAGTAATGCATTGCACACTTGTGCAGACCGTGTGCCTTGACTCCTGATGCTCAGCACCATTAATCATTGTCACTCCCATGTACATTAGCTAAAATAAAAATAGACCCCCCTGTGCCCCCAATATAATCCGGCCCTGGGTCTGCAGTGTCTAGACAGTGAAAAGGTTGACCGCAATTGGTTGACAGTCAAAAGGTCCACACATGAATAGGTCCACGTGCATTAGATAGACAACGTCAAAAGGTCAACACAAGCAAAAGGTCAACACAAGCAAAAGGTCAACATGAGTTTTTCATAATATTTTTTTTACACTGCATTACCAACCCAGGTTCATGCATTACCAACCCAGTGGGCATAGAAGGAAGAAATTATAGTGTGCCCAAAGCATGGCGAGTGCAGTGGTGGGATGTGGTACAGTGTCCATGAAAACCTAGGTCGACAAAAACATGAAAAACGCATGTTGACCTTTCCCATGTCGACCATGTCAATTTGTTTTCTTGTGTCAACCTTTTCACTGTTGACCAATAGTGGTCGACCTTTGTGACTGTCGACCTAGACACTGTCGACCTAATGACCCATACACGGATGGGGAGGGGCAGAGAGTGGCCTCACAATGTATACAATTATACCCACTGTGTCAGAAGGAAATTAAAATCATGTTACCAGCCATGTGCCTATCCTCGCATCAGACCCTCTAAATCCTAGATCCTTGATGCTCCAGCTGTTGTTGAACTACACCTCCCAGCATGCTCTGCTTCAGTTTTGCTATTTGGCCATGCTAAATTTGATGCAGAGCATGCTGGGATGTGCAGTTCAACAACAGCTGGAGTATCAAGGTTAGCCATCAAGGCTCTAGATTATAATTTAAGATTAAATCATCATTACTATACCAACAATTGGTCTGTGTTTGGTTTTCTAACGGTATCAGCTTTCTATGTGCCTTAGGTGTGATAATTTGTAACCTGCGCACACACAAAGAAAAGTGCACTGTCATAAAAATTTGCACACAACATTACTATTACTTGAGAATGTGCCATGAGTGGTGACCTAAATTCTTTACAAGAGGTGGTGGTGTCATAGACATGCATCAGCGTGCGGCTGGAATCTTGTTCCCAGCACCATAGTGACTGCATTTTAAGAAAGTGGGAAGGGAGACTCTGCACCAGGCAAAGGCTGATCGAAGAAATTATATTGCATCCAATGGTGTGTCGATGGTGGAGAGATTGGATCCACCAGTACAGTTTACCAATGCTCAGATAAAAAAAAGTGTGCATCAGAGGATTTGCTCAGTCCATGGCATGATGGCACCCAGTATTATTTTTCTGGAAGAGAGAGAGAGATGTATGTATTGTATTTAGAAACAAAGGCACTCACATGGGGACTTTAAAATAAAACTTATCTTATGGAAAGTACCTTTTGGCCCAGAACAGGTTCGGGAACCCAGTTCCTGATGATGTCATATTTAATTAAACTGAGTTCCTGCTGGTTCCTGCTCAAAAATAGCACTGATGGTACCAAAGGGGAATTCTTACACAATTGTATATGTTTGCACATCAGAATCCAGCAGTAATCACAGTAAATGTTGATAATGGATATATATTAATCGTTGTTACAATCAATTTACATCCACATTGATACTAACAAGTCTGCAGCAACCAAGCTGCTATCCCTCATGTCTTTCTGTGACCTCACACAATAGACCTCAGCTCCTAATCATCAGGATGGTCATACAGTACCTTTCATCTACTATTTATTTGCCTCTCTTCTGAAACCATCTTAAACACCCCAAATAATTGCAAACTAAATGTTTCCCTTGCTGAATCTCCTCTAATACAATATGCTACTCACGTACACAGAGATCTGTACACTTGACAAGTGGTTTCCAAACTTTTTTAAATCACGGCACCCTAGAGCATCAAAATATTTTCAAGGCACCCCTAGGCCAAATGCTTCTTATCGAGGCCAAATGCTTCTTATCGAGAAATTTAGCAAAAAAATATTAAATTAAGTACATTGGGGCAGATGTATTAATCTGCCTATAACAGTTGGAGAATAACGATACCTGCTTTGCCAGCATAACGTGGAGAAGCGGGCAAACGTTATAGGCAGATGTATTAACCCCCCCAAAGCCGATAAGGAGAGCCGTTATCCCCAGTGTGAACGGCTCTCCTTATCGTCTCCCTCGCCGCCTCGCACATGCGCACTCGCCGTCCCCCCCCCCCCCCCCTGGCCGGCTTTCTGGGCATGCGCGAGATCTCGCTAAAACCGCGAGATCTCCAGCGCAGCCCAAGCCAGACGCAGGGCTAGCGTTGTCCCCATAGTGGGGGATAGGACAACGCTAGCCCTGAGCTGGCGAAGCGGCCGGGGCGAATTAACGCCTTGAAGGCTGTTAATACATCGCCCCGGCCGCTAATCCCTGGGGGGGATTGCAGGGGACAGCCCCGCCGAGCGTAACTCGGCGGGCTGTCACTAGCGCACGTTAGGTGCGCTAGTAATACATTAGCAAAATCGTAATTCCCCCCCCCCCCCCCCCAGTTAACCAGCGTTAAGTGCATTTTTGCACTTAACGCTGGTTCATACATCTGCCCCACTGTGTGTATATGTCACAGTTATCTGGTGAGGGACAGGATTTGCTCCTGTTTCTCCACATATATTATGATTGGCAGCCACCAGCACTGGTTTTGCCTGGTACATTGACCATAAATAATATGAATTACTCCTGGTCCACCAACCCAACGCACCCCTGCAAGTGTCCTGATTCACCCCAGGGTGCCTAGGCACACAGTTTGGAAACCAGCCACATCTTTCATCTCACATTCTACAAGCTCTTCCCTGGTTATGCTGCCACATACTACAGAGACACATTTGTTCCAGACCCTTTTACAGAACTTGATTCCTGCTGCACTAAATTGAAACCACACAAAAATAAGGAATGACATTGGATGAATTCAGACACTACAGACATCAAAGATGTTCTTTCTTTTTGTAAAGCAATCCTGTTATTACACCTTCTCACATTTGAACAATTCAAAAAATTGTATTCCTTCCTTTTAACCAGTGGTGTTACTATAAATTTTGCTCCCCTCTGCCGAAAAGCTTGTGGCGCCCCCCTCCACCCCCCGGGCTCCTCTCCAGTGTGTTTCCCCAGGGTGTGATGTTATGACGTCACACGCCTAATGGAGAAGCTGAAGCAGGAGAGAGGAAGAGAGACCAGCATACACTGCTGCTTACCTTGGCTCCGACGCATCCCAGGCCCCTCTAGCATGCCCATCCACCCGCCCATACTGTACACAGTAGCCAATAGCCGGCTCTGTGTACAGTCAATTGAATCAGAGGTTGAATTTGTCATCTCTGCCATGGCCCCATCCGCGCTGCTGCTGACTCGCCTCCAGTGCTCAGTCAGTGGGCAGAGGCAGGCAGCAGCATGTCAGTGCGTCGAGCGGGTGCCGGCGCCCACACCGACCCTGCTGCTGCTTGCTCCCCCAAGCGGCTGCTGGGGCTGCCTTACAGTAGTTACGCCACTGCTTTTAACTGTTGTTTCCACCCACCTCCAGCATCTCATGTCTCCCGCCTAACATCAGAATATGTGTAAGAGATACAAAAAAGGGGATGGGGTTTAAAACTGTGCTTTGTAAATAACTTATAACTTAATATTATGTTATATAAACAATGGAGGTGCCAATCTTTATGTATATTAAAGAAACAAGTAGTTAATAACATGGTAATTCATATCTGCTGCGCTATATAAGAAACTGTAAATAAATAAATTAAATAAATAAATATGACATAAACCACGGGTGGGGAACCTTTATTGTGCCAAGGGCCGTTTGTATAGGGAAAAAATCCTTCCGGGACCATATGTAAATATTTCTCTTACAAATTGTCCTGCTGCAGCCATTTTATGCTCCGGCGGCTGCCGCTGAATAGGACTGACAGTCTCCAGCTGCTGATGATTAAGAGGATTCTAGCGAGAACTACCGATTCTAGCGAGAATTCCCCTGTACTTGAATCCCCACAAAGCCGCCGGGCGGGCCACTCAGACCGGCTATGGGGGTCGCTTATGGCCCCCGGACCTGCGGTTCCCCACCCCTGACATAAACCAATGTAGAAAATAATGTAACAGATAGAGAAGGAAAAATAGTGCAACCGAACAGTTTTATGAATTGCAATACAGAATATGTTATGTATATGTTAAGTTTTCCGTGTCATATAAATATGTAGGCCGAACAACGAGAAACAGAAAATAGTTTTTTAAAGCACCGGCAAAACATTGTTTAACATCTGGTGAATCACAGTGTATCTAGACACTTCCATGAAGTACATGCCGGTAATCCAGCAGTTTTAAGTTTGATAGATCTTGAGCACATCACCAGAACCCCTAGGGGCGGGGACAGATTTGGCAGGTTATGCAAGTGTGAAGGTGCAGGAAAATTTACTTACGCCATTAGGCGAAACTCACGATGCACTAAAGCTCCCTGACATGGATTGGACCATCCCTTGAGACATGTCAAGCACTGTGGGTATGACTGCAAAAGGAAATAAAACCGTTGAACCACAAACTGTTCATGCCTAAATTCTAGATCAGTGCCATGGGCACCCACAGGTGTCTGTGATCTTCACCGGTTAGGTTTTTTGTTTCGCCAAGTACGTGGATGCCTACATGGATTGAAGAGGACGCGATCTACACCGGAGGACCCTGGTGAGTATGGCTTCATTCCACAGGTACCCAATTGCTTCGGGCTCAGTGCCTCGCTACACTCGGCACACTGTTAAATTCTTCCTTTGCGCCAAGTAAGAACAAGCCGGTTAAAAAAAACCCTGCAAAACTCATGTTGACCATGTCATGTGTCTACCTATTTCATGTCAACATTTTGACCCTGTTGACATTTTGACCCTGTTGACGTCTTACATGCCTACGTATTGCATGTCGACCTTTTGGTAGATCTATTGACTATCTAGACACTGTGGACGAGGTGTTAAGCTGCAAATGTGGTAAAACCCCAGCACACCACAGTATAGGTATTACTGGGGGCCTCCGTCACCACACCACGATGCCAGCAGCATTTGTTAGTACATATGCGCTGGCATCGTGGTTAGGGCGTGGTTAGGGCGTGGCAAGGGGTGGCGATATCTGTTGATACATCCCGCCCTGTAGATCAACCGTAACCAGTCGGAACCTGTAGTAGACCAATGAATTAAAATATTAATGCTTTTATTTTAATATTATTTTTACCTCAACTCATACGTGCCTACCCACCTGGAAGTTGAGGGAGGCTGTAGATTTCTTGGGTAATCCCCCACATCTCCAGAAATGTAGGGGACTCTCCCTCACCCCACGGCATCCTTGGGAACAGGCACGATGAAGATAAAGGCAATGCATGAAGGGGGTGGGGCTAATGATGGGAATTACGGATTTTATTTTTGCCCCCCTACCCAAAGCCTTGTGAATTGCGGGCATTCCCCTTCTTGCAGATGGGGCCTGATGACATGGCAATCCAGCCCGCACCCCGAACTGACGTGCTGCATCTTCTTTCCGGGCTTCTCCCAGAGAGGAGAAATTAAATGTAGGAACACCACAACACCCAAAGCCCATTGCTGCTGGGAAAAGACCTAGTGCTAGCAGCACAAAGCTGATCTTTCCTGGGGAATACAGCCCCATGTTAACATAACTAGGGTGGATTGGCACTATAGTGGGTATACACCATGCTTTGCCCCTTCATATTCCAGACCCTAGGCTCAAGGACCTAGTGTTGGTTTAATATTTTTAGTGAACATTCTAAGCCTTTTTTTTTTTTCAAAATATATATACAAGGCTACATAGATCCAAGACTAAAAGGTCAAAACAATCTTTAGCAAAGGCAGTGATTTTAATATTGAACCAGGAACCATAGACCTTACAGGGAAGATTTCCGGCAGGAGAGCACACTGTGAGGCTGTCTGTCAGCCAGTGACTTTTTTTTAAGAATTGGCCAAACCCAGAGTTGTGGCCCCGTCCTCCTCCTGTCTTCTACACAAACAGCTTTTGCCAGGTCACAGAGCAGAGTACCCAACAATGCAAATACTAATCTAAGGCGGGTGCCCATCTATACTCATTGTGAAATTTGTTAATGCGGTGCTATCTGGGGTGTAACAATTTATGAGGTTTTTCTGGGCTACCCTGAGGGAGGGTTGAGAAGGCCCCTAGTTTGAAAAGAAGAATTCTCCATACATAGGGCACGATTCAGACCTGCTCACTAGGCAGTGTATATTCACTGCCTGTAAACGCTGTCCTGCCAAATGCAGGCCCCTTGTTGAGCGAATCTCCGCACTACCATGAGAGCGTATGTGGAAAAATCATTAATTGGTCCCTTTACTCCCTTTGTAGATAATGATAAGTCTATATTTACTTTTATCTTGGACGGTGATGGCCGAAATGGGGCCAGGTGCTGATGTCAAGTGACATCAGCCGTCCCCCCCCAAGCAGGCGTGGACACGCGCCCACTGTTTTTGTAGGCACAACCATAAAACACTGGACAGACCCCAGCAATTGCCCCCTGTCTGCCTTTTATTGAGCAAACACCCCAGCAGGGGTAAATATGGTCACCCTACATTCTGCTGATTGACTAACCAAAACCACAAATCTTTAGCCTAAAATTATATTTATACATTATATATTAATACAGGGCCAGAAGTGTCATCCCATCTGACACTTCTGGTAAATGTAAGGGGGGGCCTATGGCCTGATGGGCCAGTCCAGCCACGTAGGGTGACCAGGACTGGTCAAGCACTCTGCTCAGCCACCTTGGATACAGATACAAGGGTGTGTGCCGTGAGGCCCAGACCCCAGTAACTTGCGGCATGCGGCCATAAGCAGAGACCACGCTCTCTGTTCATGCATGTATATTACAATGCCAGGGCTGTTAGACAGCTACAGTCCATCCCTTTATTAATATGTATAAGTAGTCATTTGTCAGGTAATAGTTAATGTATGGCATGCGAAGTAATAGAAGAGAAGAGGGGTTTGCATGAATGCTCTCCAGTATAAAATACCCATGTATAAGAGCCTCACTACATATGCACCTGTTTCGCATTTTCATTATGGCACATGCTGATTTTCAATCAGTATCTTTCACATGATTTGCAAAGGAAAGATAAAGGGAACAACTACGAAATGTTGCACCTGTATTTATGGCTGTGAGCAATAATTTCTGCTCCGTAGTCATTCTATCTTTACAGCTACATTTTGCCAGATAAAGGTCCAAATCTCTTGAATCAATTGAATAATTTTATCTACTGAATTCAAGCTCACAGACAAGAAATATTGGTTATCCTGATATATTAGTTGTGTCCATTTCACCCTTATGTCATTTTGCCTTTGCTTAATGTGTCGAGAAATCCTGGGACTCGGCATCTGTTGGCTGATAAGACATGCTGGGTGTTGTAGGTAAGCCACAGCTGGATAGTCACAAGTTTGGCCTAGCCCTGGGTTTGTGTGATGGACTGCAGACATCGCAGACTGCAATCAGGATATATCGGTAGATGTAAGTCTAATTTGTGCGGTGTTTATAATTGCCAGCTATTTCTACATTGTGTTTGGCACATGGCTGACAACTTTAACAAGCAGATCAGAGGGATACAGGATAAAGTTGTGGATATTTAAATAGTCTTTATTTAGAAGACGCTGGTAATGACAGGCATAGATTTTCAGCACTGCAGGGATAGGCATGTCCGCTGATTTCTCAATCTCAGCTGCTCGGTACAATGTAATGCCCCTTTTACATTCTCTTGCCTTTCATCTTTATCATTTGGTTTATAACTTCGCCTTTTTGGTCTTGTTTATTAGAGAAAACTTAGTTTCCTTGGAGACTATCATTATGTATGTTATCACTTGGTAGTGTTTTCCTTTTATCTAATGTGGAAATAGCAGAGGATTTTTATCCACAATGGAAGAACATTTCTGTGAATATCTGCCTTGGGGATATACATATACTGCAACACAGTAAGATCACAGCCAGATGGAAGGTCCTATTTCACGCTGTCATTATGCCTGTAATAATTTGTGAAGATGAACACAGCAGGCCAAAGATACAGTATGCAGAAGATGCAGTTAGTGTAAAACCAATTGAATCTTCCTTCCATACTACAATGTGATATACATTATAGAAAAATTTGTTCATTTAAAAAGAAAACAGTACACAAGGTTGAACACAATCGAGGAAAGGTTACAGGGCCCAAGTTTGCGGATGTCCAGGATTTTGTCAAAGATTGCCCATATTTTTAAAGCTCCACTCATTTACAAAGCAAACACAAACTGATTTTGCCTTTCAAATATTTGCCTTTAAAAAAATACGGGCAACCTTAGATGAAATCTTGGACCTCAGCAAACTTGGACCTCGTTACATTTCTCCCTGGGGCTTTGGGAGGTACGATGCGGCTGCTGCGTCGCTCCACGGGGGGGTGGGGGGGGGCGGTCTACATCTGGGGAATGGAATATCCTACTGAGAATATATGAAAGCCTCTAGATGGGAATATATCCAAATGAGTATTCCATTTAGGAGAAGAGGAGACGTCCATTAATCCCAAGCTTGGTATTTATCTGTAATAACAGTGCTGGTGTTGGGATCGATCCAATTGGTGTCTTTGATACCTACTATTCCATTACAGTGGAGGTAAGCCCTACACATTTATACAATTTGTCAACTTGGGTTGGTAGGGCTGGGTTGTCTTGGTGTAACATAGTATCATAGCAAGAAAGGTTTAATAAAGACATATCATGTTCAACCTTTTTTAAATTAGTATAACTGGCTACTGATTCTGCGTACATTACATGTGCGGAAGTAAAATTAGATCACATTGCCTGGGAAGGGAACAAATTTATTTGGAATACGGGTATATAATAAAATTTATGTAAATATAAAGTAGGAAAATGATACAATAATGGTAATGATAATAATAATGATGGTCTGGAGGTTTGCTTGTTCTCACAATATGGATGAAAACCATGCATAGTTCTTAAATAACATTTATGAAACCATTCGGATTATCTAAAATATATAATGAAGATAACAGCATACATGTATATTAAAATTGCAATACACTTGATTGTACTACGGTGGGAATATGAAGGCTGGATTGGCCCACAAAAGTGTCTTCAATGATAGGAGTGAAAAGTTCCAAAGCTCTTGAGATAAAAATGTGAAGCTGGCATCCCGGCTTTAGTTTTGGGAAATGTCTAGTGGTTTAGGAGCAAAGGGCTGATCCTTTTCAGGATAGGAACACTCACCGCACTGGGTACTGAGGCACTCCGATGGTCTGCTGTGGAATCAGCTGCAGCATTGGTTGTATGGGGACAATATACAAATTTTGCACAGTTAGGGCCATGGTGGGAATCATTTTTTGACTGTGCAACACCGCTTAACCCCTAACGTTTGTTTCTTTTTTAGTAACTCACTAACACTTAAATTTCTTCCTAGTATGCTACTTGGGGTGACTGGCTTTGCGCTGGCTTTTGTGGGGTCCCACACCCTGGATTCAAACTTGGTATTAGGGATCAGCCAGACGAGGTCACATAGATGCTGTTGGTGGGCTAGTATTTCTTGGGCACTAAATATACCAAGAACCATAATATTGCTCGATAATAGTTAGAAGAGCGTTTATTATAATTATTGTGGAGTGTGCATCAGCACTGTAATTTTATTAATTTGATATTAATAGTGAGTTGGTAAAGGATGACCTTGTGAGAGACAGAAGAGAGTCAACAATGCTCCAAAATCAAATAAAGTATTATATGATTATTATTATTATTATTATTATTATTATTTGCTGCCAGTCAAGTGCATCCAAAAAGCAACATAATTAAGAAATATGAGTTGTTAAAGTATGGCATGTGAGAGATAGAAGACCGTAAACATGACCCAATGAAAACCCATAATAAAAAACACTACACACCCTTATGTTGTATATTATGCATAGTTAAACAAACCAAGCACTTCTGCAACAGGGATGGCTACTTTTGTGACTGAAGTGCTTGCTTTGCTTGGGCCTCCATGAACCAAGCTAAGAATGGGCTTAAGGTAGCTAACAGTATTGTTGTTAATCATGATTACACTTGGTAGATGTCCTTATCCTCATCATCACACATCCCCACTGTAATCCATGGTTATGGAAGTCTCTGTACTTTGATATTGCAATTGGAGGCAAAGGACTTCATCAAAGAGAGTCAGTTTTTCCAAATTTCTTTGAAGTACCCTTTTACGCCATTGATTACAAGCTTTGCGACTGTGTTGAACACGCTTTCCGAGTACACACTGGAGGTTGGACAATAGTGCAAATAAAGCACTGAAACATTGACATTTATGACACTTTATCTGATCTAGGTAAACATAATGAACATAATCCCAAACCCACTGCTGTATCACTCTCTTAGTGTAAGCACTAACAGCTCACACAGAGACACTGCTGACAGGAAAGCAGCACATCACTGCCTCACTGTGGAGGCAATTCTTACCTGTTTGCACAGGCTCAAGTTTGTTTCTGTCCCCGATGGTGGCAGTTTCTGCATGAGTGATTATGCGCATGTGCAAATCCCCGCAGCGAGCGCCTTTGACGAATTTTCTATTAGTTACAGGCAGGGGGAGTTCTGACGATTCTGCCCTGCATTTCATGGTCATGCCCACAAAAATAGAAATGTGGGTGGGCCTGTAAGAACGCAGGCGTTCCCTGCTGTAGGACAAAGAGCACAAATGAGATCCAGGAATAAGAGACATAAACATGTAAACAATTACCAAAATACAGTAAAGTATTATACAATTATTATTCTCATTTTATGATACACTACTAATAAATAAGAATGAGTCCGTAAGGAAGGGATGATACTGTTGTATTTGCTTGATTTATCCATGTAATATAAAATACATTGGCATGACCGGCGGGCCTTTCAAATAATGCCTACTTGAACATGCCTTATTACTGAAGGGATACATCTAGGAAAACAAATATTAGATTCAGACATAAATCTATTCATAAATTCACCATCGGTACTCTCATGCTTAACAACCCTTAATACTTTAACTTACTAACTTATCTAAAAATAACGACACGGACACAAGTGCTGGCGTTTCAAAATAACGAATGTCAAATTTATTTTGACAACAAACTAAAGACTATAATATTGGTGGCGGCACTAAAGAACGGTCAGATTAAAGAAAAGGGGGTGGGTAGGATCACCATAGCATTCACACACCGCTGGTGACCAACTCTCCCAGCCAACCACCAGTGTCGGTGGAGGCAGCCATCTTCCGAGCACAGAAGTATGGCTCGTGACAATCGATGCCTGGAGAGCGCACCCACTAATCTACACACATTCCATCTACACAATTGACCGTTCTTTACCGCCGCCCAAGGAAGAAATAGAGACAGAAAATAGGGATGGGTGGGTGGGGAAAATTCTCCATAGAGGAAGCAACTCTCTGATCAGCAGACCCTTCTACCCTAATAACTCCTCCCACTGCACCCATTGGCTGCCAGACGCAGCCCTTCCTAGCTAACTGTTCCCTAATGCACAAAGAAGGTTGGTCAATCGCACAGGACCCTCATCAATGCTTGAGGAAAGAGTGTTGGACCCCCCATAAATTTCAGTATACTTGATATTCTTTTAGGATAAACTGTTGGGAGGTGTGCTACCACTGGACACAATATGGAATATGTACACAACAAGAAGGAAAGAAAGGTGTGTCTCGGTGTGGTGCACCTTGAGTAATTCTTACACATAAAAATTAACTTTTATTATTATAAGGTATAAAACTAGCGAAATATAAAAACACACAGGACAAGGACGACATAAATGAGGTGTGTTTAAAAAACGGCGGCTCACTCTCTCAGCTCCGTGTGACAATTTATGATACACTGTCAACAGGTACTTTCCGTCGACACCTATTAAATATTGCGTCAAATGGATTAATATCCTATCTATCGGTGTTCAATTCGGATTCCAGTGTGGGGTACGTGTCACCTGTTTGAGGTGTCCTCACATATAATAGACTTAGTGTTTTATTAAATCAATAAGATTATAACCATTGTGTCATTTTCATATTTGTGGCAAATGCATCATATTTTGACCTGTGTTGATTATTCTGTCTGGCACATGCGTTCTTATAAATCACGGCCAAAATAAATGGGCAATATTTCAGGTCAGTCTTATGCTCTGTCACCTGTCATAGGTCCTCACACTGAGTTATGCTACAACAGTGTGTTCCCACTACAGGTTCTAGGTACACTAGTATTGTATTCCCTGTGTGCAGCCGCACTTTGGCCCTTATTCTGATTCGGTCGGTACGGCCCGCGTGCGGCCGTACCGCCGATGTTTGGACTCTGCACATGCGCAGAGGTCAATCTGCGCATGTGCAGCCCCCTTCGCCGCAGACGTATTTCGTCCGCCGCAAAGGGGGCGTATAGGGGCGTGAGAGGCTTCATGCCCTCATTTCCCTATGTGTACGCCCCGCGTTTCATGGGCGTTCCCATGCAAACGCGGGGCGTATGCATGGTAATGAGGGCATGACGCCCTCATTACCATGACATGGGGGCGGAAAGCTGACGTCGCCGGATGTCAGCTTTCAGCCCCCATACAAGCTACCACACGGACGACTGTCCGTGTGGTCTTAGCTTGCGGGAGCTGCCGCGGCGTGCGGGCCTGCCTTCGATGGTCGACGACCATCGAATGCAGGGGGCAGCTCCCACCATGGTGGAGGCGTAGCCTCCACCATTTTAATGCGGATCGCCAGCCGTCCGTGTACGGACGGCCGTGGCGATCCGTCTGGTGGGCGGCCCTTGGTTTGTGCGGTCGGAGCCCCGTGTGCGGCTCTGACCGCACCAACCAGAATAAGGGCCTATATTAGGGATGTAGATGTGCCTAGAGATCATACAATACTGCTGGGTAGGTTTGTGCTATTATATCAATGTCCACTGCAGTTGTATTTTATTGTTGCCATAAGTTCCCTTCTTGGGGAATTATACACATAAGTCTATAAATTACTTCAATAATCAGTCTGAGGATCCGTATAGTGAGTGTTGATTCAAAGTGACAAACTGTGTGTCGACTTTTAGTGTCCACACTATTGCACTGAGTTTTAGTTTCACCAATTTCTATAAATTCAGAGCATATGGCCAAAACTATCCACATGGATCAGTATTGGTTAGTGTGTTTCTGTCTCTGAGTTATTTGAACAGTAACATTTTCTTTTGACAGGGCCGACACAGTTTGTCACTTTGAATCAACACTCACTATACGGATCCTCAGACTGCTTATTGAAGTAATTTATAGACTTATGTGTATAATTCCCCAAGAAGGGAACTTATGGCAACAATAAAATACAACTGCAGTGGACATTGATATAATAGCACAAACCTACCCAGCAGTATTGTATGATCTCTAGGCACATCTACATCCCTAATATAGTGCGGCTGCACACAGGGAATACAATACTAGTGTACCTAGAACCTGTAGTGGGAACACACTGTTGTAGCATAACTCAGTGTGAGGACCTATGACAGGTGACAGAGCATCAGACTGACCTGAAATATTGCCCATTTATTTTGGCCGTGATTTATAAGAACGCATGTGCCAGACAGAATAATCAACACAGGTCAAAATATGATGCATTTGCCACAAATATGAAAATGACACAATGGTTATAATCTTATTGATTTAATAAAACACTAAGTCTATTATATGTGAGGACACCTCAAACAGGTGACACGTACCCCACACTGGAATCCGAATTGAACACCGATAGATAGGATATTAATCCATTTGACGTAATATTTAATAGGTGTCGACGGAAAGTACCTGTTGACAGTGTATCATAAATTGTCACACGGAGCTGAGAGAGTGAGCCGCCGTTTTTTAAACACACCTCATTTATGTCGTCCTTGTCCTGTGTGTTTTTATATTTCGCTAGTTTTATACCTTATAATAATAAAAGTTAATTTTTATGTGTAAGAATTACTCAAGGTGCACCACACCGAGACACACCTTTTTTCCTTCTTGTTGTGTACATGTTCCCTAATGCAGCATGATCCCCCTTCGGTGATTTATGTCACCTCTAGCTTAATCAGCCATCGGTGCTCCTTTTTATCAGTATCACTTAAGGACACATTCATTGCTGAACCCCAATATCGATTTATACATTTATACGTAAAAATGTGTTATTTATGCATAGTTGCCTACCCTCCTGCATTCTTCAGGAGACTCCCTGAAATAGCAGCAATCTCCCACTCTCCCTCATTAGTCTAACAATCTCCCTCATTTCATCTAGACCAAATGACATTGTTAACTTTTTGAGGCAAAACGAATGAGAGACAGATACATTTACATTGAATCATCAGCACCAACTCTTACTAACTGCTTTGGGGCTCACCTACATTTGGATATAAGTCATTTTAAAATATTCCTCAGTACACACCCACGCTTATTGGTGCCATGTTCACAAACTCTTTTCAAAATCTCTCCAGATATGGAGCTAGACACGCCCTTTGGGTGGAGCATGACACGCCCCCTCAATGGGGCATTTTGTAAATTTCTACTACCAACTATAATTTCCCTGAAACCAGTTTTCAAAAGTAGGCAAAAGTATGTATTTATGTTTTGTAACAACACATTACACACGCATGCCTATTACAATTATAAAAAGTAACCCTATGCTGTGGCATCGGATGGGGTATGGGCATTGCATTCTGTGGGATGACTCCAAAATGCTCAGTGACAGGAGCCGGGTGCTGCACTTTATCAGTACATGCAGCACCCAGCTTCTGTGACTGTGTAGAAGGGTTCCCCTGTATTTAAGAAACCAGCATCGGGCTCTTGGACCGGTCCAAAAATACAAAACAAATAGGGGTCCCCCCGTATTTTGGAAATAGCACAGTGCTCCAAAAGCCAGCAGGACGATGCCACAGCCGGGGGAGACAAGCTGCCCCAGTCAAAATATCACCCCTGGCTGGTCAGCCCAGGATGGCAGGCTTCACCTGTCCAGTGCTGATATTTCTTTTGTTATGTAGTGGCATCAGATGGGGTGTGTGGGCTGCGTTCTGTGTCACCCGCTGTAGGATGACTCCAAAATGCTCAGTGACAGGAGCTGGTTGCTGCACTTTATCAGTACATGCAGCACTGGTTACTGTAACTGTGTAGTATCTGGCACTGTAGCCATAGCATTCCACAGGGGCAGCCTGCATCACCCAGACCTCGAGTGCTGAAAAAGGGGGTTTGGGACATGCGGCCACCCCACCCCACACTAGACCACGACCTTGATGCAACAGTCTAATCTTGCAACAATATGTTGAATTAATGAAATACGTGAAATCATATAGCCCTCACGTTGCTGTGAATAATATCAATCAATAACTAAGAAAAACTATGAAATGTACTTAAAGCTATGATCTTTTTTCCTATAGAAGTGTGTACATTCTATTATCCTCCAGCTTTTCTGTACTGTTGCACTCTTAACATGGGTATGGCTCAATGGATAGACAGCAACTAGGTCGACAAGCATTAGGTCGACAGGGTCATTAGGTCAACATGACTGAAGAGCGACATGAGGTTAGGTCAACAGGGTCATTAGGTCGACATGGGAAAGGTTGATAGTCAAAAGGTTGACATTGGGTTTTTCACCTTTCGACTGCGTTCCCTCGCATAGCTTGCTGCTCTCGCCATGCTTTGGGCACAATATTTTATTCTCCCACCACGCTCTAATGCAGTGGTAGCCAACCCTAGCCCTCGAGAGCTACCAACAGTTCACATTTTCCAGACAACTTAGCTGCTGCACAGCTGCACTCATTAATCACTGACACATTTTAAAAGATCCACAGGTGGAGCTAATTAGCTCACTTGTGATTCTGGCCCTTATTCTGATCGGTGCGGATATTCCCGCATTCTTACGGAGCGGTCCGCACGCCACGGTGTTCTGCCGCGTGCGGCCATCGTCCGTAGAAACGCCCACGTGTCCTCCGCATTCGGACGGACTCACTCTTTAAGAACAGGGCGTGTTTACGGACGACATACAAACCATGCGTGTGCGGGAGAAACACTCCGATTCTGCACGGTATTACAGAGTATTACAGAGTATGCTCGGGAATACCGCATCCGAACGGGAGCCAAGCGGTGCTACCGCCCGTAAGCGGTGTATTTACGCCAAACAACCCACTATTATGTCAATTCTGCAATACATCACATGACCCACTTATTCAATTACCTATCCTCATAAAAAAATGCTTATTTGGAATTGGAATCAATTAGATTCCAATATATCCTTACAAGCATGCCTAACACATGCATTGCACACATTAACCCTTACAGCAATTGAAGTGCAATGGTTTGTATTAGACCCTGTGTAAAATATTATAAACAATCTACACATATACTGTTTAATGTGCAAAGAAAACCAACAACTTTGAACTTGCATAAATTATTTATTACCAGGAACAATTAACAATTAAATATAAAAAAACCAAAGAAAAAATTATATAAGTAAATCGCGCAGGTCCTGCAGATCGGCTAATAATAGCCGTAAATGGTGTTCCGCACGCAGGAGGGCCCCACGAACCCCCTCATCTGCCAGTGTTGTGGCATCTGTGGGCATGTCAAAGGGGCAAAAATTAGTCATGATATTCATGCATACATTTCACATACTGCTACATACATTGCAGAAATGCTAGGTGACATGTGTGTGTATATATATATATATATATATATATATATATATATATATATATATATATATGTAGAGAGATAGAGACACACATAGATAAATAGATATGACACATACATACATATATACATACATGCAAACTTATTTACTACATACTGTGTTTTTTTCCCTCTACCCTTTACTCTGCAGAAGACATAACAGTCATAGTGTTTCTTCTCAGTCACAACCCACCCATGACTAACCAATGACAAGCATGTCATGGCCTCCGTCAATAAGAACTTGTCACAATCTCCTCAGTCTAAGTTCAGTGATGGTTCGTGGCATGGGAGTTATGCAAATGTCAGGAATGCACAGTACACATCCTCAAAATCATAATTCAGTCTAAACCAACCTACAATTCTGTGAGGCCAAAAAAACAATCTGAACTACAGGGGGTGTTTAGGTAGAGGAGGCTCCTGGGACACTGGCAACTTGTGACTCCATTCCAAGGTAGGCCGGGCCATACTCCATTTATAGCATACATCCTATAGTTTATAAATAACATTCACCAAAAATATAGATTCCACTATTTGATGGGTCATAATCAACGCTTGCAGCAGGTGAATTTAATCCACAAATGATCCACTCATCCCTTTACTCCAGGATCCTGTTTAACTGCAACGGTTATGTGGCAGTCAAAATGGAGCTCCAAGCCATCCCACAAACCTGTGTAATTCAGAGGTGTCCTGGATGAAAGGGATGCCTTGGACACCCCATCTAACCCGTACCTGTATCTGTAGCTACCCACTTTGGGGTCTGTATTAATAGTATTGTACCAAAATTTTTAATCACCAGTGCTACATAACAAATACCAGTCCAACTACTTCATGAATGATGCATTATGTAAACATACCGATCTGATGGGACTCCGGGGCCTCACACGCCTCCTCCCCCTCGGATTCGGACACCTCTGGGGCAACCGTGGCCTCCTCAGCCACCTCCTCCGCCAGCTCCTCTGCCACCATCACCTCCTCCACCTCCTCCGCCACAACCACCTCCTCCACCACCACCACCTCCTCCACCACCTCCTCCACCACCACCACCTCCTCCACCTCCTCCTCCGCCACCAACACCTCCTCCACCTCCTCCACCACCACCTCCTCAGGCACCTCCTCCTCCTCCACCACCTCCTCCACCATCTCCTCCACCTCCTCCACCATCTCCTCCACCATCTCCTCCACCTCCTCCACTTGCTCCTCCACCATTTCCTCCTCCTCCTCCACTTGCTCCTCCTCCACCCTCGCCGCCACCTCCTCATCACGCTCTTGCGCCTGCTCCTCCGCCAGGGCTGCCTCGGCCTGCTCCCGTGCCTGTCGTGCTCGGGCTCGTGCTGTGTGGTAGAAAACAAAATCATGGTCAATGTCGGGTCATTGGGGCACATGTAGTAATCCATAACAAGACATACATGGAAGGGTGATAATGTTGGCAAACGATGCTTGAAAGTAGCTCCTTACTGTTAATGGACTCCAAAATGTGACATTTAAGTTATTATGTGATTGTTAGTAATTTGTTCAATCATTACAACCCTGGCATTTATCAATGTTGAACACATATTAGATCTGGCACATTGTATGCATCTGAATCATGAATGCTATGTCATTACATATAAAAGCCACATGACTGCATGTTAACCAGGAAGAAGCACACATAACAGTCTATGGACTTTTAAACCCATGGACACCCACTTATCATGAGACACATTTTATTGTTTATAGATGGTATGATGTAAGTGCGAAATTTCATAGCTAAAATACTCACAATCAGATATCTCACCCCTAATTTGCTGGAGAAGCTGGGGCTGGCGCCTGCGGAGGTCCGACCACCGCCTCTCGAGCTGGCCGATGCTCCTCCGCACCCGGGTGTGGGCGTAAATCCGGCGCCCTGCCGCAGCATAGGCCCGCCGCTTCTGCCCATTTGTGATAAAGGGCCCCGCACGGCCCAGCCTTGTCTCCATGACGGAGACCAGAGCCCTCAGCTCCGCAGGCGAAAATGGCTCTGCCCTGCGTGTCTCCGCCATGTTAACAATGGCATCAATCAACCAATCAGGTGGTGTCATTGGTTTATCACAGTTATTTGTGTTAATAACTTTATTGTTCATCTTTACATGAACAGCGTCTCTGCGCCAACACAAATGGTGACAATTTCGCATGCCTTAAAAACAGTAGTGCTGATGTATGGGAATGAGCAAATCTGATATATATAAAACACAGTGTGTATGCACTTAGCAAATCCAATAAGGCCTCGCTCCGCCAAGCAACGCGTGCTATAGCTTAGCAACGCATAGCT
This sequence comes from Crinia signifera, assembly GCF_055691185.1. Taxonomy (NCBI): domain Eukaryota; kingdom Metazoa; phylum Chordata; class Amphibia; order Anura; family Myobatrachidae; genus Crinia; species Crinia signifera. Next base: position 99,401,454 of record NC_139224.1, read on the forward strand.
GTACTTAGCATTACTTACTCTATGCATCTATGTGTATGCGTACATTTATGTTTAAAAGACACATACACATACTTGCAGGTATCCTGAGTCCAGCATTATACACCAGCGCTGCCTGCCTGGCTGCCTGGCTGCCTGCCTGCCTGCCTGCCTGGCTGCCTGCCTGCCTGCTCCTTGAAATGTTTAAACATGTTAATAAATTGAAATATCATATATATATATATATATATATCTGCAAACAAATCATACATCAACACAGGAAAAAATCCCCAACACATTAGAGAATAAATCAATGTACTCACCAGTCATCAGGGATAGTATCAACTACAATAATGAAGATATAACAAACACATAAGATCCCTTGTACAAGGTATAATAATGAGCACCTATATTGTACTTCCCCCAAAACTAAGCACATATGATAAATATCTACTATTTCTTTGCCATTAGGAGGGCAGGCTGGCTAATTGTCGTTTTGTAACACTGACAACTACCACACTGTACTTATTTGAAGGGGTGATTTTTACAACAATTGGTGTGTTCTGGTCCACTAGATAAAATGTACCTGAAGTATCTTTGCGCCACAGAGTCCCGCAGCTGGTATCCCCTCCGGCATTCAGGGGCGCGGGATGGGCGCATGGGCGGATCTTGCGGCTCAGATGGTACCTTCCACTCATCAAAGGGTATCTCACGCCGCACAGCAATGTTGTGGAAAAATATACACAGGCCCACGATCCTCGACACCATTTGAGGCGCATACTGTAAGTCACCACCAGTGCGGTGGAGCACTCTAAATCGACCCTTTAAAAGGCCAATTGAGCGCTCCACCACTTGCCTGGTGGCAACATGCGCCCGATTGAATGCCTCCTGTGGGCCCGGTGCTGGGGAGCTGTACGGCGTAAGTAGCCAGGGCGTACATGGGTAACCGGAGTCACCCAGAACCCACGCATCACGGCCTTCCAGCTCTTGTAGTCTTTGCCATATCCCGGTTTGTCGGATGACATGAGAGTCATGGCCACTTCCGGGAAACTTCGAGTTGAAGGCGAGAATCTCCATGGATGGGCCACATACCACCATCACGTTCAGTAAGTGGAACAATTTGCGGTTCCTATATATCTTCTCACTTCGAGATGGAGGCACAAATGGTACATGGGTGCCATCCACAGCCCCTATCACATTAGGGAAGCCAGCAATTTGATGGAAGGCCTGCTGGCTTCTGCGCAGGGTCTCGGTGGCAAATGTCATGGCCATGAAGTGCCCCTTGCGCCTGAACATGGCCGACGTCACACGCCTCAGGATTCGGCAGAAGGCCGGCTGAGATATTCCAGCAAGTACTGCCACTACTTGTTGGAATGATCCTGAGGCGCAGAAATGCAACACCGCCAGCAGCTGTGTGTGAGGCGGAATTGCTGTCGTGATCCCGTGTAGAGGTTCCAGATCACTCTCAATTAACGAGAGCAGATCCAGAATTACATGTGGCGGTAACCGGTACCTAGTAAGTACCTCATCATCGGGCATAGCAAACAGAGTCACCCGTGTGCGATAGATTCTAGCACGTCCTGGCCTCCTTGGGCGACGAGTGGGGAGAGCCGCAAGTGCCCTTAGCCTCCTTTCCATGTCCCGCATCATTGCTTCAGCAACCTATAAAGAAATGAACATAAATACTGATGCACCTATGCACATAATGGCCATATCCCACTACAAATAGATTTGTAGGCTTCAATACGTACAATAGATGGCCGCCCCGTAAAATCCCGAAGATCCATTTGACTCTATAATGATGTAACAATAATATGAACTCAATACACACCGTCCTAAACACACAGATGCTTACAACATCGAACTACTAAACACTACTTGAGTATCAAAGGTGTCTGCATTTGTTGCCGACATCATGTACTATGAGACATTCCAGCTATTGCTGGGACATGTTGTCCTGCAATAGATGAACACACACAGGTTTAAGACCTGTGAGTGAAATAGTGAACATGTGACATGTTGCAATAATGCTACAAAGACTTTGCTGGCCCAACAATCTGTAGTCAGTGAGGCAATGGTGCATACATTCATACACTTACATTGTTAATGGATAACATATCTACAAGGACCATGGAAGAGCTTACCTTAGACCCTGACAAGTCCAGATCTGGAGACAAATGATTCTAGCAGCAACTCACTATTTATAGGCCTGTCACATGTGTGGTCTAGAACAGTAGTGATGAGTATTGCATGACTTGTGGGCTGGATTTTCTAAGGGATTGGGCTACTTTTAGCTTGCAATCAAACGCCACAATACCACAGTAGTCATGAACCAAATGTCATGTCATGCTAGCAAATAGCATGTGTATTGTGCGATAGTCACAGGTGTATCAGAAGATTCTATGCAATGTTAGAATTGGTGACCAGTATTTCATGTAGAAGTTTCGCCAGGTTTTACACAATGGAATTTCCGCCACCGTATGCGGCGCGAAAAAACAGCGACGTACGCTCGTGCACGGAACGCAGCTGCCGCGGATGTCCGCCAAACAGGATACACAAACAGTATATAAAGGTGTATTAGAATGTGACAATGTTGTTGCTAACATGTCTGGATCACAACCAGAGGTGGACCAGGAGCTGCAGCAACTATTTGACCAGATGGACTCCAGCACCACCTATGTGCCACTGCACATGCAGCCAGTGGGTAATGAGGAGGCTGCTGGCCCTTCTACAGCAGGGCAACCTGCACCTGACCATTCTACAGCAGGGCAACCTACACCTGGCCCTTCTGCAGCAGGGCAACCTGCAGCTGTCTCATATGCACCATCAGAAGAATCTTTTGGAACACAACCGGGGACTTCACAAGATAGTACCATGGCCAGCACTTCAAGTGCAGCGACACGTGCCAGGGGGCGTGGCCATGGACGTGGCAAGGGGAGAAAGAGGGCAACAGAGGAACCAACTACAAGAAATAAGGCATATGAAGCACAGGAGCTTGCCATCCTGGTTCCCCGAGCACGTGATTTGATTGAGTGTCCATCAGAGAGGCTGACACACACACGCAGATGGAAGATTTGGTAAGAGATAACGGCAGAGATTAATGAAGTTGCGCCACAAGTTCGTGAGGCCGACCATGTCAAGAAGAGGCAAGTTGTTTTGTGATACATGTGCCCAGTAATAGACAAGTAATGATTGAATTCATGCTTAGATGGATTTTGCAAATGGCCGGTGAGGTTGTTACCATACACAGACATTATTGACATGTTATTTGGTTGAGAGTTAGAGTAGGGTGATTGTGAATGTGTATTGTAACGGTTGATATCATAGTTGCATGTAATGTTATCTTTTGGACATTAAGCACATGTCGTAATATGTAGCACAGAGCAATGGCAGCAACAGCAAACATCTGGAGTGACATGTATTAATATGTCAACTTACATTGCAGGTGGCAGGACTTCAAAACCAACCTGAAGAGGAAGATGACCAAGCGGTGGGAACACAGCCAGACATCTGGGGCCGGGCCCATGCCATCAGGGCTAGAGTTCACCCCCCTGGAGTTGATGGCCGAGAGCTGTGTATCAGTTGAGGAGGTCAGGGGGGTGAGCACGATGGATAGCGAGGCCCCAGCTGAAGTGTTTGCGTCTTTTATTGAAGGTAAATATTTGTCATGCCATAAACTTGTGCAAGTAATTATCTTAGAATGTGTCCTAATTGTGTTTATCATTTTCCACAGACACCCCACTGCTTGGTGACGACTCTGGTCAGGAGGTGGAGGAGTCCGTGCCACCTGGCCCCAGTGGTAGGCCTGTGCAGCAGCAGCCATCGGCCCAAGCCGATTTGGCCAGGTTGGCCCAGATGCTTGGGGACATAAACCAGCAGGGAGAGTTGGCATCAGAACGGATGCATAGGACCGAGGAGATCATGGCGAGCTTGGTCAGCACCCAGCAGGCCATCGCTGGGAGCCTGCAGGCCATGGCTGAGGCGCATCAGGCCATGGCTGCAAGTGCTCAGGTGCTGGCCGAGCAAGCCACCCGCCAAAATGATCTCCTCCTCCACCATAATGAGCTTATGGTGGAGCTAGTTACCAGCAACAGGGTCCTAATGTCATCCGTTTCTGGTGCATTACCACCAGCAACACTCCCTGCTGGCAGGAGGGGTAGACCAGCCAACCCCTCACCAGCATCTGCTCCACCTGCCCCAGCATCTGGCCGTGCCCGAAGAGCTGCTGCACAGGCCAAGGAGCCTACCAAGGCCAAACGTGGTCGAAAATGAACTTGTGGCTGCATTAATCTCCACCGTTATCTCATCCCAAATCTTCCATTGTACTGTGTGTGTCAGCTTCTTGTGTCCAATCACGTGCTGAGGGTAACCAGATGAGCCCTTGCTTCAAATGTCCTTTTTGGTTCCCCTGTTGCCCTCTTTTGCCTGCCATTACTGTCAGCTGCACTTGATGTGATGTTGCTAAGTCCCCGGTTGTGTTCCAAATGATTCTGCTGATGGTGCATATGAGCCAGCTGCAGGTTGGCCTGCTGCAGAAGGGCCAGGTGTAGGTTGCCCTGCTGTAGAATGGTCAGGTGCCGGTTGGCCTGCTGTAGAAGGGCCAGCAGCCTCCTCATTTCCCACTGGCTGCATGTGCAGTGGCACATAGGAGGTGCTGGAGTCCATCTGTGTGCAATTATATTTGTTTTGTATTATAATTTATTTTGGTACATTCCTGCCATGGTTTGTTTTTTTTGGTATTTTTATTTTTTTGTCATTGCATCACAGTGGCATTGACTGTGAAATGTATATAAATAAATTTCTTTACTTTACAACAATTGTGTGGTTTAATTAGTACATGTCGCATACACATGTGTATTGCTAGTATTAATATTCAGTCATGTCCATTGTTAGCAGGTTTAAAGTGTGTCAGAAGTACAGCATATGTGGGTGATTAGTAAGGTTTCCTTGAAGCAGCAATGGTTTCAATTAAAGCACTGACAAGCGTCCTATTAGTGAGTAATGAGTAAAGGAGTCGATTTTATTGGGTTCAGGTGTTAATGCTTGTAGTCATTAGGCGGTCCGTTCGCCTCCCGCAGGAACGAGTGGTGTCCGCAAAGCAATAGTGGCCTTTTGGACACCGCACATTTCTTCCCTTTTTGTTTGCGTGCATTCGGAGTGGTATCCGAATGCACGCCCCCCAACATAAGTGTACTCCCCCGTGTCCGCCCATGTTTCCGCCCAGTTTTGCCCACTTTGAAACTACGCCCATGTGTCATTCCGCATGACGCCCATAATACGCCCATATTTCCCGAATGATTGCGGTGACCAATTTTGTACGGGATTTGCCCGAACAGGTACGGAGTCAAGGCGTGGCACATGCGCGTAGCGTTCTCCACGCATGCGCAGACGCCGTAAAGACGCGATCCGAAAGTATGCGGTAAAGTACGCGTCAATCAGAATAAGGGCCTCTGTGAGGAGACCTGCAAAACATGCACTGTTGGTAGTTCTCGAGGACTAGGGTTGGCTACCCCAGCTCTAGTGGATGGTAGGGCATGAAATACCAACTGTCAGCACATGTTGGCTCAATAAAAGTGAAAAATCCCATGTCAACCTTTTGGTTGTCGACCTTTCCCATGTCGACCTAATGACCCTGTCAACCTAACCCCAACAACCTAGTCGTTGTAGACCAGTGGTCAGGAAACAGGGGTAAATTACCCCAAATGCTAATGTATGTAACTGCCGAGACACAGCCAGGCATTCATATCTATATGCATGGTTGGCTATCTCTCGTCAATGCAAACATCCATTATCCCCAGGTATTTCATTTCATTGCATATAGAATTTATATACAGTATATATAGATTATATATGCATGCCCAGCTGTATATGTTACAATACTGTAGGAAGACCAGATGTAGTGCAGTGCATCAGGCCCTTGTGTTTAACACACTTCTCTGCGTGATGCCCAAGGCCCCGCCTCGAAGTCAACCCACTTCAGTAGAGTCGACTATTTGCTGCACCACCTTGGCAGCATGTAGTCTGTACTACCGCTGTGGGGACAAGTTTTTTTTGCCTGGTTATAGGCTCCTGTCAAGGTACACATCTCTAGTCTAGGGGGAAAATTTGCACAGACTATCACTATATCATCTTGAAATACTGACAATAAATAGTTACCTGGATGCCACATTATCAATGGCTATACCATAATATGTCATAGGCAGGAGTTAAAGTGAGCGGGAACAGGGTTGAACTCAGTTCCACCACCTCTAATAGTAGGGGAAACTAGTTCCCCCTATACCACAGCCCTGCACAGCAATTCCATGGAAAGCCTGTCCCAGCAGCTTCCTTTTCTGGCACAGTGTTTGTGATGTCATGCATCACAAGGTACTATTGCTGTGGTCATTAATGGGCACTACTACAGTTATGTACTAAGCAACACTACTGCATCCCATACATGGTTGAGGAGTACTACTGTGTAGCATAACATGAACAAGGGACAGTACTGAGTGATGTAATGTTAATAATGGACACTACTGTGTGTCATAACATGTTAAGGAGTACTAATATGTTCTGTAATATGAGGGTGTTTGCATTTGCGCACTGGCCTGGGCTCACCTGATGTGGGGGGGGGGGGGGGGTTAATGAGTTCCACCACCTCTCCAGGACCACTTTAAGCCCTGGTCATGGGCATTACAGTGTGTGTCATAATATGTAATGGTTAGTACGGTGTGTGGCCTAATATGTAATGGGCATTACAGTGTGTGTAATCATCGTGCAGTGTGTCTAAGGCCCCCCGCTATCATTTAGGTTTTTTGCTAAAATCAAACTGATGGCGCTGTCCGTGAGGTGCTGACTAGCTAAGTGCCACAGTGGAAATCTGTGTATACTGTATTAGTAAAAACACAGCATGCATCTAAGCTGCCAATCTGCACTTCATAAATAAACTGTAATGTTTTAATTCAAACTGTTCCTAAGAGGCAGATATATGAAGCTTTAAATAGAGATAAACACGTGGGTGATAAAGAGTGATAAATGTCCAGCCAATCAGCCCCTAACTGTCACATTGTAGGGTGTGTTTGGAAAATGGCAGTTAGAGTTGATTGGCTGGACATTTATCACCCTCAAATGTATCTCTTTTTAAGGCTTAATACATCTACCCCCGTTTTTTAAATATGTGTAAGAAATTAGTATTTGCATGCTTTAATATTTGTATTAATCTCTGTGACTGTTATACTCTCATTAACATTAAAGTTACAGTATGTGAAAAATCTTTTGGGTTAAGGAGAGATTGAAGCATGAGAAGCCTGTGTGGATTCGGAGGTTATTTCTATGTCATTTTATCTGGTCTTTCACACCTGGGGGGAGACAGTGCTCTCAGTGTACAGTACTTTTTGTTTCCTGGTTTAGGCTTCCAACGTACTTTTTATTTTTATCAAACCCTCTGGAGATCAACTTCCTAAACCACAAGTTTAACAGTTGGTTACCATCTTACCACTTCCAGTTCAATGACAGGCTCTCAGCCCCTAGCTCATGAGACATCCCGCCCAGCCATTACTGATGATAAAATCTCCACCTAGTGTCTGCGTGCAAATGACTAAACCACGTTGGTAAGTAGATATATAGTAATAGAGATGCATATCTATGTACATTATATAGGGGGTACTTCATGAAGGATTGTCATGGGGGTTATTCATAGGTTCATTTCTAGAGCCCTGCAAACAGGTAATAGCCACCCAACCGGACTGAACTCCCACCCCGTGCCTACCTCTGATTAGCTGCAACCCATTTGCAATTCACTCACCATCTAATGATTAATCCACTGTGTGTATAGCCCACGACCTACTTGGCCAGTGAGTCAGTCAGTTCGAGGCCGGAACCGACGTCACACACCCTCCCTGCCTGGGCATCCCTGCATTTTCCCTGCCTTTCCAAGAAAACAGAAATAAAACTCACCAAATGCAACTCTCTCTGCACATGTTACATTTGCCCCACCTGTAGTGCAGCATGTTTTTTTTCATTATAGAAAGATTTTGCTTTTGAGATCTAGCCTGAATTACCCCCACAGTTACAGTATATAGCTTATATACAGCATGATTAAACATCTGTTACACATGGGGCCTTATTCTGGTTCACTAGCTTGGACGTGAATTTGCAAAAGGGACAGATGTTTAGCTTATGTGTATGCGCAGCAGCATTTCTGCATATGTGTATACGCTGGGTGCGTGCAAACTCTGAGAGAAGTCTGGTCACCGAGGGCACAGCCTTGCAAGCAGGGGGTGGAGAGGGGCGTGGGGTGCTGGGCTGGGGCAATAGCATATGTGTACACCCTGCGTTTCATGGGCGTTCCCATTAAAACTCTGGGTGTACACATGCTAATGCGGTTGTGACAAACGTGTAGGGAAGGGACAGCTGACATAGCCAGATATCAGCTGCCCGCCTAATTCCCTGAATTTCTTCGCTCATATGTACGATTGGTCTGGGCCACCCTTACATTTGCGTGCACCTTCGTTATCATTTGATGGTCGGTGACCATCGAAAGATAGGGGAGGTTCCCACTGGCATGCAAATGGATGTTCATATAAAACATCCGTTCGCAAGCCTTGTGAATGAATTCGGTGTGCGAATGTGTGGGGCGGGGTTTGGGTCATTTGCAAGGGTGCAGGCATGAGTCCAAGCGAATGAACCAAAGTAAGGCCCATTATATGTTGCACTGCTCACCTTACTGCAGGATACCTTCTCTGGTACTTATGTAGTAGCCGGGAGCCCAATTTACATACGTACGCTTGCAAAAGGAAATCGCATGTCCCGTTTTAGTGCCATGCGATCCATGCGATGCGATCCCAGTACTTTATATGCACACAGTACTGATGTATGCATATAAAGTACCGTAGCTATGCTTTGTGAATATGCTTAAGCTATGGAAATAGCGTAGTCAGTCAGAAGTTGCGTAAGTTCTCCCGGTCACTTAGGTGATAAGGTGGCAGTAATGGATGTTAGTCAGAGCTCTTCCACTGTTACAGTGAGTGGTGTTCTCAGCATTCACAGCGCAGGCATGGCAGGTGAGCAGATGTCGTTGTTCACCCTGCTGACATCAGAGGAGGAGGCGCAGCTTTTTTTACAAGAAAAACATTTGCTGCCCATTATGCAGACTTACGTTAACGGGCATCTGATGAGGCTCTCGGTGAAGGAAAGTACGTGGTGCTGCCACATCAAGTCCTGCCGTAAAAAGATCACTGTTCGAGCAGACTGTTCGAGCAGACCTTTTGTATGCCGGCTGCCGTTCCTGACCCTGGTCCATTACCTGTACTCCTGGGCACAGGAACTTACAAGTGTCGGGGCTCAGTGGCTCGCTACGCTCGCTACACTATATAAAATCAACTCCACGCCGACGCGGATAGTGGGGGTAAGAAAAGGTTGGTAGGACGCGTACTGCATCCGCTCGCCACGTTTCGGGATGGTGTGGATGGTGGGGGTGATTCAGGAACACATTCACACCTGCAAAATCATATACCTGAGACAGTAATGACGACATGTGTTTAACTGTTAACTGTTTTTTAGTAAATGATAAAGAAGATAAATGAGGAAAAAATTATTCAAGAACAATACAATTAATTTTAAGAACAATAAAATACATAAAAAGAAGAAAATCTAGAAAGAAGTCATTTTTAAGGAACTACAGTGCCATCATCACCACTTGAATTGGAAGCAGCTGCTGAAGTGGACGCTATCGACTCTGGCTCTGCGGCGTCGACTTTGTCTACTTGGGGGAGCGGGGTCAGCGCATGCAGGATGCGCTTGAAGGGGTCCTCTGCACCTACACTCTTCCTCCAGATAAATTCCTGGCGGTCCCACTTTGGCGCTTATTGCGCCACTTGCAAGCACCCCACAACCTTTCTATGTTCTGGGTGTGAACCCCGGTGTCGGGATCCACAAAGTGGTACCTGTGGTTGACCCCGGCGTGGTGGTACCCAGCCTGCTCCAATTGCTGCGTGTTATAAGCCCTCCATCTGTACAGTATAGTACATAAGTACAGCATGCAGCCCCATAGTACAACTGCAGCTCCATAGTACAACATACAGTCCAAAAGTACAGCATGCGGTCCCAAAGTACAGCATGCAGTCTCCAAAAGTACAAAATGCAGCATTAAAGCACAAATGCAACATACAGTATGCATCTCCAAAGCACACCATGAAATGTAAATAGATGACGTGCAATGCAACAGTCCTATATATTCAGAATCTTCAATATGAAACCCTAAACTCCAACATGCAACCCAGCAGTCCTGCACCTAATAGTATAGATCCTGACCCCGCTTTCTGGTTAATTACTTACTGTTCAATGAAGAAATGTGTAATCATCTCTAAGCAAGAGTGACACTGTGGCTGCTTGGCTCTAGACATCCTACTGTAGGTACAGTATCACATGCATTACATCTGCAGCCTGTAACAACCACCATCTTTCAAAGGCTTTGTATTGTTAGCAGTGTGTAATGTAGTTATAGATACCACATTTTCCATTAGTAAAAAATACAGAAAGAAACTGACAGCAGCTGGATACTTGTAAAGATCTGCCAACAGCTCTCCTAAATAATCACTTAAATAAAGTGGCAGCTGGCACCCTCATACCCACCAACCTCTACATGAGAAGCTTGAGGGTAAGAGATTCATTTGACACCGCTTGATGTAATGTTTTATCATTTTTTTACGGTTAAACCCAATGAATCTTTCTTCTGTATTTTTATCTTTGATATATTTTTGCTCTTTATAATGTTCTAAAACTGGTGTTTACTTAAGTCTAAGCTATACTTTTCAAAAATAGCATTTAACTCTCCAAAGAGCTTAGTTAGCATATATAGACAGAACACATTGGAACTTTCTAAATTTAGTAAAAAGAAAAGCAATATTTTAAGAATTATTATATCCCAAACATGCCATATGACACACCAAAACCACATTTCCACCCAGTCTGTAGTTTTCTTACCTGTTGTATACTTCTAGAAGACCTTTTACATTATTTCACATAAATATTTGAACAATAAAACAAGAAATTCAACATAAAAAATGGTATTCCGTTGGTAAATCATACGTACAGAGATGGCAGAGTATGAAATTACTGTGAATTATTTATCATTAATCTAGTGTATAGTACAACACAACACAAACATACAATAATGTGTGTCCTTCATCATGCAGCTTTTGCACCTCTTCACTTGTCTATTGCCTTCTGCCTTCTGATATCTTCTCCTTTATCTTCTGTGCCCACAGACACAGCGGTGGCTCCTTTCTCATCACTGATAACACCAGGAGGGATGATGTCACACCTGACATTCAGTGCAACCACTGGAGGAGAACATGGGGAGAAGGAATGGCTGTCGACGCTAATGGTATTGCCGTAAGCAGTGTTTTATTTTTTATTTGCCCTGTCATAGGTTGCTTTGGGGCCCTATGCTTGTGGGGCCCCCGACAGTAGCTCCCCAAACCATGGGAAAGATGGCCCTGTTTATAGGGACAATGCAGGAAGTTTGTTGGGAGAACACTACTTTTACCATATCAGACAAAAACTTGAGGAATTGTGTGGTTACCGTGCTTGTATATATAGAGAGCAGCTCCTATAGGGTTAAGGTATTGAAGGTTTTTTCAAAAGAGCGCTAAGAGCGCTGTAAGGAATTAAAAAATTAAAATGGTTAGTATTGATGTTTACACCCTTTTGGGGAAAAGGTTGGTATTTTTGTAGAATGGTGATTGTCCCGGTATGTCTGTCCCTATCTTACCCTACTTCCGTAGATGTTATCCTCTCTGGATGTTGGTTGGTTCCTTTAGGGGGATGATTTGAGAGGGCTTCCAAGCATAGAAAACAGCTGAACCACACTTGTGTGCGGCAGCCGCTACGCCGATGCTCCGTCTCTCCTGGCGAAACCAGAAGTGGCCGGAAGTTGTTTTACGGCCGCAGAGAGGGTTGGAGAAGGGTGTAGGTGACAGCATGCTGGGAGATCTTTGTCGGGTCCAACGCGTTTCGTGCGACATGCGCACTTTATCAAGGATAACCTGATGGGCCAGCATTGTGGGTATTTATTGGAAAAAACTTTATTAGTAAAACGGAAATGACATTCCAGAAATGGGATAAAAAACGGTGGGAAACACATGTTTTTGCTAACTCCATTCCTATGGTTTGATATAGACACGATAAAATTCTGTCTCTTGATATTTTTATAATTTTAGGTGCAACTTTGTAGCATAAAAAGAAAATGTATATAAAATATATGGATAAAACAGGTACCACTTATAGAAAGGCATTTAGTTCAATTTCGATGTTGAGACCTAATGGGTCTAATGTTTTCATGTTGAAAATCCATTTAGTTTCAGCTTTTCTCAGCTCTTTTACGAAGTCACCGCCCCTCCAATTTTCATTTATTTTCTGGATTGCTATGCATTTTAGACCAGTGGGGTTCCTATTGTGTTTTTTCAGAAAGTGGTTGGAGAACCTGTGAGTTGTCAATCCTTTTATGATATTATAGATGTGTTCTGCAAATCTGATTTTTACTTTTCTTTTTGTTTGACCGATATTTTGCAGTCCACATTGATATTCTAGCAGATAGACAACTCCTTCTGTATTGCATGAGAGATGTTCTTGAATTTTGAAGGTTTTGTTTGTTTGATTTGACTTGAATTCTGTTACTGGTTTTGTAGATCCCCTGTTGTTTTTACATGACTTGCAGTTCAGGCAGCTGAAATAGCCTTTACTGTTGGTATTGGTAGGATTTGTGTCGGTTTTGGTAAAACTTGAAACAAGTTGTTGCTTAATATTTTTCGCCCTGCGATAAATATTTTTTGGTTTTGTAGGTAGGATTGGTAACAGAGTTTGATCTAATCTGAATGCATGCCAATGTTTATGAATGAGATTTTCCACAATTTTGAAGTTACTGGTGTACTGTGTAAAGAAGGTGAAATTATGGTCTGGATTGTTTTTCTTGTTCTTATATGTTAGTAGATCTTTCCTTTCAATTCTTTTCACATCTTCTAGTTGTTTTTGTAACAGGTCTTCTTTATATCTCTTCATTAGGAACTGGTTCTTAATTTTTTCGCTTTGATTTTGAAATGTTTGATCTTCAGTGCAATTCCTCTTTATTCTTCGGAATTGTCCTATGGGGATATTTTCAATCCACTTGTTGTGATGGTTGCTTGTTGAGGGTAGGATGTTATTTCCACTCACTTCTTTCACATGAGTTCTTGTTTTCAAGAGTTGATCTTCTTTAAATATTTCCAGATCTAAATAAATCACTTGTTTCTTGCTGTAAGTTATGGTGAATTCCAGGTTTAATTGGTTTGAATTGATGTAAGTGATGAATGATTGGAGATGTTCTTCTGTGCCCTGCCAGAGGAAGAACACATCATCTATATAACGATACCACTGTACAAGGTGATCGCTGTGTGGATTTGAGGACCAAATGTTGTCATCTTCCCATTTTGCTACAAAAAGATAAGCATGACTTGGGGCTAATGTTGAGCCCCATCAGACAAAAACTGCCGAAATAAACTCTTAAACTGCATATGCGCACTATGAATGCAAACACATGTCAATGATATTATATGTAGTTTATATGATATCATATATATATAATATTATATATAGACCACTATTTTGCTTTGCAAATAATAGTATAAAATACAGTTTTATTTTCTCTACTCTAGATTAAGTATATAGTTATGGAAACATCAATAAGAGAAATTAGTTTCTAAAATGCAGTACAAGCTTTTAATCATTAAACCACTGTATTTGAATTTTATCTTGAACATTTTTACCTTTATTCTTTTAATTTTTTCACTTTAACCTATTTATATTCTGAGAATTTGCATGAAATAGTCTTTCCTCTTTTGAGGTACGTTGTCCTTTCAATGGGCCTTTGTGGTTTTTTTTTTAAATATTCACAATCCTAACACTGAAAACCTGATGGTCACAATCGCAACAGATACAGAAGGGGAGGTGTTAAGCTCTTCCCACACTAGAGGATATTGTGAAAGATTTTACTTAGAAAGCGCCTTCTGAGCGATATCTTTCACAATACACTCAATATCGTTACCGATGCTCACTCCCTCGCAGCGTTAAAGAACATTGATGTCTGCTAAACATGCAGGTCAATTTGGCTATACAGCCAACAACCCGCATGTTCAGAAGGTCCCAGTAGCGCCACTAAACGATATTGTTTACCAATATCGTTCAGTGTAACACTCAGAATCCACTACCCGAGGCTGATATTATGAACTACATCGGCCACGGCCAGGGTAGCTTAGTGTGTGTAGCTTTAGTTTTAAAGTTAGGCACTAGGGGGAGGGTTCGTCTACAGGAGGGCACTGCTAGAATAGGTTGTGGGATGGGTAAATTAGACCAGTGGTCTCCAACCCTAATCGAGCGTGAGCTACTCGAGGCAAAAAAAACCTCCAGAAGAGCTTCTAAAATTTGCCCAGTGCCCCTGATACTATACCACACATCGGAATTCTCTGACACATCATGCTTCACACCACAATGCCTATTTATTTATTTATTAACAGTTTCTTATATAGCGCACACATATTCCGCAGCGCTTTACAGAGTATAGTTATACATTCACATCAGTCCCTGCCCCAGTGGAGCTCACAATCTATGTTCCCTACCACATGTACATGCACACACACAGACGATCTAGGGTTAATTTTTTGGGAGCCAATTAACCTACCAGTATATTTTTGGATTGTGGGAGGAAACCGGAGTACCCGGAGGAAACCCACGCAAGTACAGGGAGAATATACAAACTCCGCACAGTTAGAGCCATGGTGGGAATAGAACTCATGACCTCAGCGCCGTGAGGCAGTAATGCTAACCATTACACCATCCGTACTGCCCCGATGAGACTATGCTGCACATTGTAATGCCCCTGACACATTATGCCACACACCACAATGCCCCTCACACCTAATGCATACCTCCCAACTTTGCCAGCAGACAAAGGAATAAATGCGTGTGCCTCAAATTTTGGGGGTACCGTGTTTGTCACTGTGAGGGCATGGCCAGCGCTGTGTGGACTGCTGGCAATGCCCCCAGCCCCTCTGACTGCATGCCTGATTAGACGCATGCACAGTGTCTAATCCCCGCAGGACCATCCTAAAAAATAGGATGTCCCGCAAAAATCGAGACAGTTGGGAGGAATGCATTATGCCACACACCGCAATGCCCAACACATTATGCCACACCGCAATGCCCCTGACACAAGATGCTGCACACAATGTCCCACAGTAAGGCATTTGTAATGCCCATAAGGATAAATGAAGACACAAATGATGTATATACAGTATGTATACATGTTCAATTTGTTATTATATAGTGTCATACTGTTATACTTCACAGAAGTTACTTTATGTTGTTGTGATAGGATGAAATCCCCATAGGGAACATAGGTTAAATGGTATACTGTTAATTAATTCACTTAGAAACACTTTCACAGAAGGTACTTGAGTTTTTCATAGAAAGCAGTAAAAATAAATGAACATATAGGGGAAAATTTACAAATATGAATTCGTAAAAAATATGTATGTATTCGTAGGCAGAAATACACCTATTTTTTACACATTCGTATTTTCGGGATTTACTATTCTGAAAATACGGCATTTCGTATTCCTAAAGATGGCACATTCGTATTTGTATTTACAAATACGTATGTCTACATACAATGTCTACACCATCGACAGGAATTACCATTCAAAAGAATGGTGGTTCCTGATTTACTAAGCAGCCGTATTGAAAATACAGCTGCTAATTGGTGCGAAACTGCCACAAAAATACGGCAGAAAAATACACCTTATTTTCCTGTCGTATTTTCTTTAAGCCTGCACGGATCAGTCAGATCCGTGCAGGCTGCAGTGTAAAAAAATGGAAAATAAATTTAAAGATGAAAAAAAAAAAAAAACAGCGTGGGGTCCCCCCCCCACAGCTGTAACCAGCACCAGGCTGACAGAGCCAGTCCGGTAATTAAAAATCAGGGAACCAGACGAATAGGGGTTCCCCCGATATTTAAAAACCAGCCCCAGGCTCCAGGTCCGGGGCTGGTTCCCAAAATACGGGGGACAAAATGAGTAGGGGTCCCCCGTATTTTAAGAACCAGCCCCAGGCCAAACCAGCCAACAGGGTAGTGCCACAGCCGGGGGGAGACTTTTTATACAAGTCCACCCGGCCAGAGCATTCATCCCTACCAACCAGTCACCTGGCCAGGGGCCCTGGGGGAGTGGGGACCCCCCCACCAATAAAGGGGTCCCCCCTCCAGGATTTACCTGACCAGGCTGAAGCCTGGTGCTGTCCCTGGTGACCCTGGGCAGTGGTCACCGGGCTGATAAAATGGTGTAAAAAAAGAATAAACTATTGTTTAAAACTGGAACTATGAGTCCCAGCAAGCCTCCCCCGCAAGCTGGGACTTGGAGAACCACAAGTCCCAGCCTGCGGGACATCAAAGGGCCCGCTGGATCTTGTAGTTCCACAGTAATAAAAATAGTTAAATAAACACACACTGGAGAAAGGTTTTGGTCACTGGAGGCAGATAAAATCTTGTCTCCAGGTTACAAAAAAGACCTGGTGCTTCAGTGAGGTTGTAAATAAAAATAGGTAATTACTAGTATCTCAATTACCCGCTGCTGCAGATATCACCTGTGGGTTATGCCGTACCCACGTTAAAACACACAGAGGAAAAAAACACAATGGTGAATCATGCGCTGCTGGGTAAATTGTATCAATTTGTAATCCGCATAATACTGCTGATATCAAATGAAAGCCGGACACACTGGGTGACATTCTATGGGGTGAGATAAATAGACTTTTGCGAATTTTTTTCGCAAAAACGGCCAAAATCGCATTTTTTTCCATTTTCGCATATTTAATGAGCTCCGAAAATGTGAAAAAAGTGCGATTTTTTCCAACAAGTTGGACACACTGGAAATGCGATGGCTGCTTTTCGCAGCACATCGCATCCAGATGTTTTCACATGGAAAAGTATACAAATCGCATATTTAATGGTATGCGATTTGTATAAAGTGTGTCTATAATTCGCCCAAAAAACAGACCAGGTTCTGATGGGCGAATTAGCCAGAACCCTGCACAGATCGCAATGTTCTGTGCAGGGTTCTGGTGTAAAAAAAAAAAAAAACAGTAAAAATAAAAAAAAACAGCGCAGGGTCCCCCGCCAGAGCATAACCAGCCCCGGGCTCATTAAGCCGGTGCTGGTGACATAAAATCAGGGTCCCCGACAAATAGGGGTCCCCTTGATTTAATGAAACCAGCACCAGGCTCAAGGTCCGGCGCTGGTTCCCAAAATACGGGGGACAAAATGACTAGGGGTCCCCCGTATTTTAAGAACCAGCACCAGACCCAACCATCCAGCAGGGTAATGCCACAGCCGGGGGACACTTATTATATAAGGTCCCGCGGCCAAAGCATTATCCCTGTGGCTGGTCAGCATGGGCAGGGGTCCTGGGGAAGTGGGGACCCCCCCAATGAAGGGGTCCCCCCCCTCCAGGACTTACCAGCCCATGCTGAAAGTCCGGGGCTGTCCCCGATGCCCCTGGGCGGTGGGCATCGGGCTGATGGAAAGTGTAAAAAAAAGAAGATAAACTATTGTCTTATGCTGAAGAACTATGAGTCCCAGCAAGCCTACCCCGCATGCTGGGACTTGCAGAACCACAAGTCCCAGCATGCGGGGCATTAAAGGGCCCACTGGTACTTGTAGTTCCATAGTACAAGAAATAGTTAAATAAAACACACTGACACCCTGAAAAATAAAAGTTTAATACATACACAGCCCACACACACTGATACTTACCTACCTTGAGCCCGTAGGTCGGTCCCTGGATCCTGGGTCCGGGCTCCGGGGCTCCAGGGCAGAAGAGTCCGGTTCCGGGGCCTTGGTCCTGGTTCCGGGGCTGGTCCTGGGGTTCCGGGGCTCCTGGGCTGAAGAGTCCGGTTCCGGGGCCTTGGTCCTGGTTCCGAGGCTGGTCCGGGGTCCAGGATCCGAAGAAGTCCACAGGGGTACCTGAGGAAGGAAATCCTACTCACCTGATCCCCGGCGACGACATCGGCATCCTCTCCGGCAGACGCGCTGCTCCCGGCTGCTGTGGTACCCGCTCTCGGACTGAAGAGGCGCAGAGATGTTTCATCTTCCGCGCCTCTTCTCAGAATGATTCCATTGGCCGGCTAGCGGCCAATCAGGAGCCGAGAAAGTCGGCTCCTGATTGGCCGCTAGGCGGCCAATAGAATCATCCGGAGGAAAGGCGCGGAAGATGAAAATCTCTTCGCCTCTCCAGTCCGAGAGCGGCTACCACAGCAGCCGGGAGCAGCGCGTCTGCCGGAGAGGATGCCGATGTCGTCACCGGGGACCAGGTGAGTAGGATTTCCTTCCTCAGGTACCCCTGTGGACTTCTTCGGATCCTGGACCCCGGACCAGCCCCGGAAACCAGGACCAAGGCCCCGGAACCGGACTCTTCAAATTTTTTTGAATTTGCGCTTTCCTGCAAACGTGCGATTTTCAGACATGAAAATCGCACATTTTCAGGACTAAAGACATCGCACCACCTTGCACCTATTTACACTATTTGGCCCGTTTTTCGCATCTCATTAAATATGCGAAAAACGGGCCAATCTTGCCATTTGCAAAAGTGCGAAGTGGTGCGATAAAAAAAAAGCAATTTTATCTCATCACATAGAATGTCACCCACTGTTTGTATTTAGTAACAATTTATAAAAAGATATAGCATATGATCAAAATGAAACACATTTATAAGACACAAAACATAAACAATTATAAAAAATAGATACAATTGAATAAAAAAGTAAGTTTAAGAAACTTAATTGATAACACTGGACATTTTGGGGTCTCCTCAAATTATATACAGCTTAGTTTTTGTATCCAATAGATATTTGCATGGATAATTATTATACGTATCAACAGGCTGTTAGTGCATATATAACATCAGAATCCACTGGAAAATGAACGAGTGAGCTGCAGGGTGTGCACAATGAATGGCAGTCTTTTAGCATGTAGGCAGTCACGCAATTTGTAAGTAGTCAGCCGTATTAATAAAAGTGCAGAAGCAGATAGGTATGCAGTAGTACCTTCAAGGTTCCTTTTGCTCACTTAGAACGCTCACTGGTATGTTTAACTCAGGGGTATATAAAGAGGTGATGGTTCAGTTATCTCACCACTTAGATGACGGCCAGTGCCGTTTGCTGAGCCGCTGTTGTTCCGTTGATGGTGGTCGGTACTAATCCCGAGTGGGGTGCCCCCAGCATAAGCCTGCAGCCTGTGCTTCCCCACGTGCGGCCAAACTGTCCAAAGTGGTGGTTGTAGATATCCACGCCTGCGGGGGATATGAATGAAGCGTCAAGGGTGATAGACGCAGCTGTGGTGTGAGGAGTAACAGGAGACCAACGCCAAGGAGTAATGACGTCAACGCGTTTTGTTTCTTTGGTTACCGGGAAACTTTCTCAAGAAGGCGTCCAATCAGGAGCCGACTTTCTCAGCTCCTGATTGGCCGCCTAGCGGCTAATAGAATCATTCTATGGAGAGGCGTGGAAGATGAAGGATCGCTGCGCCTCTCTGACAGTCCGATGCGGGGAGCCAATGCGGGGATCCGATGGAGTCGCCGGCGTGTCACAGAAGGTGACAGAAGTCCAGGACAACATCGGATCAAGACTACAGATCTTCCATGGAGGACCTGGGTGAGTAGGATTTTCTTTCTACAGGTCCCCCATGGATTTATTCGGACCCGGATGGACGCCGACACAGACGCCGCCGACATGGAGCCGACCGCCGACATGGAGCAGGACAAGGCACCAGACCAAGACCCAGGGACCTACCTACGGGCTCATGATTGGTAAGTATCAGTATGTATGGGCTTTGGATGTATTAAAGTTTTATTTTTATTGTGTGTCAGTGTGTGTTTATTTCACTTTTTTTTTACTGTGGAACTACAAGTGCCAGCGGGCCCTTTAATGCCCCGCAGGCTGGGACTTGTGGTTCTCCAAGTCCCAGCTTGCAGGGGAGGCTTGCTGGGACTCATAGTTCCACAGTTTTAAACAATGTTTTTTTAATCTATTTTTTTACACTGAATCAGCCCGGTGGCCACCGCTCCAGGGCCACCGGGGACAGCACCAGGCTTCAGCCTGGTCAGGTAAGTCCTGGAGGGGGGACCCCTTTATTTGGGGGGTACCCACTCCCCCAGGGCCCCTGGCCAGGCTGACTGATCAGTAGGGTGATGTTTTGGCCGGGGGAACTTATATAATAAGTGTCCCCCAGCTGTGACATTACCCTGCTGGCTGGTTTGGCCTGGGGCTGGTTCTTAAAATATGGGGGACCCCTAGTCATTTTGTCCCCCCGTATTTTGGGAACAAGCCCAGGACCTGAAGCCTGGGGCTGGTTTTAAAAAAAATGGAGTAACCCCTATTTGTCAGGTTTCCTGATTTTTTATTACCGGCCCCGGCTCTTTCAGCCTGGTGCTGGTTAAGGCTGTGGGGGGACCCCACGCTGCTTTTTTTTTAAAATTTATTTATTTTATAATTTTTTTTTACACCTTGCAGCCTGCACGGATCTGACTGATTCGTGCAGACTGCCTACACTAATTCGTATTAGGGCCGTATATATGTGCCGCTAATACGAATTACTACGACATCGGAGGGTTTCAAAGCAGTCGTATATGACTGCTTTGTAAATTCCCCTCCGGAACACGTCTTTGCATACGGCTGAAACAGGCGTATGTAGTCGTAGTGAAAATACAAATACGAAATTTTAGTTTTTCCATTTTAGTAAATTTCCCCCATAATCTTATATTACAGCACCCTCATAGAGGTACAGAAGGATCAGTACCTGTGAAAGAAGAAAATACTTACCCCTGAAAGAAAAAATATACTTACCTGTAAATATTACAGATTTGGCGTTGCACGAACAGGATAAGGACAGTGAAAAAAAGGTACTTGTGTATTATCAGGGTGCCCATTATGTAGTTTACGTAGTGGTGTATTGAGAACACCAATTCAGCACTATGCTGGCTACATAAACTACAGAAGTGGCTCTGGAGCCCTAAAAATACACAATGCTTAATATCCCCACTATCCTTGTCATACCCCCAGTATGCATGTCGTTGTGGAGTTGAATTGATAAAATGTGGCAAGCGCAGCGAGCCACTGAGCCTGAAGCGTGGCGAGCGGACATGTGTCCCCTCACAGGGCTCGCTGCGCTTGCCACACTTTATAAAATCAACTCCATGCTGACGTGGATACTGGGGGTATGATCCCCTCACGGGATATGTGTCCGCTCGCCACACTTTATAAAATCAAGTCAATGCCGACGTGGATACTGGGGGTATGACGTGGATAGTGGGGGTATGATGTGGATGCTGGGGGTAAAATGGCTGGTCTATACTTACCCTCCTCCGGCCTGGGCACTGCGTCGATCCCCGCTGACTCCCCGTGATCCACGGTGACTCCCCGGCAGTTGCATTCAGTCCCCCTGCTCCGGCACTCGCCACGGATGCTTTATGCAATTAGCGCAGTGCCGCTGTGGGAGCAGGGAAACCATGTGATGCGCCACTACGCTGAATTATGTCCATCGTCCGCTGCGAGTGCCGGAGCAGTTGGGCTGAATGCGACTGCCGGGGAGTCACAGCAGATGGCAGGGGGCAACGGGGATCGACGCGGTGCCAGGGCCGGAGGAGAGTAAGTATAATCCACACCACCCTGCTGCCTCCTGTATTAACACGACGCCGGCTACGCTGACAACGTAGCTTAGCCTACGTTGAAAAGCCGGGCGCCCTGATAATACACAAGTACCAAAAAAAATGTCAAGAGAAGAATCAGCACCAGGAGTCTCATCATCTGCACAACCTGCTATGGCGAGTGTCAATCCCATAACGTTATCATACTACTTTGGTGTTCCCTGGATACCGAGCTATTCTGGTGAGAAGGCAGGGAAAGATTCCAGCTCGTTGAAAGTGTTCAAAAACAAATTGGAATCAGTATTCAGTATTCAGTATCCATTAACCGCTCAGCAATAAGTGGAGATACTAATTATGGCCATTAACAGAGAGACAGTCAGCAGCCGCTACATTTCACATTGCTACACTTTCAGATCTTAAGTCACGTTTCTATGCTCGGAAACAAAGAGCCGACGAAACACTGAGAGACTTTGCATTACAGAAAGTCTCCAAGAGATGTTTAAGGATACACAAGACTTAGACGTAGAAGATTCAGAAGTGGATAAGGTAGATGAAACTCTTATTAATAGATTCATTGAAGGGATCTATAATGACAGCGTAAAGACGCAGCTCAAACTCTTGAGGCTACAGAAAACTGATGACTCCTTTCTTGACTTCAAGGAAGCTGCAATTAAGATAATAGGAACTAACCGGACACAGGAAGTACATTTTCCCCGAATACCCAGGATACCAAGAAAGTTCGAGAAAAGCCACAGAAGAACACTCCAAAACAACAACAAAGGAGGTAAAGACACAGCAAATGACCGCTCAGGGTGCTCAATCTTCCTCACATGATTTACTTACCTATTAAAGGGACAAACTGAAGATCTGGTGTCCAGTATGGCGAATATGCAAAAGGAAATACATCGCCTTGCAAATCAGCAATCCACTGAGTGAACTGAATCAAATTGGTGAACAGGAACCCGTTATCCCTTAATTAGTGGAGAAGCACTACTCAAGTGAGAGGGCGAAGATCAACGGATCAATTCGACAGTCAAGGACGACCTATCTGCCAGAGATGTGGACGCAGTGGTCATGTGGAACGTGTTTGCCGGCAGGAATATCAGAGTCCTTTAAACGTCAAGACCCTGGGGACAAAGACAAATCCCCGGGGGAACTACCAAGAATAGGTCTTTCCCCTGAAGAATGGTGCCCACGTTATGTCAGAGAGTGCCCTGTACTACCTGTTTATATTGACAATGTTCAAGTATTAGCCACCTTAGATACTGGTTCACAAGTAACAACCATTGACTACAAGATTTTTTGTCAACTCTTGAACAGAAAAGACACTCTATCTCCTCCACCCACCTGGCTGAGGCTTTTGGCAAGCAATGGCTTAGACATTTTGTGCAGGGGCTATTGCGAAGTTTATGTCAGAATTGGAAAGACCCTGCTACCTCGACAAGGTTGCATTATAACTCATACCGAAGATTTCACCATTCCCTCCATTATAATTGGGATGAATATATTACAAAGCTGCCCCAATGAACTCATTTTGGTCTTGAAGTCTGAATTTCCATGTGTCTCGCAGAATTGGCAAAAAGCTTTAGGCAAAGTCATCAGAGTACTTCAAAAACATCAACAATTTATGAAAGAAACAGGAGAAGTTGGGAAAGTTAAATTTGTCGACCATAAAACCATTATTCTATGACCAAACACAGAGACCATGCTATGGTGTAAAGCAAGATGTGGGCCATCCGGAATGCCTTATGATGCCATAATTGAGCCCTGTAGAGTTCCATCAAGAAACAATCTCATAGTGGCAAGAACATTAGTTACAGTGAAAGATGGCAGAGTTCCAATGCAAGTTTTTAACCCCCATGACTATTCCATCTGATTGACCAAGAACCACACCTTGGACAAATTGACTTGGGTCACCTTTGAAGATGAACATAAGGCTGTTGACCTGAATGTGGGTACCACAACACAAGTGGAGAAGACAACTGAGATCCCTCCTTGGTGACAGGAATGCACAAGGGGGAAATGGACATGCCCAAAGAGCTAATAGTAGGAGTCTTAAAGGTGATCAAAGGGAATGAAAAAACCTTCAACAAACACGCATCTGACTTTGGAAAGGCAGAATAGATCCAACACTACATTTCACCCGGAAATGCCCCTCCTATCAAGGAAAGATATAGATCACTCGCCCCTGCTTTAAACCAACCGCTGAAAAAAAAATGCTTGAGGAAATGAAGGCTAGCGGAGTCATCCACGAAAGTTTCAGCCTGTGGGCCACTCTTGTTGTAATTGTAAAAAAAGAGACGGCAGTTTAAGATTTTGTGTAGATTATAGAAAACTCAATCAGATCACCCATCGAGATGCCTATCTTCTGCCAAGAATTGAAGAATCCCTTGCCACTTTAAAGTCAGCTTCTTATTTCTCCACTTTCGATTTAACAAGTGGTTACTGGCAAATTCAAATGTCAGACGAAGACCGGGAAAAGACAGCCTTCACCACGCCCATGGGGTTATACGAATTTGACAGAATGCCATTTTGCAGTTTACGTAATGTGTCCGTAAACATATACCCTTTATTCCTAACTACGGGCGAACCAATGCGTAGCACCACCCCTATGGCGGTATCCTTCACAGTACTAAGTACTTAAACACACTCTCAATGTACCAGGTATCATTATTGTAAACACTTCCGCTTACTGCGGATACATTACACGAGACTTGGTATAAATTCGGAGTTAGGGTACCAAGTCCTTCACCGTATGTATTAAGTCCCTAATGGGCAAAAGGGGTAACAGAGTATATCACAAATACACAGTATTCAATTCTTAACAAATAACTAACGAAACAGGGGGAAAACAAATGCAAGTACAATCCAGCTTAAATGCAACTACAAACAGTACAAAAGGTACAGTTACCGCCTCTCTCACACGCAGGTGCCACTTGAACTGAGTATCTGTATTCGCTTCTGAGCACAGTCAAAATAGACTGTCTCTAGCCATGCGAAGCAATATATAGGGTCCAGACAATAGAGTACAGTAAATGTCTTCATTGGTCAAGAGGTTAGGTTTCACTTCTCCTGATTGGTACAGTAAAGATGCACAGCTGTGTCTTTGTTCAAGGCTTCGTCATATGTCCAGCGGTCATGCTGTGCATCTGGTTTCAGATGGATATCTTTCAGTTAGCACTTCTTTATAGCAATGTATAACTTAAGATATACTTTGTCCATAACTTTTGACTGGTACATGCTGCGCTTTTCATAAAAACACCGGAAAACTATGAGTGAGAGACTGATTACATTGATACTAAAAATGTCCAGGGGAGATCGTGTATTACCATAAATACTATGTGTAGTGATATTAAACCATATAATTATATTTTATTATTTGTGACTGTGGAGTATGGGTCTATGTGTATTAGTATGGCTGTACTTTGAGTTAGCACAATATTCCTACTTGCTTCTATACACTATTTACGTAAATATGCAAACTGAAATGGTGGTCATATTATGCTAGTGCGGTGTGGATGCAATACGACTTCGACAACGACATAATTATTTAATCCGAAACGTATCCTGACCACATTCAGCATTTACATGAGATCTTCAAGAGGTTAGCCGAATACGGGCTCAAGCTCAAACCATCCAAATGTTTCCTGTTGAAAAGCAGTGTGGCATATTTAGGGCACATCGTTAGAGCTCAAGGAGTTACTCCAGACCTCGATAAAATTTCAGCTGTTAAAGACTGGCCCATCCCAAAGACTATTCGAGATGTGAGAAGCTTCCTTGGCTTCATTGGATATTATAGGAGATTTATCATAAACTTCGCTCAGGTTGCTAGTCCATTACATGAGCTGTTACGGGGAATCAACTGAAGTCATCAAAATAAACATATGCCCATGAAGTGGGCTGAATCCCAACAAACTGCTTTTGACCATACAACTCATGACAAAACCCCCCATATTAGCCTACCCAGATTATACTCAACCTTTTCACCTTTATACGGATGCAAGTTTCAAAGGCCTGGGAGCCACACTTTCACAAGAGCAAAACGGTAAAGAACGAGTCATCGCCTTTGCCAGCAGGAACTTGAAGAAGACTGAGAGAAACAACAGTAACTATAGTGCGTTTAAACTTGAACTGTTGGCTCTTGTATGGGCGGTCACAGAAAAATGTAGAAATTACTTGTTCTCTACCACTTTCACTG
Organism: Crinia signifera; assembly: GCF_055691185.1. NCBI lineage: Eukaryota > Metazoa > Chordata > Amphibia > Anura > Myobatrachidae > Crinia > Crinia signifera. The sequence goes on from NC_139224.1 coordinate 99,427,332, forward strand.
ATAACAACCCATTAGCTCATCTCACCACGGCTCAGCTCGGGGCAATTGAACAGAGGTGGTATTCACGATTATCCAACTTCACATTCACTATCAAGTACCATGCTGTAAAGAACAATAGTAATGCTGATGCACTGTCTCGCATTCACCAAGAACATTTCACCGGTGACACCGAAGATGAGTGGGAAGAGGTGGAGATGCCAGCCTTCCATGCCGGCATAGCTGTTAAACAAAAAACAAGAGCCTGTTTATCTGGTTAAAGCAGAATAGACACCTTCACTCCAGACCAAGAGGACCATTGGAAGCACGTTCAAGTCCCTTATTAAAAAAACTAAAAACGCTTCACTACGCAAAAAGACGATGGAAGCCAGAACACAAGGAAGTTGGAGAAGATGAACTTGTAAAGTTGTATAACCAAAGAAACAAACTTCGATTACAGAAAGGTCAGGTCGTGAGAGAAGTTGTGAATCCAAAAATACATGCCTTGATTGTTCCAAGGAGTCAAAGTTGTGAAATTCTCCATGCATATCATGACCAATCCAGACATTTTGGAGTGGAGAAGTTGGAGTCGACAATATGACAGCGATTTTTCTGGGTGCACATGAGACATGACATCAAAGAGTGGTGCAGTAGACGCGAAAGGTGCGCGTTACAGAAAAAAAAAACTGTGTCAACGCAAAAGGCTCCTTTACACCCCATTGTCACTCATTATCCCCTTGAGCTTGTCTCAATCACCCATATCAAGCTAGAACCTAGCCATCAGGGCTATCAATATGCCCTCACGTTGATCACTTTTCCAAATTTGCGGTCATTCTGCCAGTGAAAGACTTGACAGCGCAAGCAACCACTGAGATTCTCTGGAGGGCTTTCGTGAGACAATGAAATATGTGAAATATGGTTGCTTGTCAAGTTGTAGTCCATTCAAAGTTGTTGCATGAGGACATGCAAATTTCTGTGGGGTAATGTGTAATGCCCATAAGGATAAATGAAGACATCCACCCATGATGTATATTAGGGCGGAGTGAAAAAACTGAAATTGAGAAATTCAAAATCGGCTAGTGTGGGAAAGTTGTGACTTGACTTGAATAAGAAACGTGCAAAAGCATTTTGATCTGAGTCAACATCTTCTGTTCTGGCAAGAGGCCTGAAGTTTCACTTTTTTGGTGAAAATGACGAAAACTATGAAGATGCTCCGATCTAGTTAAAATTATGTCAGGATGTCTTAGAGTGGTTCATTAATATACTTTAGCATAGTAAAAGAGAGTACGAGCTTGTCCTAGTGCAAAGTGACTGACTGGCTGGAGAAAAAATCCCTAATAATTGACCCATTTTCATGGTCACATTTGTGAATATTGTGTGTTTTCTCCTGAACGTGTTTATAATAGAAGAAGCACAAATACTCTAAATGGAATTTCGGTGACACTGTGTGAAATATAACACTGCATAATAGCCCTTAATCAGACCTGATCCCAGTACAAATTTGTTCTCAAAATGGGCAAAACAAATGCTGCATTGCAGGTGGGGCAGATGTAACGTGCTGAGAGAGTTAAATTTGGGTGGGGTGTGTTGAAACTGAAATCTAAATTACAGTGTAAAAATAATGCAGCCGGTATTTACAATGCACAGAAACAAAATAACTCACACAAATCTAAAGGTGGCCATACATCTACAGATCGATTGTCAGATTGGGCCGGTTGGAACAAACAGCTGGTAATATCTGAATGATAGTTTTTCAGCATTTTGAAGCAAATGGTCAACTGTCATTTGCTCTCATCTTTTACCGGGATTTTGTTCCAACCAGACAGATCGGACAATAAATCTGTAGATGTATGGCCACCTTAAATCTCTCTGCACATGTTACATCTGCCCCACCTGCAGTCCAGCATTTTTTTGCCCATTTTGAGAACAAATTTGTACTGCGATCAGGTCTGATTAAGGGCTATTATGCAGTGTTATATTTCACACAGTGTCACTGAAATGCATGAAATTGGATTTATGCTGCTCTCTTTGCAGTGCATATACAAAGATAGACAATCCTGTGTATATAAATAAGAAATAACTGTTGCAGTCTGTTATTGAAAAACAGTAACTGTTACAATAAGTATTACAAGTAAGTGTAAACTGTCTAATGTATCATTTTACATATCACTTCTGTTTATTGACAGAAAAACAGTGTTGCATCCCCTATACTGGGAACATGATTGGGCTGCATTACAGCATATAATTATGCCAAAGATAAGCCAATATATTAACTGTTAAATACGTTGAAGTGTATTATGATGTAATAAATTGTAAGCTTGCAGCAGGGCCCTCTAACCCCCAAGTCTGTCTGTCATTACCCAGTTTGTTTTATCACTGTCTACTATTGTAAAGCGTAAAGGAATCTGCTGAGCTATATAAGAAACTGTAAATAAATAAATAAACAAATACATCTAATGTTTAGGGGAAAAAAACAAGAACATTGATTCAAAAAATAACAGGTTAATCAATCTATGAGTGGTGTCCAGCAGTACATATATGCCAATCACTGTGTTCATTTCTAGGCAGCAGGGCCATCTTAAAAGCAGTGTGGGCACCTGGGCAAAGCAATGCACTGGGGCCCTTACCCATTCTCCCCTCCTAGGGGTGGGGGGTGGTATCAGCAGCAGCTTTGATGTCCCACGGGTGGCAGGGGGGTGCGCTATCTTCCATTCAACATGTAGGACCTGGAGCAGTAACTTCTGCTAATTACTCCTTTACTGCACAGGTGGTGGGAGGGTGAACACTAACGTGTGGAAGGGGGCACTGAGCTGTATGAAGGGTCCCTTGTAAATGACTTCCAGGGAGGTAGGGGGTGTTTTATACACAGGGGACGGTTGGATAATGGAGTGGGCTTAATATTCGTCATTTTCCGGTGGAAGGGCAGCTTGTTTGACTGCAGATATCGCCATTATCTGGAAATAGATTTCTTAGCCTAGTATAAAAACCTAGAGTCCCAACTTTCAGGAGGTGCTGGGAACTTGGGTACCAGAGATCAGGAGCTAGAGCAATCCATTGACAAAAATATAAAACTACACCAGACGTTTGGAGCTGGAGCAGGGACCAGCTGCTTGAAGGCTGATATCTCTGGTTCTGGGCATGATAGAGACAAGCCGCTAGTGTCAGAGAGAACCTGAGAAATATGACTGGAAATTGTAATTAACAGGTCGGATGTGGACTGCTGCTTTGAAGTTGGATATCTGCAGTTCCCCAGGGCCGATTTTCAAAATTCTGGTATCCCTGGAAAAAGGGGATCCTCAGCTATCAACATAGAGCCCTTATACGCCTGGGGCCCCTGGGCAAGTGCCCATTAAGCCCATACAAAAAGAAAGCCCTGCTAGGCAGGATTGATCAGCTATACTTATTACAGCATAATGCACTTTAATGTATTTAACTGTTAATATATTGGCTTATCTTTGGCATAATTATATGCTGTAATGCAGCTGCTGGTGGGGCAGATGTAACATGTGCAGAGGGAGTTAATGTGGCCATACATCTACAGATTTATTGTCCGATCTGTCTGTTTGGAACAAAATACTGGTAATGGATGAGAGCACTTTTCTTTGAAATGCTGGAAAACTGCCAAAAACTATCATTCAGATATTACCAGGTATTTGTTCCAACCAGCCAGATCTGACAATCGATCTGTAGATGTATGGCCACCTTTAGATTTGTGTTGAGTTATTTTGTTTCTGTGCAGGGTAAATACCTGCTGCATTATTTTTAAACTGCAATTTAGATTTCAGTTTCAACACACCCCACCCAAATTTAACTCTCTCAGCACGTTACATCTGCCCCACCTGCAATGCAGCATTTGTTTTGCCCATTTTGAGAACAAATTTGTACTGCGATCAGGTCTGATTAAGGGCTATTATGCAGTGTTATATTTCACACAGTGTCAATGAAATTCCATTTAGAGTATTTGTGCTTCTTCTATTATAAATACGTTCAGGAGAAAACACACAATATTCACAATTGTGACCATGAAAATGGGTCAATTATTAGGGATTTTTTCTCCAGCCAGTCAGTCACTTTGCACTAGGACAAGCTCGTACTGTTTTTTACTATGCTAAAGTATATTAATGAACCACTCTAAGACATCCTGACATAATTATAACTAGATTGGAGCATCTTCATTGGTTTCGTTATTTTCACCTAAAAAGTGAAACTTTAGGCCTCTTGCCAGAACAGAAGATGTTGACTCAGATCAAAATGCTTTTGCACGTTTCTTATTCAAGTCAAGTCACAACTTTCCCACACTAGCCGATTTTGAATTTCTCAATTTCAGTTTTTTCACTCCGCCCTAATGTATATACAGTATGTATACATGTCTAATTTGTTAATAGGCATATAGGGGTAAATTTACTAAGAATACGAATACAAAAAATCATATTTGTATTCTTAATAGAGAGAGGAATACTACACACAACAAGGACAAGTACTGAAACAAAATTTATGGACAAGAAGTACAGATGTAGCGCCTCTCGGCCAGCCCAGAGAATCGCTAGATTCCCTGAGCTGGCGATTGCTGGCGGAGAGGTGCTGCATCTGACAGGGATGTGGGAGCTTCTCACACGCACGTGTGCCCCCTTCACTTGGTGGAGGATGTCGGAAACCCTGCCCGTCTCCACTTCAGGGAGATGGGCAGGGTTAGGGGGTGCGGACAGTGGCGGGGAGGCAGCATCGGGCTTCGTCAGAACAGGGCATGCAAGTGTTTCGTGCGCACGACCCCTTCTGTGGGCCGGTGAACAGCGGCAGATGGCAACAGAATCGCCAGGAGCAGCTCTAATGAGAGCTACTCCATCTGTATGATATACAAGTTGTGGACCATGCATTCAAAAGAGCAGAACAGATTGATAGACAAGAACTGCTTCAGTATAATTTGAAATTATTGCACACCAATAAAATGATAATGAGGTACTTATGTAGTATCTGGGCTGCCGATTTTTTGATTGTATGCCTTAAGTTAAGGCATACAATCAGATGCGATGCGATGCGATATCGCATCGCATCGCATACGACCATGCGATGCGATGCGATGACCCGATTTTTCCATAGGATTCAATGTTAAAATGGACTGAGTCCATTTTAACATGGAATTCAATGGGAAAAAGGGGTCCTTTTCATACCCCTACTATCCAAGTGGGCATGGAGTTGGATATAAACCTGTGGCGAGCGTAGCGAGCCACCGAGCCCGAAGCGTGGCGAGCGAAGCGAGCCCCGCGAGGGGACGGTATTCTGTGTCACCTCGCGGGGCTCGCTACGCTCGCCACGCTTCGGGCTCGGTGGCTCGCTACGCTCGCCACAGGTTTATATCCAACTCCATGCCCACTTGGATAGTAGGGGTATGAAAAGGACCCCTTTTCCCATTGAATTCTATGTTAAAATGGACTCAGTCCATTTTAACATTGAATCCTATGGAAAAATCGGGTCCATCGCATCGCATCGCATCGCATCGCATGCGATATGGTCGGGTGCGATGCGATGCGATGGACCCGATTTCAAAATCGGCAGCCCAGTTACTACATAAGTACCGATAATGATATCGGCATCATAACACAACAGCTCAGTGAGGACAATCAAAAATATTATGAATAAACATTGAAACATGCAAGACAAAATCCTGTCAAACATTTTACCCAAATGACCCAAAGTGGTCTACAAAAATGCGCTGAATCTTGAACAGAGATGGGTACATTATCCCCTATCCCCGGTCAGAGCTATACAAACCAAAATTGATGGATCAGCACTAAGGAAAGGGTTCTATTATTGTTGAACATGGGGGTGATTCTGATCGACTCCCTAAGCAGCGAAAATTCGCCAAACCCCTCCTTCCCCTCAGGAACCCTGAACCATACAAGATTGACTATATTTCCTTGAGATTTTGACTATGGAGATTTTGACTATACTAGAACACTAGATTCGGCTGGTCCGCACAGTCTATTTTTTCTTGTGATGCAATCCCACAGGAGCCCACATCAGCATGGCAAGTTGTATATACACTGTGTGATTTGTGGTAACCTTTCTTCCAATTTTGGCTATATAGCCAAAATTGGAAGCTTAAATTGCACCATGTATATGTACCTTAACTTTTTCTTTGCCGCTGTCACAAGGCTCAGTGTTCGTATATGTATAGTAAAGGCCCCCATACACTTATCCGATATGTATCCGATTTGGGCCATTTCCCCTCAATTCTGACTGATCGGGCCAAGAAATCGGCCTAAATCCAATGTGTTTGACCGACCCAATGCTGCAGGTTCAATCTGTTGTATTGGAACCATCAGATACACATTTAGTACCCACGATGTGTTGGTCATATCCAGAGGTGTGTGCCAGTGATGAAGCACCGCTGGCACACATATATGTGAAGGGGGCGGGCAGTGGGGGTCTGGGCTGCGGGTGCACCGTGAGGTCCTGGCTGCGGGTGTAGCATGAGGTTATGGCTACAGGTGTAGTGTGGGGTCCAGCTGCAGATGCAGCATCGGGCGGGGAGGGGCAGAGCCTCTCAGCCTGCCACTGATTGGCTGAGAGTGCTCTCTCTCTCAGCCAATCAGCAGTCTCGCTTTCATGCCGCTGATTGGCTGAGAGAGCTCTCTCAACAATTCAGTGGCAGGCCTATCTTTTGCATTTTTTTTCACATTCTGCTCAGCACTTACCAGACACTGCGGATTGCCTGCCCCACGCGACACTGCACCCACAGCCCGGACCAGCTCCCTGAGGCATGCGATTTATCCCATGTAAAAAATGTCACACCAAATCGTAGTGAGCTCTCCAGGGCAGCTGCCGGGGGAGCTCAGGGGAAATTAGATCCGACTTGTCCTTTGGACAAGTCGGCCTAATGTATGGGGACCTTAAGACTTTCTAGGTAACTTCATTGAGTTAAATTCAAATAAACTATGAAAGTAAGCATTGATGCTGCTGCCTACATATACTGCATTTCTCATTTAACAATACATTATCATGCATCAAAACAAGCGCTTTCATGTGGTCAGCAGGGCTGTGCCATTCCAGCTTAGTTGTGGTGACAGGGGGACAATGCACTAAAGTTTTGTGCTGATAGAGACTTGTTCAGGCAGACAAGCTAAATGCTGTAATCTGTCCAGGCTCCTAAACACTGTCATTACTCTCCATCTGCAGATAACAAAGGAAGCTATTGGATAATTGTAATTAGTGTCTGGATGTCCTGACATCTCCAGCAGACCCCTCCCTGTAATGCTAAAATGTCTCCCCACTCTTTTGTTGGTAAAAGAAAATGGAAAATGTTTTTGGTAAAGTGCTACAGATGTATACGGCCCCATCAACCCGACAAGGGGCTAATTCAGCTTCTAACACTGATTAGCAAGTGTTTTGCTTATCTGGAAATTCGCACACGTGGCAGCATGCATGCAGGAGCCCTGGAACTGCGATTGCATTTTGGAAAATACGTCCGAATGCAAGGTGGGGGGTGGGGATGGAGCACCTACACAGCATTTTGGAGACTTTCACACAGCGTTAGGGGTCGCAATCTGATCCATATGTGGGGTGGACTTCATTGCTGTGTGACATCACATGCAGCCGATGTGACCCAAAACATGGCAGCTCAGGCAGGGGCTACGATACATTTATAATACCCCCATTTATAATACAGAACAATCCATTATACAGAAAGGGCCTAATTCAGGCATGTAATGCAAAGCTGATATTCCACGGAACTGAGTGATTATCGGCAGACTGCTCATGTGCATCTGTGAATTAGGTTCGGTGAAACCAAAGTGCTGATTCCTGATCAGTGACAGAGCTGGGTGCTGCACTGTAACATTACATGCAGAATCTGGTTTCTGTCATAGGGCCTTATTCAGGTTGCTTCGTTCACATGGGAATTCGCACATAGTGCGTTTTTTTGCTCAGTACGCATGTGTATCATCTGCAGTGCGCTTGTGCAGGTTTCATCACCCGTCAATGCAAGCACCCTTGCAAACAGAAATACATTTGTGAACGAGCACTACCAATATAGGCGTGATGTGGGTGTTTCTGTGTGCGTGGCCTCGAAAGAGGGCAGAAATGGGTGGAAACTGGGGCGTATATAGAGGTGTTGCCCACAAGTGCTGGGTGGTGGCTTTGCAGAACTGTGTGAACACTCTCACTACTCGACTTCAAAACCATTTGCAAGGAAAAAGTGACCCTCAGGTCTCGCAGGCCAACAGCTTAACGGACAAATGATCACAAGAGCAAACACCGTCATAACATTCGCTTTACAATCTCTTGCTCTATGCATGTGTTCAATTTCATTTGGAAAAATGACAACTATATCACTGTAATGTCCGGAAATCATTCTAAAATGATTTAATTCTTTACAATTTAGACAATGAGGTAAGGCTATAGATCAGGCATGTTCAAACTGTGGCCATCCAGTTGCTGTGAAACTACACATACCAGCATGCCTTGCTATTCCCTAATAGTAAAACTGTGGCAAGGCATAAGGGGACTTGTAGTTTCACAACAGCTGGAGGGCCATAGTTTGGACATGTCTGGTATAGATCGAATTGAAGTATATTGATAAGCATGTTTAAAATGGTTGCGTGTGTGTATGCGTACATGTTTTGTGGAAAAATGCCTTTCTGCATATGTGTATGTTCGCACAGTGCATGATGATGTGTTCATGTGACTGTGCCTACAAGCACGCAAGTGTGCGAGTACTTATAAGTCCACTCCCATTTGTGTACCGTATAGTGCGTGCATGCGCTTGATGTGCGCACGGGTGCGCGCGAATGTTCACGCAAACAAATCAACCTGAATAACCTCCATAGTGTAGAAGCCAGCACTGTACAAAGCCCGCATCTCCTTACCCCTCACCTCCCGAGTGATGAAAATGGGGGTTCAGGCCATAAAGCCATGCCCCTACTTGAGAGGCTACATTCCCTACTCATATGGCCACGCCTACTTTCACTAGTGTCACCAGCAGTAGGGACACCACTGGTGCCGAATATCTTTTTTTTATTTTATTTCTGTGTAATCAGAATCAGCTTTATTGGTCAGGTATACTTGCGTATACTAGGGCCAGTATTCAATGCCTCAGATTCGCCGTTTTTTTTCAGTAAATCTGGCAATTCGCTGGGTTTACGGCGAATTTTCTGTTAGAAAAAACAATTCTCCCTATTCAATGGAGGCAATTCGCCACAAATGAACAGCGAATGTCTGCCGATTCGCCGTAGATTATTCTCCACATTTCACCTGTGATTTTCAATGGGGTTTTTAGTGGAATTCGCCGACAGTGTATTTAATGCTCAAATGGAGAACTGCTTTCTCCACTGATTTTCGCCATGATTCTCCGTTTAGCATTCGGCAGCTTTTTTAGGTGAACTGTAATGTGATCTTTTAAATTAAAGCGTTTTTAATTTTTTTTTTTGTGTTAAAAAATCAGAATATTTTTCCTATGAAGGGGCATGCTATTTTTATTCATATACGTGCAGCACATGAATATATTTTTAATATATATATATTTTTTTTTAAACAATATTTTTTTTTTATTTATTTTTTTTACACATTCGCCAGCAGGGGGCCGGGAGCCGGAGCCGCTCATTAATATTCATATATTCACTGCACACTGATCCCGATGATCGGGACCAGTGAGAGTGCAGCGGCTCCGACCCCAGCAGCACCCTGCAAGCGCTTCTGCTGGGGGTGAGGTGAGGGGAGGGAGGTGAGGGGACGGGAGGGGGGAGAGATATGCGGGGGACAAGCTGACAGGGACGGCTCCAGCAGTAGCAGACCTCTGACTCCGGCAGCCACAGCACGGTGATGTCAGCGCTGGGACTGCTTGAGCCGGAGGCTCTGCTGCTGCTGGACCTGTCCCCAGGCTGTGCGGAGGCTCCCGCCTGCATCAGCGCGCTCCCCCGCCGCGACACCAGTCCCTCCCATCCCCCTGCAGACTCCAGACAGGCATGGAGCATCTGCACAGGGGGATTCGTCACTCTTCACACTATTCGCCGTCAGGGGCAGCGAGCCCATGACGCATTGAATAGTGTGGGCTGGCGTCTGGCAGCGAAGTGAAGGGGAGTGAAAAATCATGGCGAGCGCACTGCGAATCAAAAACAGGATTCGCTGCCATGCGCTCGCCATGGCATTGAATACTCCCCTAGGAATTGGATTTGGATTGCTGTGCAACAGCCGGTTAGGTAACAGTGAAACAGAGACCATACAGATATATATAACACATACAGATATATGCTTGATGAACCTGGGGATTATAGATGGAGGGAACATATATTCGCTGAGCTGCACATCACCTAGGCAGCCATCAGCAGCGCCACTGGTCATTGCAACAGCCAGGTAGGTAACAGATAAGCAGAGACAGTACAGTTATAGGTTGCTATGCAGTGTATGAAACAGGGGAGACAGAGGGTAACATATGGCTGAGTGGCACAGTTCCTAGGCAGCCATATTGCTGTGCCATCTTGGTCATGCTGGAGCTGCAGCTGGGGGGAACCAGCATGCAGGGAAAAGAAGGGGGAAGTCAGAGAGAGGCTGTGAGGCCAGGGGGCCAGGAGTTGGCACTTGGGCCCTCCCTGGGCTGAGGTTCCACCAGTGCTTCTCAAGTGTCTGTGCAGCCGGGGTCCTGCTGTCCTTGATGACCGATGTTTTCCTCTGGGACGACTCAGTGGGGTGCCGCACAATGCCACTGGGGGCTGAAGCCCATGCTGGGGGGCCATCTGTTCCCTACTTTGTGTCCTGCACCGGGCGCCGATCCTGAACAAAAGGCTGCCAGAGTAGTGTAGCAGTGCTCTGTTACGGTCAGCTTGTTGCGCTGAAGGAGTAGCGGGCTGGCCACGGACAGCAGCCGGACCTCAGCGCCACGAGGCACATCATGCTCTCACTCTCCACCCAGCCACCCTCCTTGCTGGGAAGGGGGGATATGGTGTTGTGTGACCGCCGGGTGGGGCCAGCTCGTAGCCGGTGCAGCACTCCTCCATCCTCCCACCTCCACCTCATCTCCAGCTGCTCTCTCTGCCTCCCCAGCCGCTCTCTCTTCTTCTCCGGGGGCCGGGGATGGGAACTCCAGGGAGTGGGAGCCTGGAGCTCCACATGAGTGTGACCATACCCGGCCCCCACCGGTATAAGGTGTATAGGAAACTTAAATTGATTCTCTTTTTTTAAATTTAGGTCTCATCCCCAAGAAATGTCAGAAGTGTAGAGGATACATAATCACCCATAATCACTCATAGATGCTCTAGAGCAAGATGTGCATGCCTAGTTTGTAATATACTGTACATCTAGGGCCTGATTCTGGTTCACGCGCAAAAGCAAATTCTCTCTCTGATGGACACAATGTGCACTGCAGGGGGGCAGGGAACAAAAACTGTATTCCCACTTACTGCCAGTTCGTAAATCTCACATTCATTTCATTCCAGTGTCACAGTTATATGTATATTCTGGTATATTTCTTGGTTATATACACAGCTTTTACATTGTAATAATTTACAAATATAGTTTTATAAAATAATGCATGTCAGAAGTTATGCACTGTAGTCTTTAAATAGCAATGGGTTGTAAATCTCATTTATCTACATATTTTTCCAGAAACAGTTGCAGGTAACTTTCCATTGCTGGCCTGGAAACATCTTTGAAATTAAATGCTTCAGCCACATACTTCTGGGCTTCCCCACATTTTGTGTCAGATGTGTGGCCAAAATCAAATTGAAATCACATTTTCAGCTCATATAGGAAAAGCTGGCGCTGAGCTGGATCCTAAATGGGAGTTTAGACTCACAGCTCAAAGCAAAGTCATGTTAGGTCATTACTACAGGGTTGCATTCTGCATGTGGAATGGAAAGCACAATGGTGCAGAGTCTCCTGTAAGTGTGCATTAGTGCATTGTCACACTGCATCTGTTATTATGTGTTATACATGATTTTTAATACTATGGGGTGATTTCTGGTTCACTCACAATATAGTGCTAAGCAGAACAGTGGCGCGCAGGGGGGACTCCCAAATGCCCCTCTGTGGGACACTGCCGGCTCCTCAGTGCTGATAGGGTAAGAAGCAGGTCAGCGGGACGCCGCTCCCTGCTTATCCCCATCACGCACTCAGACTGATCATATACCCCCAGCAGCCACCGAAAAAGGACACACCTACTGAGAGACATAAGCCCATTTGGGTTTATGGTCTAAAGGGATCTGTTGATACCCTGATTCCCATAGGGGCTCTCAGCAGTGGTACTCAACGGGCTGTTTTCTTCCCACCATCCCCCCAAGCACATTGCACATTGCTTATTGTATTGTAATTATTGTAATTATTGTTATCACGCTTTTTCCAATAAAACACTGTTTATACCTAACACCACAAACTCTATTTACTTTAATCACATTAAGGCAGCGCTCAGCCCACCTCTCTCTTTCTTTGATAACTATTCTAATCTCAGCCAGTGATTTAAGTAGTCTGGAAAATCTGTTGCATTGTCTGTTATTTTAGACTCCTCATATCATTTTGTGCCTCCACAATGCTGCCATGTATGTGCTGTCTGCTGACTACACATGTGATGTGATGACCTTCTGCATTCACTTGCTGGAGTCCTGTCTTTATTTTTATTGTCTGATGGGGTCCCAGGGCAAAATAGTTTGAGGACCTCTGCACTAGAGGGAGGAAGATTCAGGGGGAATTAGAGGAAGAATTACTTCACAGAAAGAATAGTAGATAAGTGGAATAGCCTCCCATCAGAGGTGGTAGAAGCAAATACAGTAGAACAATTTAAACATGCTTGGGATAGGCATATTGATATCCTTACAAAAAAAATAAGGATCAAATATGATTTGAAGGAACATGTTTAAAAAAAGGGCAGACTAGATGGGCCAAGTGGTTCTTATCTGCCGTCAAATTCTATGTTTCTATAAGCATGCACCTTCGTGGTTATTGATTGAGAAAAATTTACAAATATCACAGCACATGTAGCACAGAGGTACTGAAAACCAAATTTAAAACAATAACATAGTACTAACATGAACACCTAAACTAGTGAGACCAGAGCAGCAGATTTAACCACAAAAAGCTCTCCATTGCATCCATCTACCAGCCAAGCTTTGTAAAGAGGACAAGTGGAGAAGTTGCCCATATTAACCAACCAACGAAGTGGTGTATATATATATATATATATATATATATATATATATATATGTATATATATATATATATATTTTTGTAGAACTGAAGACCAGCAACATCAGGTTTAGTATAGAAAATGCTTTTAGTTCAGGCATATATAAAGTGCAGAGTGACAAAAGTACAAAGAAGAGGAGTCCATTTAAACAGCAACAACGATCTCAATAAGTTAAAAATACTTAGCGATCATGGTTTCTCCTCCACAAAAGGTCATTGCACGACGGCCGTTTCGGTGCCAATGAGCACCTTAGTCATGTGCTGGGTCACGTGACGTTCTGTACTAGGGCGTTGTCAAGGCAACCAAAAAACAAGAACAAATGCCGGGCATATAGATAAGAAAAAGGAGCTAATATATAACAAATTATAACCAAGAGGCGCAACACTTATTCTACTGTATGTCTATGGTGAACGTGGGAATAAGGACTAGATCAGCGATTAAACGCGATCCCCCACTGGTATAAACACACAATTTGTAAACAACACTGGAGACAGAAAAATACATATGTAAATACAAAACAATACATAAATGTAAACATGAAAAAATGAAAAAAAAAACAGGTCAGATATAATATACATGGATGCAGAAAAACCGTATCGACCACCAACTAAAGAAAACAATTAAGCGATAGTTCTTCATTCAACCCATGTGGGGCCACAGAATGAAGTCTGTGGATCCACATACATTATTTTGGAGAAGGAGACGATCCCTATCACCACCGCGTCTCAACGGTGGGATATGATCTATGGGCATGAAACTAAAGTCACGCAAGGTGTGTTTCTTGAGTAAAAAATGCCTGGCTACAGGCGGAGTATTGCCATCGATGCTTGATAAAGCCTTTTTCAAGGATGACCGGTGCTGGTTTATGCGTTCTTTTAGGAGGCGAATGGTCTTGCCCACATATACCAATTTGCACGGGCACATGATGACATATATGACATAGCGGGTTTCGCAAGTAAGATGGAAGTGTATATTGTAGCTTCTTCCCTGTGCAGGATCTGTAAAGACATTTCCTGAGCAGATGAACTGGCAATTGACACATCTGTGGCACTTGGTGACTCCTGGTCTTGCTGCCAACCAGGTTTGATTTTTGTTAACACCAATATCTGATTTAGCCACAATGTCCCTGGTGTTATTACTCCTTTTGTAACAAAAAAGGGCAGTATTGGAGCATGCCGGGCCAACTCGTTCATCACTCTGCACAATATGCCAATGCTTCAAGATGGTGTTGCGGATGTGTTTGGAGGCAATAGAGAAGGTGGTAGAAAAAATAAGTCTTTCTCTTTCAACATCCTTAACTTTTTTGGTAGGTGCATACAATGTGAAACGGCGTCGTCAATTTCTCTTGGATCATATCCTCTGTCAATAAAGCGTGACCCCATGTCCTTTAAAGCTGGTATCAACTCTTCCTCCTCCGCGGTCACCCTGACAACCCTCAGAAGTTGGGACAGGGGAAGACCATGCTTGAGGGGGAGAGGGTGAAAACTATCCGCCATAAGAAGTGTGTTGTTATCTGTCTCCTTTCTGTATATTCTGGTAGACAGTTTATTAGCCTTTTTAAAGACACACATATCTAAATAGTTGATGGTTGTTTCACTGTAAGACAGTGTAAACCTGATGGTGGTCTGTAGGGCATTCAATGCATCAATGAAAGCAGTAAGGCAACACCAAAAATAAATCGGCAATATATCGAACTTAAAAGTGGATAAATTGCGAAAAAATAGGGTGTGACATGATATGTTCAACTTCATAAATGTACATGTAGAGGTTGGCATATGAGGGGGCCATGTTGGACTCCATAGCCGTACCTCTCAACTGCAAATAAAAATAATTCTGAAAAAGAAAATAATTCTTCTTCAAAATAAAATCCAAAAGCAGCAACAAAAATTCTATAACCGGGCCCTGGTAGTGTGGACTGGAGGAAACCAATGTATGCACCGCTTCAATGTCCTCTTGATGCATGATATTCGTGTATAGACTAGTAATGTCTAGGGTGACCAACAAGCTGTTTTCAGATAAAGTGCCAAGTGCATTGATTTTGTGAATAAAATCAGTAGTATCTTTGACAAAATACTTCATATTCTGCACAATTGGCTGGAGCCAAAAATCAATATATTGTGACACAGGCTGGCAGAGTGAGCCACATGATGAAATTATAGGTCGCTCGGGGGGATTAACCAAAGTTTTATGTACTTTGGGAAGTACATATATTAAGGGCAACCTAGGGTGGCTCTGTGTCAAGAAGAAAGAAGTAGGTTTGTCGATCCATCTGTTCTTTAAACCCAGCAGAATAATGGCATCTAATTCCTTTTTGTAAGTGTAGCATCTTATAACAGCATTTATCTGCCAGCTGCCTGTTGATTTCTCCCACGTAGTCATCCTTATTAAGTAGAACAATGCCACCCCCCTTATCAGAGGGGCGGATGATGACATCATTGTTATCTCTAAGAGACTTGAGGGCCATGTTTTCTTCCCTGGTAAGGTTTGAAAACGATACCTTTTGATGATTCATAAAGGGAATAACGTCTCTTCTAACAAGATTAATAAATGTTTCAATTTGAGGATTAGTGCTGGGTGGATAGAATGTACTTCTGGGTTTAAATTTGGAAGGATCGGCGACATTGGGTTCCCGAGTACTGAAATAGTTTCTAAGCTTTAACAGGCGGTGAAACTTAAAGAGCTCAACTTCAAAATCAAAGGGATCTTGTTTATAGGTTTTAACAAAAGATAACCCTTTGGATAAAACCGCCATCTCAGGTGGTGTCGGGGTGTATGTAGACAGATTAAATATAACTACTTCCTTCTGTCTTTGCGCGTTGATTTTTTTTATTATTATTATTATAATTTTATTTATATGGCGCCACAAGTGTTTCGCAGCGCCGTACAAAGGAACAATACAGGGAGACAAAGCTTGGCATAACATTGAATAAATAACAAGAATACAGTACAAATAAAGAGCTCCACAGTTTAATACACATTACAGCTTGGATATAAGTAGTGAGGACTCAATCAACATACAACTAGAGGCTAGATGCCAATGATGGAGATGAGTATGCGGACAAAAATGGTCACTGAGGGGGAAATTTACTAAAGGAAATTTGTAAAAAATAGGTGTATTTGTATCCAGAAATACACTTATTTTTGACATTTACTATCCCGAAAATACGGCAATTCGTATTCGTATTGATAGCACATCAATACGACTACGAATTGCCGTATTTTTGGGATAGTAAATGTCAAAAATAAGTGTATTTCTGGATACAAATACACCTAATTGTTTTACAAATTTCCTTTAGTAAATTTCCCCCTGAGTGTTGGTCACCCATTTTCCGGGGTTTGTGCTTGGCCCCTCCCCTTCTGCAAGGCTTGGCCCTTTGTATTTGGACCTTGTGACTGTGCCCTTCTGAAAAGGATGTTTCTGTGAATCAGAGTCAGAAGCAGACGTGTGCGAATCGATGTCTGTGTAATTTCTATTGGCACGGGCCCTACAGGACTTGTTGGTCACCCTCCACGGGGTTCTAGTATCACCCCCTTGTAACCAGTTATACACCCTTAATTCTTTATAATCGTCTTTTACTGCCATATATTTGCTCTTTTTAAAGGACAGTAATTCAGCATGAAATTGGCTCAAATTGTTCTCAATTTTAATGAGCCAATCCTGAGAGGTATCAGCCTTGAGGACATCAAGACCTGTTGATTCACACAATTCTATTTCTCTGTCAAGTAGAACCAAATCAGCATTGACCTGTTCGATCACAAGGATCATTAATTGGAATGAACAGTCTTTCAGAATCTATATATATATATATATATATATATATAATTTCCAAACGAAAAGAGCACTCAGGAGACTTGTTCATCGGTACAACATGTAACTGTATTCACGGTATAAACAGCCGTTTTCGGGACCGCAGCCCCTTCGTCAGATACCTACAGCAGTTAAACACATACACAATCCCCCCTACATATACCCCATCACTCACCTGGTCCCGGCGTCTCTGCACTCTGAATCCGGTAGGATCACTGCCCAATCTGCAGTATACTTCCTTGTCGCTCAATTAAGAATAGATCTCCTCCTTGTAATCAAAGATGTTCTGGACCACAATGGCCCCACCTTTGTCCGCTGGTCGTATCGAGATGCTTGAATCAGTTTCCAGGCCCTTCAGTGCCTCAATCTCCAACTTGCTAAGATTGGGGCGTGTCTTGCGTGGAGTGGCCAGATATCTCTGTGCCGAGTCATCGAGTAGGCGACTGAATGTTTTAATGGAACTGTTTCCAGACAGCGGATCAAAGGAAGAGTGGTAATTTTTTGACAAGAAGGAGTCGTAGATAGTGGGCAGGCGCTCTGTCGTGGACTCCTTAAAGTGTTCTTTGAGCCTCAAGCGTCGAGCAAACTGGTGTACGCTCAATTTCCACTTGAACTTGTCATGCCCATTAGTTGGAACAAACTGAGTCCTTTATTCAATACACGAATCTTAATTGGCGACAGAGTCCTACTAGAAAGATTAAATATTAGGTTTTCAGCTCCTCCCCCAGGATCTTGCGGGCCCCTCTTGTTTTGACCCCCTCTCCTGGTGGCAGATCGTTTTTGCGTGCGTTCCTGCAGGGCTTTCTGCCTAAAGGGCCGCACGGCAGACGGGAGCCATCATCAGTTTCAGAAAACTGGAAATCGCTGTCACTACTCTTAAAGTTGTCATCTTGACCTCTCCTCTGTTGCCAAGGCCTTCTGCGCCTGCCCTGGGGTCTCCCTGGGCCAGACACATCAGATCCGCCATACAACCAATTGTAGACTTTATTGTCCTCGTAATCATTGTCGACAGTTGTTTTCTTATTCCTTTTGAAACGCAGCAATTCATTGCGATATTGCGACCAATATCGCAATGAATTACTGCGTTTCAAAAGGAATAAGAAAACAACTGTCGACAATGATTATGAGGACAATAAAGTCTACAATTGGTTGTATGGCGGATCTGATGTGTCTGGCCCAGGGAGATCCCAGGGCAGGCACAGAAGGCCTTGGCAACAGAGGAGAGGTCAAGATGACAACTTTAAGAGTAGTGACAGCGATTTCCAGTTTTCTGAAACTGATGATGGCTCCCGTCCGCCGTGCTGCCCTTTAGGCAGAAAGCCCCGCAGGAACGCACGCAAAAACGATCTGCCACCAGGAGAGGGGGTCAAAACAAGAGGGGCCCGCAAGATCCTGGGGGAGGAGCTGAAAACCTAATATTTAATCTTTCTAGTAGGACTCTGTCGCCAATTGAGATTTGTGTATTGAATAAAGGACTCAGTTTCGTTCCAACTAATGGGCATGACGAGTTCAAGTGGAAATTGAGCGTACACCAGTTTGCTCGACGCTTGAGGCTCAAAGAACACTTTAAGGAGTCCACGACAGAGCGCCTGCCCACTATCTACGACTCCTTCTTGTCAAAAAATTACCACTCTTCCTTTGATCCGCTGTCTGGAAACAGTTCCATTAAAACATTCAGTCGCCTACTCGATGACACAGAGATATCTGGCCACTCCACGCAAGACATGCCCCAATCTTAGCAAGTTGGAGATTGAGGCACTGAAGGGCCTGGAAACTGATTCAAGCATCTCGATACGACCAGCGGACAAAGGTGGGGCCATTGTGGTCCAGAACATCTTTGATTACAAGGAGGAGATCTATTCTCAATTGAGCGACAAGGAAGTATACTGCAGATTGGGCAGTGATCCTACCTACAAATACCAGAAGGAACTGTTCACTATCCTTAAGTCAGCATTTGACCATCACTTGATACCTCAAAAGGTATATATGTCCCTCCAAGTGGCACATCCTTTAGTGCCGCTCATTTATACGTTGCCTAAGCTTCATAAGCATGCCACCAAGCCCCCGGGTAGACCCATCATCTCTGCCCGGGGGTCATTATTACAACCTGCCTCCAGATTGCTGGACAGTCTTGCCCAGCCTTTTCTGTCCCAACACGGCACCTTCTTAAAGGACACAACCTCGTTTTTGTCTAAACTTCAGAGTGTGGATTCGGTACCCGAGGGTACGCTACTGTGTTGCTTGGACATTAAAAGCCTGTATACTTCAATACCACATGAGGGTGGTCTGAAGGCGATGAAATGGTTCCTGGAACAACACATGGACCCATTGACGTTCGATCATCAGCTGTTTTTGACTCTCCTGGAACTCACATTATGTAGAAATTACTTTTTATTTGATGGCTCTTTCTTTTTGCAGCTACGTGGGTGCGCGATGGGATCATCGGTAGCACCCACGTATGCTAATGTGTATATGTTCCAGGTGGAGCATGATATGTTTTTTGCCGATCCCAATGTCGCTCGATGTATCTTGTTATACACAAGGTACATCGACGATATCTTTATGCTTTGGACAGGAGGTATGGAGTCGTTTGTATCACTGATGGAGGCTCTTAATGCTCAGGACTTCCCTATCAAGTTTACCTATACTTGTGATTTGATCAAGGCTAACTTTTTAGATGTGGCTGTAACTCTGTGTGAGGGTAGGTTTGAAACAGAGGTATACTCTAAGAGCACAGACCGTAATACCCTGCTCCGGGCCACCAGTCACCACCCCCCTGCCCTTAAGAAGGGGCTGCCATTGTCGCAGATGGTGAGGGCCGCCCGTATCACCAGTCAGCCTAATAAGATCCCCGAAGCATTGGACAAAGTGGTAGTGAAGTTCAGTGATCGAGGGTATGATCTTTCTTTGTTAAATCAACACAAGAGTAAAGTGAGTGGGATGTCACGGGAAGAGCTTATGTCCCCAGCCCCTAAAGTGTCCATGAATAGGATACCTTTTGTGTCCGATTTTTCTGTGTCTAGCCCTGTGGTCAGCAGAGCTGTCAAAGTTCTTTGGCCCATAGTGGGTACCGACAAGGACCTGAACATGCTCTCCCAGTCCAAACCGCTATTGTCATACCGACGTGGCAGAAATTTAAGGGACCAGATGTCACCAAAATTGAACGTCCCATGGCCAATGTGTATGTTAAGCCTCCAGGTTGCTATAAATGTTTTAATTGCATCACATGTTCTTATATGATTGCATGCAAATCATTTCCCCACCCCCACTGTGACCGTAACTATGACATCAGGCATGTCCTCACATGCAATACCACCTTTGTGGTATACATTGTCACGTGTCCCTGTGGCTTACTGTATGTGGGCCAGACCTCTCGCAAATTTAAGGAGAGGATGGCCGCACATAGGTCTGCCATTGGCTTGACTCTACGTGGCAAGGAAGTAGACCAACCTGTGCCGCGTCACTTTAAGGCAGCAGGTCACATGCTTGAAGATTTAAAATATTTTATCATTGATCATGTCCCTCTGTCACTGAGAGGGGGTGATCGTGCCAAATTATTGATTATTAGAGAGTCCCAGTGGATCTTGCGCTTGGGCACCACCAGACCGGGTGGCCTGAATGACAAGATCAATTGGAACTCCTTTCACTAAATATGCTTGCTGGTTGTGTTCTGTACTATCCATCTGTATGTGTATGTATATGTATCTGTTTTCAATTACTGTATGTTTAATGTGCTTCCCTTTTTTGTATTTAGATTGCCACTAGGTTCTGTGCTGCTCCGCTGTCCGGGTAACGCTGGTGGAGTCAAGGCGGATGGGGCAGTCTGTGAAACGCAGTGTAAGCCAGGTGACACGCAAGCTATGCGGTCACCATGGTTACGCGCTGGCCATAACCGGAAGTGCGGCATCTGACGACTTCCGGCGTGACGGATTCAGCGTGCAGAGACGCCGGGACCAGGTGAGTGATGGGGTATATGTAGGGGGGATTGTGTATGTGTTTAACTGCTGTAGGTATCTGACGAAGGGGCTGCGGTCCCGAAAACGGCTGTTTATACCGTGAATACAGTTACATGTTGTACCGATGAACAAGTCTCCTGAGTGCTCTTTTCGTTTGGAAATTGGATGTGCTAATTATCGTGGCACCGGGAGCAGGTGATTCTATCAGAGTGCCGGCATAAGTGGATTGCTATATATATATATATATATATATATATATATATATATATATATATATATATATTTATATATATATATATATATCAGAATCACTTTATTGCCAAGTATATCAGTGCACACAATACACAAGGGACTTATTTCTGATAATTGCTGCTCCCATACAGTATACATACATGGCAGACCAATACAAAACAGTACAGATAAACGTGGGGGTAGGGCATTCTGGTTGCTAGGTACATGTGTCAATTTTCAGTTGCACATTGGGTGGGATGACCGCCCATTGAGTTTATTAGGGAAATTGCTTGTGGAAAAAAACTGTTCCTGTGTCTGGCTGTCCACGCCAGTCGAGAGCCGAACCTCCTCCCAGAGGGCAGCCTTCTGAACAAGTCATGAGCTGGATGGGAGTGTCAACGTGCAAATACAGAGACACCAATCCCTCATTGATGTTCCTCACCATCAGTGATTCCACCATTGATTCTCCACAGTGGTCAGTATTCCCATACTGATAAACATCTTACCAAGTCTGAATTTCTGTGTACCTGTGCTGGACTTCATCAGTGTTTCTACACTGTACCAGCTATTGCCCAGTATATATATATAAATATATATATATATATATATATATATATATATATATATATATAACGAAATAAAGGAGGAGCGCACAGGTAAGCACAATTGAACAGCGTTTACTGAAAATATTTCAGTAAACGCTGTTCAATTGTGCTTACCTGTGCGCTCCTCCTTTCTTTCGTTACATGTGCAACACTAAGGCCTGTTGAGAGTGAGCAGCACCACATTTTGGAGAGATATATATATATATATAACGAAATAAAGGAGGAGCGCACAGGTAAGCACAATTGAACAGCGTTTACTGAAAATATTTCAGTAAACGCTGTTCAATTGTGCTTACCTGTGCGCTCCTCCTTTCTTTCGTTACATGTGCAACACTAAGGCCTGTTGAGAGTGAGCAGCACCACATTTTGGAGAGACGGATCCAGTCATTTATGTGTTAACATTGCGCAGATTCTTCTCTTGTATATATATATATATATATATATATATATATATATATTTATATATATATATATATATATATATATATATATCAGAATCACTTTATTGCCAAGTATATCAGTGCACACAATACACAAGGGACTTATTTCTGATAATTGCTGCTCCCATACAGTATACATACATGGCAGACCAATACAAAACAGTACAGATAAACGTGGGGGTAGGGCATTCTGGTTGCTAGGTACATGTGTCAATTTTCAGTTGCACATTGGGTGGGATGACCGCCCATTGAGTTTATTAGGGAAATTGCTTGTGGAAAAAAACTGTTCCTGTGTCTGGCTGTCCACGCCAGTCGAGAGCCGAACCTCCTCCCAGAGGGCAGCCTTCTGAACAAGTCATGAGCTGGATGGGAGTGTCAACGTGCAAATACAGAGACACCAATCCCTCATTGATGTTCCTCACCATCAGTGATTCCACCATTGATTCTCCACAGTGGTCAGTATTCCCATACTGATAAACATCTTACCAAGTCTGAATTTCTGTGTACCTGTGCTGGACTTCATCAGTGTTTCTACACTGTACCAGCTATTGCCCAGTATATATATATAAATATATATATATATATATATATATATATATATAACGAAATAAAGGAGGAGCGCACAGGTAAGCACAATTGAACAGCGTTTACTGAAAATATTTCAGTAAACGCTGTTCAATTGTGCTTACCTGTGCGCTCCTCCTTTCTTTCGTTACATGTGCAACACTAAGGCCTGTTGAGAGTGAGCAGCACCACATTTTGGAGAGACGGATCCAGTCATTTATGTGTTAACATTGCGCAGATTCTTCTCTTGTATATATATATATATATATATATATATATATATATATATATATATATATATATATATATATATATATATATAAGACTGGAAAACCCAACCGCGCCTCACAAAGAGAAGGCAGCACCTCTGAGGGGCCCCCTGTTAGACAGGACCCAAAGGTTTAGAGATAGAGAAAATGGAGTATCAGAGTGCGCCAATTCATTTGCATATACAACAGTATTGTTGAACAAACAGTATAGTAGTCTGAAGAAGAATCATAAAAAATTTATTCAGGAATCTTCCAAAAGATGATACAGGCCCAACGCGTTTCGTCAACAGCTTGACTTCATCAGGGGCATTGGAAGCAGAGCAGTACAAAGCAATTTCACACTATAGAATTCTCATTGTTTAATTAAAAAACAAACAGCAGAAGTTTTCATGCGAAAGGCAAAACTGGAAATGGTTTACGCACTAAGGATCAGCAACAGTGATACAGGCCTGAATTCATTCAGCATTTGGATCTCAGGAGTTCACTTCCGGTCTGCTCTGCTTTAACTGTTTATTGGGGTTATTTACCTTCCCCCGAAATTGCGATTTAACTTTGGATACCATTGGATTGCGATTATACCATGCTTTATCACTGTTGCTGATCCTTAGTGCGTAAACCATTTCCAGTTTTGTCTTTCGCATGAAAACTTCTGCTGTTTGTTTTTTAATTAAACAATAAGAATTCTATAGTGTGAAATTGCTTTGTACTGCTCTGCTTCCAATGCCCCTGATAAAGTCAAGCTGTTGACGAAACGCGTTGGACCTGTATCATCTTTTGGAAGATTCCTGAATACATTTTTTATGATTCTTCTTCAGACTACTATACTGTTTGTTCAACAATACTGTTGTATATGCAAATGAATTGGCGCACTCTGATACTCCATTTTCTCTCTCTCTCTCTCTCTCTCTCTATATATATATATATATATATATATATATATATATATATATATATATATTACTAAGAAAGCTATTGCCCAGTTTATATATATATATATAATACTAAGAACCATTGGCGTGGACAACGTGATATGGGTTGGCATAATGTGAGTCCGATTGGCTAGGGCCCAGATACAAATTTAACTTTAGGAATGACATTAGGAATGATAAATTTGATATTCCTCTATCAAATATTCCTCTATCCTCTATCAAATAGATACAAAGCCTTGGGGAACACTGAGGCTAGATGATCTAGGAGTGATGTTTTTTAGACAGAGTCCAATCAAGGGGCAGATACCCATCAGAACACAACAGATGGGAGAGCCCTGTTGTAAAACCAAAAAGAAAACAGGACCTGTTAGATGTGGGAAGAGAGGCGGAAAGGGGTCTAAAAATAAGACTTCAAAACCCATATATATTACTGGTATATTTAACCTACAGTATCAAGTTATGAACTCAAACCTGATGAAAATTTGCTCTTGTCTAAAGGACTCTCTTTTGCACCTTCTAAAGGCCCTGATGGTTTCGATTTATTTATCAATGCCAACAAGTTCAGTAGATCCCTTACTTTAAACCCTTCCCGACATTTGACGTACATTTACGTCATGGTCGGGATGTACTTCCGACACATGGCATAAATGTACGTCATGCCATTAAACTGTCACCGCGTCTATAGACGCGGTGACAGAGGGACGATGTCTGCTGTCCCTGACAGCAGACATCTTCCCTCATTGCCCAGGGGGGGCATCGATGCCCCCCCCCATCGGCGATCGCTGTGATTGGCTGTTCAAATGTGAACAGCCAATTACAGCGTTTTCTGTGTACCGGCGAATAACGTCGCTCGGTGACACAGGGATCGGTGGTGATTGGTGCTGTTAAGTACAGCACCAATCACCACCGGGTGTAAGGGTGTCACTGGTGGTCACCCCACCTCACCCCACCTGCCCCCAAAGGCTGTGATTGGTCCGTCGGACCGACGGACCAATCACAGCCATTACACCACACAGAAAATACCGGAGACAGCCCTGCAGCCGCCATTCCGGTCAGGAACAGCGTGCAGAGCGGTCTCCGAGCCCATCTGTGCCCTTATACTGACCTGATCAGCGTTGGTGGCATCCGTGCTGCCAGCTGCTGGTGCTTCCTGGTTGCTGTTACTTCCTGGTGCTTGAGCTGCTGCTGCTGCTGCAGCGTCATTATGTCAGAGAATAATATTGTGTGATATAATTTTGTCTCTGCTGCCCCCTGCTGCCCCCCTTTTGTGCTGATCAGTATAAATTAACTGATCAGCAAGTTTTTTTGGGGTGCAGGTTTTTTTTTTAAATATACCCTGTCAGGTTGCACCAAAAGTTGTGTGCCTGCTGCCCCTCACTGCTAATCAGTGTTGCATCACTGATCAGCATTATTATTTTTTTTTGAGGGTGCTGTGGGTTTTTTTTTTAAAATTTTTTTACACCCACAGTGATTTTGTGGGTGTCCTGTGGCCGCTGAGCGCTGATCAGTGACGTACATCACTGATCAGCATTTTTAGCACAGGGTTGATCTAATTTTTTTTTTTGGGATCAAATTCCTGTTGCGTTTGACTCATCAGTAGTTTTTTTTTATTTATTTTTTTTTGGAGGGTGCTGTGGGTTTTTTTTTTAATTTTTTTTACACCCACGGTGATTTTGTGGGTGTCCTGTGGCCGCTGAGCGCTGATCAGTGACGTACATCACTGATCAGCATTTTTGGCACAGGGTTGATCTAATTTTTTTTTTGGATCAAATTCCTGTTGCGTTTGACTCATCAGCAGTTTTTTTAAATTTTTTTTTTTTTTGGAGGGCGCTGTGGGTTTTTTTTTTTATTTTTTTTACACCCACGGTGCTTTTGTGGGTGTCCTGTGCCCGCTGAGCGCTGATCAGTGACGGACGTTACTGACCAACATCTGTGCTCAATTTTTGGCGCAGGAGCTTTTTTTTTTTTCTTTTAACTTACACGTGTTAAAGCACTACATACACACTACATACCCCCCGTGTTGAAATAAAGTTTGTACCCCCCCCCCCCCTACACTATACACGTGTTGAAACACTACACTTAAAAATAATAAAAATGTCCCAATCATCGCAAAGACTGTTTTCAGCGGAGGAGGCATATGCCTTTCTTGCCTCTGACACTGACACAGCCAGTGAAGTAAGCGATGAATTTGCATTCGTCTTAAGCTCCTCTTCCTCCTCTAGTGATGAGGGACCCCCTCAAAGACGCCCCCGTAGAGCAGCTGAGACCCCCCCCCCAATGATTGATCTCGTATGGACCCCACCACCAGACAATTTTGAGCCCCAGGTTCCTGAGTTTTTGGCCAAACCAGGAATCCAATTTGATACTACAGGCCTCAAAGAAATTGACTTTTTCAAAGTCTTTTTCTCTGATGATTTAATAAATTTAATGGTGGACCAAAGTAATTTATATGCCCAGCAGTTTATTGCCCAAAACCCCACGTCATCATTTGCTAGGTGGACCCCTGTAGATGCAGTAGAGATGATGACGTTTTGGGGTCTGGTGTTACATATGGGCATAGTAAAAAAGCCAGAAATTAGGCAATATTGGAGTACAGATGTTCTGTACAGCACCCCACTTCATCGTATGGCCATGACCCGGACTCGTTTTGAGACGATCCTTAAATTTTTGCATTACAACGATAATGCACAGTGCCCACCCAGAGATGATCCCACCTTTGACCGGCTATTCAAAGTCAGGCCGGTCATTGATCATTTCAGCGCCAAATTTGCTGAGATGTACATCCCCGAAAAATTCATTTGTGTAGACGAGTCACTTATACATTTTAAAGGAAGGGTTAAATTCCGCCAGTACCTTCCCAATAAGATGGCAAGGTATGGCATAAAAATGTATAAGCTGTGCGAAAGTACCTCAGGGTACACCCACAGGTTTAGGGTATATGAAGGGAAGGACACAAGAATTGAACCGCCAGAATGCCCCCCCTCCCTCGTAGGTGTTAGTGGAAAGATTGTCTGGATAAGGGTTATCACCTCTATGTGGATAACTTTTACACCAGCATCCCCCTGTTTAAGGCCCTTGGTTCAAGAGGTACAGCAGCTTGCGTTACTGTGCGCAAGAACCAAAGAGGCCTCCCAAAAATGCACGTTGCCCAATTACTGAGAAAGGGTGAAAGCAGGGCAATATGCACCGAAAATATGTTGTTGGTCAAATATAAGGACAAGAGGGATGTCCTTATACTGACAACAATTCACGGAGACAGTACCACCTCCGTCCCTGTACGAGGTACCAGTACCCACACCTCAAAACCTATTTGTATCCTAGATTACAATAAGTACATGGGCGGAGTGGATCTTTCAGATCAGGTACTGAAGCCGTACAGTGCCCTGCGGAAAACAAAAATATGGTATAAGAAGCTGGCCGTGTATATAATCCAGATGGCACTGTATAACGCTTACGTACTATTCCGTTCTACCAGCCAGACGGGGACATTTATGCACTTTCAAGAGGAAGTCATAAAGGGCCTAATATTTGGGAACCAGCAGGCAGAGGGCCCCAGTACTTCTAGTACTGGCCCCAGTACTTCTAGTACTGGCGCCCGTATTGTATCAGGGCAGCATTTTCCTAACGAAATCCCCTCCACTGGAAAAAAGGGCAGGACACAAAAAAGGTGCAAAGTTTGCTATAAAAAGGGAATAAGAAAGCAAACTATTTTCCACTGTGAAACTTGCCCCGACAAACCCGGCCTATGTATGAAGGAGTGCTTTAAAATATACCACACATCTATGGATTATTAGGTTCATCATTTCACCGTGCTTCGGGGGTCTTGCTAATGCGACATAGCACCCACCATTCATTCCACCAGAATCTGTGCTGCAAAATCCAAATATCACTCCTTCCCTTCTGAGTCCTGCCATGCACCCAAATGGTATTTTTTGGTCACATATGAGGCATTGCCGTACTCGGGAGAAATTGCGGCACAGATTTTGGGGTGCATTGTCTCCTTCATTCCTTGTGAAAATGAAAAATTTTGAGCCAGAACTGCATTTTTGTGTAAAAAAATTTAATTTTTCATTTTCACAGCCCAGTTGTACCAAAATTGGTGAAACCCCTGGGGGTTTGAAATGTACACTATACCCCTAGATGAATTCCCTGAGGGGTGTAGTTTGCAAAATGGGCTCACTTGTGGGGGGGTTCCACTGTATTGGTGCTTCGGGGGTCTTGCTAATGCGACATAGCACCCACCATTCATTCCACCAGAATCTGTGCTGCAAAATCCAAATATCACTCCTTCCATTCTGAGTCCTGCCATGCACCCAAATGATATTTTTTGGTCACATATGAGGCATTGCCGTACTCGGGAGAAATTGCGGCACAGATTTTGGGGTGCTTTGTCTCCTTCATTCCTTGTGAAAATGAAAAATTTTGAGCCAGAACTGCATTTTTGTGTAAAAAAATGTAATTTTTCATTTTCACAGCCCAGTTGTACCACAATTGGTGAAACCTCTGGGGGTTTGAAATGTACACTATACCCCAAGATGAATTCCCTGAGGGGTGTAGTTTGCAAAATGGGGTCACTTGTGTGGGGGTTCCACTGTATTGGTGCTTCGGGGGTCTTGCTAATGCGACATAGCACCCACCATTCATTCCACCAGAATCTGTGCTGCAAAATCCAAATATCACTCCTTCCCTTCTGAGTCCTGCCATGCACCCAAATGGTATTTTTTGGTCACATATGGGGCATTACCGTACTCGGGAGAAATTGCGGCACAGATTTTGAGGTGCTTTGTCTCCTTCATTCCTTGTGAAAATGAAAAATTTTGAGCCAGAACTGCATTTTTGTGTAAAAAAATGTAATTTTTCATTTTCACAGCCCAGTTGTACCACAATTGGTGAAACCCCTGGGGGTTTGAAATGTACACTATACCCCTAGATGAATTCCCTGAGGGGTGTAGTTTGCAAAATGGGGTCACTTGTGGGGGGGGTTCCACTGTATTGGTGCTTCGGGGGTCTTGCTAATGCTACATAGCACCCACCATTCATTCCACCAGAATGTGTGCTGCAAAATCCAAATATCACTCCTTCCCTTCTGAGTCCTGCCATGCACCCAAATGGTATTTTTTGGTCACATATGAGGCATTGCCGTACTCGGGAGAAATTGCGGCACAGATTTTGGGGTGCTTTGTCTCCTTCATTCCTTGTGAAAATGAAAAATTTTGAGCCAGAACTGCATTTTTGTGTAAAAAAATGTAATTTTTCATTTTCACAACCCAGTTGTACCAAAATTGGTGAAACCCCTGGGGTTTGAAATGTACACTATACCCCTAGATGAATTCCCTGAGGGGTGTAGTTTGCAAAATGGGGTCACTTGTGGGGGGGTTCCTAACTTTTAGCATCTTATGGTGCCTAGAAACCTACATGGTGCCTAAAAAATAATCTCATAAAAAGGAGGCTCCAAAATCAAGTAGGTGCTCCTTCTATTATGAAGCCTGTGGTTTGGTCAACGTGCACACTAGGGCCACATATAGGATATTTATGAACACAAAAGAATTGGGGGAATCAATTTTTAGTCACATTTCTCTAGTAAAATCTACTGTGTTCCTTAGAAAAATGTATTAAAATTGAAAATCTGCAAAAAAAATTAAATTTTGAAATTTCACCTACACTTTGTTTTAATTCCTGTGAAACACCTAAAGGGTTAACAAACTTCTAAAATGCTGTTTTGAATACTGTGAGGGGTGCAGTTTTTGAAATGGCATCATTTATGGGGGTGTCTCACATACAAGTCCCTCAAAGTCACATCAGAACTGAACTGGTCCCTAAAAAAATCAGTGTTTGAAATTTTCTTGAAAATTTGAGAATTTGCTATTCATATTTCAAGCCTCCTAGTGTCCAAAAAAATTAAAAGGAGGTTGAAATAATGATGGCAACATAAAGTAGACATATGGTCTTTGTTAGTTATTAACTATTTTGAGTGGTATGATTATTTGTCTCACAAGCAGAAAATTTAACATTTTGAAAATTGCAAAATTTTCAATTTTTTTACGACATTTTGGTATTTTTCACAAAAAACACAGACTGTATCAACCAAAATTTACCACTAACTTTAAGTACAATGTGTCACGAGAAAACAATCTCAAAATCACTGGGATAAGTAAAAGCAAAAAAAGTTATCCCCACTTAAGTGATACATGTCAGATTTGAAAAAAAGGGCTCTGTCAGGAAGGCAAAAACAGGCTGCGGCGGTAAGGGGTTAAAAAAGCAATTTGCTAAAAATATCGATAATTCACCCATTCCACATGAATAACTTACACATGGATCCGGATCGGGTTTAAAACCTAAATCGACTTTTTACCCGGTCGAATCCCATGGTTCTATATAGAGACATTTTCTAACCATATTAAACAGGATTTTGAAAAATTATGTAAAAATAATATATCCAGAAAAACTAATATGTCTAGAAATTAATATACAGCTGTCCGTAATTTGAAAACCAATAATGACATAATTATAAAACAGGCGGACAAGGGGGGGATAGTCGTTTTAGATCGAAATCACTATATGGAGGAGATTACAGATTATTGAATGATGTTGGTAGAAAAAATAATCACACTAGTTAATTGTGGAGTTAATGATAACTTATAAAACCCCCTGGATGACCTATCGTCGCAGGTATAGGCTCCGCAACATCGTCTCTCTCTGAATTTATCGATGTTCATATTAGAAAGTATGTGGTTAGTCTTAAATCCTATCTTAGAGATTCCACACAGGTGTTATCATTTCTGGAGAACTTTAAATGGAACCCTAGTTTTTTTTATGGTGTACTGTTGATGTAGAGGCACTTTACACCTCGATACTCCACGAAGGGGGGTTTGCAGGTGTTAGATACTATTTAGAAAAGGATACCAACATCGATAGTCGATTCTGTGCTTTTCTTTTAAATTGCTTAAGATTAGTATTGGAAAACAATTACTTTGTCCTTCAAAAGGAATATTTTTTGCAAAAACATGGGGTTGCTATGGGGACGCTATATGCCTCGTGAATTTATACCTTGGTGAATGGGAGAACAACATTGAGATTAATAACATCTTTAAGTCTTATATCAAATGCTATAAAAGATATATAGACAATCTCTTAATTAAATGGGACGGTGATATGAGATCATTTGAAATGTTTGTTGAGAAATTGAACATCAACAGTTACAATTTAAGATTTACATCTAAATGTAGTCCAGCCAAAATTGAATTTTTGGATCTTGTTTTGGACACCCATGATTGGACCGAAGGTTCCGATATATCTACTTATACCGATGATAAAACTGCCGATAGCAACCGTTATTTACATTTTGATAGTAGTCACTATCACAAATGGCTATCGAACATACCATACTCCCAATTTAGACAAATTAGAAAAAACTGTAATTCCATTAATAAATATGATGAACAATCCGAGATTTTCGATAAAAGGTTCAAAGAAAAGAAATACCCTCCAGTTCTGATCGATAAATGTCCAGATAGAGCAAGGAATCTTGATGGAAACAAATTACTTGTATATAAAGATAAGTCTGTTTCGGTTTCCAAAGATAGTAGTATTTTTATACCATTTATTACACTCTAGTCTGTTTCGATTTCCAAAGATAGTAGTATTTTTATACCATTTATTACACTCTACAATTCATCTGATGGTGAGATAAGAAATATATTAAATAAACATTGGGATATTCTGCTGCTTGACCCTCTATTGGCTGATGGTTTACCAAAAAAAAAAAAACCAGCTAGTTTTTAAGAAGGCCAATACTTTAAAATCTGTGTTAGCCCCTAGTAATTTGAAGAAGGTACAGAGTGCCGGTTGGTTACATTACACTCTACAATTCATGTGATGGTGAGATAAGAAATATATTAAATAAACATTGGGATATTCTGCTGCTTGACCCTCTGTTGGCTGATGGTTTATCAAAAAAAAAAAAAAACAGCTAGTTTTTAAGAAGGCCAATACTTTAAAATCTGTGTTAGCCCCTAGTAATTTGAAGACGGTACACAGTGCCGGTTGCTTACATCAACTTAAAGGATTCTATCCATGCAATAAATGTAAAGTCTGTCGAAATGCTAATAAAGACAGGTTGAAAGTTTGGAATTATGATAGAAGTAAATCCTTTGAAATCAAAAGTAAAATCACATGTACGACTATTAATGTTATAAATGTACCAGATTATAAATGTGGTAAACGTTACGTGGGAAAAACAAAACACCCACTTAAAATTCGTATCCTCGAGCATATGAGGAACATTAGAAATAATTTTTCTCATCACAGTGTTCTTAGGCACTTTAATTGTTGCCATTCTAACTCAGATAAAGCAATAGAGCATGTTATTTTAAATAACAGGGGTGGTGATCTTAGTATTAAATTAGGGAAACGTGAGACCTACTGGATATACATGTTGGGTACACTTAGTCCAGCAGGTATAAATAAGGGTTGCGAGATCACTCCTTTCCTGCATTGAGGGCGCATGTTGGGAGCATTCGTGGTATCAGGGGTGTTGTTGGGTGAATAACCCCACTCACTGAGACCTTAACGTATGTTTCCGAAGCGTCCTGATGCAGGGCTGCATCTCTCCTTTATTCATTGCCGCTAATGAGTGTCTACGTGTGTATCTATATATCCCCCCCCCCCCCTTATATATAGATAGATAGATAGATAGATAGATAGATAGATAGATAGATAGATAGATATTTTATCAATCATTATTCTGGTTTGCTGATATATAATTTTTTTTTATTTTTTATGCATTTAGTTTGTATTAAAAAATAATCATCTGTATGCTTTTGAATATGTATAATATGTCATGTCTTGCAGGCTGATACTGTTGAAAGCTGTTACTACAGATATTTAAACACTACTTAATTAAAATTGTATGTATTATATATAGTGATATGCTATATATTTATATTATTTGCACTTTCTATTAATATATGTAGTTTTTTTTTTTTTTTTCGCACTCATCACTTTATCACTTATTATTAATTTACCGTATTTGCCGGT
The DNA here is from genome assembly GCF_055691185.1 of Crinia signifera. Taxonomy (NCBI): domain Eukaryota; kingdom Metazoa; phylum Chordata; class Amphibia; order Anura; family Myobatrachidae; genus Crinia; species Crinia signifera. The sequence goes on from NC_139224.1 coordinate 99,460,314, forward strand.
GTATCAGACGACCGGCCGTATAAGACGACCCCCCAACAATAGGAGGGCCCAGCTAAATGCAATAAGGGCCAGGAGGGAATGAAATGCCAACGGGCCGAGAGGGCCCGACTATCATGCCCACAGGCCAGAGGGGCCTGATCTGTACCCACAGGCCTAGTGCCCGATCACCCGGTGGTCTAGGGAGGGGTAGGTGGCCTGGGGCCGCCTACCTGCTGTTGGGAGAGGCCGCAGGGGGGAGCTTCGTCAGCTCTTCTGCTTTCCACCCCTGCTGGCCTCTCCAGATCCGGCCGCCATCTTTCTTCTGCCGCTGGCCTGTCCTGGCAAGCGGGGGCGCTGCTTCTCCTCTTCTCTGCCCCGGCGTCTTCTGGCCTCTTCAGCTGCCGCGGGAGCTCTTCTCCCCGCCGCAATCTTCTGTGCCGTCCTCCAGCGGCATCCGGCGTCCTATTGCTCCGCAGCCAGGGAACTTCCTCGCCCTCCCAGCGGCATCTGACGTCAGACGCCGGGGGCGAGGCTGAGTACGGCGCGGCAAGCGCTGATTGGCTTGCCGCAGCCATCTGCCATTGGCTCCCGACTCGGGAGCCAATGGCAGATGGCTGCGGCGAGCGGGACAGCAGAACATTCAAACCGCCATGAGCGGCGCTTTGGATTGGCGGCCGCAGCGGCACCAGATTCAAAGCACCGCTCCATTCAACGCCTCTTCCATCCCTGCTGCATCTGTACTGTGGGTGCGGGGATCATACAGCTGATCCCCACGCCCGCCTCCATTAACCCTGCGCAGACCCGGCGTATAAGGTGTATCCGGCGTATAAAACGACCCCCCCCCACTTGGAGGCATTTTTTTCAGGGGTAAAAAGTCGTCTTATACGCCGGCAAATACGATAATATAATTGTAGATATTATGTATTTTCAAAATCTTTATAAATGTGTTTTTCATCTTTCAAATATGTAGCAGTGTGCACGATAATAATATGTATGTATTTATATGTTTATGATATTATTACTGCAAATGAATGTTAAGCACTTTAAGGCTATTAATTCTTTGCCTGGCGGCACCTGCGATAAATTGAATGCGGGTATAAAAGTATGTGGATATCAGGAGATAGCCACACCACCTGATGAGGTCCGTGACAAATCGCATTGGGCGTGGCTGCTGTGGTCTTGACGCTGTGAAGTCCTTGCTGGTCCGTGTCATCTATCGGAGTTCCCTGACTGGTGGCTGCCGGTGCCGTGTTTCCGCCAGTAACTGATCATCCCCATGAGCTGCTTCTACATCTGTGCATGCCCTGCAGTACCGCCTTGTGATCATCTGTGGCAAGCTTTTATTTGATAACCCCCATGTATGTCAGCATATTATAAGTAAATGTTGTTTATATATTCTGCTGATTGGTGCGCTTCATTGGTACGCTGTGGTCTCAGTAAAGACTTGTTACTTTTATTGCTGTGGTCATGTCTCAGGCTAACTGTCCGGGGTGCCTCCTGGTAGGCACAACAACCTTATCAAGGCCCCCGGTTCACTTACCAGTCAGCCCCTATGCCTGTGGTTACCTCCAGTCAGGATCTAGCCACAGGTGTGACATGCCCAACACGCTGGTCACATCCCTCTACCTCGGTTGCCAAGTATGGGGGTTGTAGACATTAGAGCTGGCAACAGGACTAGTCGACAGGAGTCAGGAACAGGGGCAGAATCACTGTGAAACTAATGAGGCCTAAGCTTCAGGGCCCCTAATCTTAGACATGGCCTGAAGCAATTTTTTCTATTAATCAGTAAAAATTTGAACAAAATCAATGGAGTTTTTATATTAGTGATAGAATTAGTACTAGTCTCTCATGTACATTTTAACACCAAAAATCCAATTTTCACGTTGTATTTATGTACTGTATGATTATAATATAGTTCATCATCAATAGCACTATGATAACCAGGCTTCTAATATAGCAAAGCTGCTATTACAGCTTAAATGCATGTTGCTTAGAACAGCTGGAGCTGTTGAGAGTTGTAGTCTAGCTCTGTGATTTGCACTCTGTATACAGTGCAAAACATTTAGGTTCAGATGCACTAAGCTTCAAAAGTGATAAAATGGAGAGTGATAAACTCCATTGTCTGTCCACCCACCCCAACCTGTCCCTGCTCATGGCTGTGTATACTAGAAACTTTTTTTTCTCAAAAATCTAGACCAAATTACTTTTATTCTGTATCTTTAAAAAAAAAACTACTAAGGTGTCCTACTAAGCAGTGTCAGGCCAGCTCTTCTTTATGCACATTATGTACAGGGGATGCAGTTTAAATCCCGGCGGTCGGGATCCCGGCCTTCAAAATCCCAACGCCGGAATCCCGCATGCCGAAATCCCGACACTTTCTCCCCCCGTGGGTGTCCACGACACCCTCGGAGGGAGAATAAATTAGCGAGGGAGTGGCGAGCGCAGCGAGCCTGCAAGGGGGGGCGATCCACGTCCCCCCCTTGTCGGGATTTCGGCATTCGGGATTCCGGCATCTGGATTTTGAACGCTGGGATCCCGACCGCCGGCTTTTCATGCCGAATCCTATGTACAGAGGTGAGAGCAGGAATCCCCACTGTGTGTGACTACATCCATATAGCCTCCATGCTGTGCTCCTATGTGTGAGCTTGATTCAGTGGTCGTGTGGGTCTTGAGCTGGTCCTGTATGCCAACATTACAGAGGAAGGACAACCATGGTTCTTATATGCTGTAGCTTTAAATAATACAACTGAATTTGTTCTGTAATGACTCAATCCCATAAAATCTCTAGTCAGTTAGGTGATAAAATGTATATCAGCATATATGAATGTAAACTACAGAATGATGAGCAAAAATGTATGTAGTCTTGCAACAATAATTTGTATCCTAAAATAGATAGAATTCCATAGATATATAATGATAGGCATGTGGGGAGATTTGAGGGGTATCTATGTAGGCCTGAGGGATAGTATTTGGAGGTCTGGATACATGTAGAGGAGTAAGGTATGGCATGTGGGGGGGGGGGGGGGGTGGGGTCAGAGTATTAATGTGTTTATTTTGTGGCATGTAAGGGTCTGAGGGAACACGGGGCTATTTTGGAGTAAGTGAGGGACACGCGGGACACTTTGATATTAGTGAAGTGGCCAAGCACAGGTTGTTCTGGGCTGTTTTTAATTCTAAATTAAAATTAAAAAATTCTAATTAAAAACTAGTGTACAACTTTTTTAAAGTTTAAGAACTCATGAAATGTATGATGATGCCCTTTCCTGTACAACAGAGTGTTTTTTGGGGTAATACTACTGTTTGTAACTACTGTATACATAGGTGCCGATTCTGTGGGTGCTCAAGGGCCCGAGCACCCACGAAAATTGATGAGCACCCATGGGCCCGAGTCCTGCTGCTGGGCCGCCATATTAACTTGCTAATTTGCGGCTGCAGCACCCACATCGCCGGACCGGCCACCTGAAAAACAGAATGCCGGGAAGAGTGTATTCTGTCCGCAGAATACCTGCACTGTGGGGGTATTTATGTACCTGCACTGTGGGGGCATTTATGTACCTGCATTGTGGGGGCAATTATGTATGTGGAACTCTGTTGCTGTAATTTGAATATTGGAGACAACTGTGCTCCATAATATAAATTGGTATTATTTTGTGGCCACACCCCTTCCCCATGAAGCCACTCTATATTTTTGGCTTGAGCACCCGCCAGCAAACACAAAAATCGGCACCTATGACTGTATATAGTACAGATGGTGTAATAGTTAGCATTACTGCCTCACAGCACTAAGGTCATGGATTCGATTCCCACCATGGCTCTAACTGTGCGTAGTTTGTATATTCTCCCGCACTTGCGTGGGTTTCCTCTGGGTACTCTGGTTTCCTCCCACAATCCAAAAATATACTGGTAGATTAATTGGCTTTCAACAAAATTAACCCTAGAATGTCTGTGTGTGTGTGTACATGTGGTAGGGAATATAGATTGTAAGCTCCATTGGGGCAGGGACTGTTGTGAAAGTTCATATATATTCTCTGTAAAGCCAATATCATAAGACAATACGTTCCTATCTGATTGGGAACGGTCCTCTTCTCCAAATAAGGAAAGCCAAAAGAAATATATATCGTACGCCCCTTGATGGAGACAAAGGATCCTCTTCTCCGTATGCAAAGCTCAGTGTAATCCCAGATAGAAGCTATCACATTGATTTGGGTGGGTCTCCAAATTTTTCCTCCCTCGCAGGATATGTGATCACAAGATGTTACCCAAAACAGAGATGATTGGAAGATATTGTTAGGTTTGACTGAGGTTTGTGCACTAGTGCACCAGGAAGAAGGGAGTGGGAGGTCAGGCGAGAGCCCGTAGCCGTGACCGCTGTTTAGGACGGCCACGGCGAACCCTACACTCACTCTGTTGAGCTCCTCGGACAGATGGCAAACCCCTGCAGAAGCTAGTCTTCACCTGTTGCTGACGCGTCCGAAGGAGCGAGTTATGCCAACCCCGCTGCAGCTAGGTCTATGTTCGGACAAAGAGCTTGCAATCGTCAGAGGTAGGCACAAAAGGAAAAAGACTAACTACCAGGCCAAGGATGGGATCGCGACCCAGTCGCAAACACCAGAGAGAGTAAGGGGAATCTCCACGGTAATACAACAGGAGGGGGAGTGAATTCCCAAAACAGAAATACTATGAAACGCCCTGCCTACAGAAAGACTAAAAAGAGAATAAATGACATAGGAAGTGGAACCTGGTAACCACCAGGAAGGGTGACAGGCCAGACCCACGGCGGGGAAGAGGCCTGAACCCACAAAGTAACCCCACAGGCAGGTCAGACAGGTATGCAAAGAATTGTTGATGTCAATTTTTCTAAGCACAGAACACACATAATCGGCACTATAAGGGATGAAAGCCCATATGCCGACCTGTATAAATGACCGCTGAATACAGCAATAAAAGTGTAAAATAACCGCATGGGTCATAAACAGGCTGTTATAGAGTGCAATAAGTTAAATTGACAGACAACATATGAGTAAAAAACTAAGGTTCAATTGAATGATCACCAATACGCAAGTGATCAAATAAAACAAAACTAACAAAATTGAACGCTTACTGGAAGAATTGGACTGTGTATGTGCATTACTAGAACCCGCAAATCAGCCAAATGACCGGCTATGAAGGTGTAATGTTGAAAAAATCACATTAAATACACACGAATAAATCCTTAAAGGACTGTACAAATATATTATCTGCACTCCACTGAGAAGTTGGACTGCAAAAACGGGGTGGAGTGTGCGGAATTAATCTAAATATCCAACATACCAAGGGAAAGTCCAGGAAAATTGGTTAGTGTGTATCACTAACACAATTTAAGTATAACACATCCGCACAGTGAAATTAGTGCTTTATGTCCAGATATTAACCAATCGAAATCACAGTGTATTAAAAGGTTCATAGGCACATAAAAGAATCAACAGCCAGAAAAAATACATTTGGTCTGAGCAAGAATATCAGAATCAGGCAACTGATTAGTAAAAATAATAAAGTCTTCTTCTTCTTTCTCTGAACAGAGAGAAGCAAAATTTGGAGACAGTATCACACATAAAATTGAAAGAGCTTCTACAACACGATCTTTTTTTAAATCACTATTTCTAATCTTTACTCACTTCAACGCATTTGTTCTAAACTGAGAAGCAGTAATTAGGATACTACTTCTCTTTTAATGTATATTCAATAAAAGCTAATTTTTACAAGTGTAAATTATCAGTTGGACGCCTTAAATAAATTATCTGCAGTGTGCACCCCCCAAATCTCTACTGTTCCCTTCCCCTTTTTTGCATATCTAAAATTTAGAGAAGGGTAGCACCACCACTCTTTTTGAGAATAAAACAATTGAAATTAATTTAAGAATCAAAAGAGAACGCAGATATAGCCTATTAAAGGCGAACAATAGGATATCAGTGCGGAACTTATCCCCCTTTCCCCTTTCCCTCATATTTTTGAGGTATGCAAAGAACAGCTGACGGAGAAAAGAAATATAACCAGGCTCCACTGGAGCACTAACGTAGATAGGGAAGGTGGAAGAGGATCCACAGGCAAAGGGTAGAGGAAATGTCCGAACAGGACTGCACCCTGCACCAACCAGGAACCGGGTCAGCAGATGAGACACCAGGAAAACAGCAGACAAGACACCATGGAGGCAGCAGGCACAATGGGGAGCCTCTGCCAGGAGAACCAGGAAGCTGAAAGCAACGCTGGGGACCAGGAAAAGCTACCCAGAGCTATAACCGGCGTCTGTATGCAGCAGATGCCGGTCTTTTATTTGAATCAGACGCCCCTTCAGTGAGGCTGGCATCTGACGTTGCCAGGCGCCGGGCGGAAGTTCAGGTGCGTTGCCTAGCAACGCCCCGACGCCCGGCGTCAGATTGCAGGCTGGGACTTTGCCTAGTGACGTCCCCCGGCCTGCCGTTGTACACGCCCCCCGCCGACCGTCCGGAATCCCCAGTATCCGGACGGCGGCTGTTGGGACATCGCTGGGCGGTGAGCCTGGCGCTGCTGCGCTGCCCCCGCACCACCGTTCGCCCAGAATCCCTGGCACCCGGGCGACGGTGTCTAACAGATATATAGTGTAAAATCATTTATTGTACAACATATACATATAAAAAAAACTGGATGTGAAATGAACCAAGTGGCATGTTACCGTGGATGGTGGAGAACCAGACAGAAATCTGAGTTCTCAAACAAGCATGAGTGAGCAGGGCTGGTCTCCTGTACCAGCGCCGCGTCAAAACAGAAATTGGAAGTCGTCACCTGCCGACCGGAAGTCATGTTTAGCATGACGGAGATCGCGGGATTCGTGACTATTGGAGACAACATATGTTTGTTTTACTTTGTTTTTTTGTGATTGGGCGGGAGGGGTATTTAAGGTATACCCGGGAACCCTATCATCATTCTCCTTGAAAAAGACTGCAGAGGCAGTCGAAAACGCGCTCAGAGTTCCATAGGATTTCCTCTGGAGGGATTGGACTTGGTTGGACTTTACCGTGCAACACACAGAAGGAGCAGTACCTGCTGTCCCAGGCATCAGCCCTGCTCACTCATGCTTGTTTGAGAACTCAGATTTCTGTCTGGTTCTCCACCATCCACGGTAACATGCCACTTGGTTCATTTCACATCCAGTTTTTATATGTATATGTTGTACAATAAATTATTTTACACTATATATCTTCCAATCATCTCTGTTTTGGGTAACATCTTGTGATCACATATCCTGTGAGGGAGGAAAATTTTGCAGACCCACACAAATCAATGTGATAGTTTATATCTGGGATCACACTGAGCTTTGCATACGGAGAAGAGGATCCTTTGTCTCCATCAAGGGTTGTACGGTATATATTTATTTTGGCTTTCCTTGTTTGGAGAAGAGGACCGTTCCCAATCAGATAGAAACGTATTGTCTTATGATATTGGCGCCAGTGGAGGATATATCTATCTGTCTTCTTGCAATTTGGTTTTTAGTGGTCATAGGGTTACCACTGTCTGGTACATCCACCACAAGGCAGCCAATCAGGGCACACGTACCGCAGACTCTCTTTCTTTTGCATTCTCTGTAAAGAGCTGCGGAATATGTGTGCGCCAAAATTAAAATTGTTAATAAAATAATAACATAAATATAAATCACTATAATCATACAAAGTCATATCATTGTATCGTAACGTTAGGAGAAAAGTGTTAAAAACTTGAAAAGCAGAATCAGTGCACAAACCACTTCTCATTATGTATTCATGGATTTTCTGTGCTGTTCAGTAGAAGGAAGATTATCACTCTGCCATAGCACCGTGCAATATAATCTAGGTGCTAGAAGGCTCGGGCTATCATGTGTATACACAGATCTCTGAAAACTGGTGAAGCGAAGCGAAATTTTTGCAGCCATTTCTGCATTGATGCTTCCATCATTGCGGGACTCCTAGAGGGGTATTAGGAGCGGGGCTGCCATGATGCACCCCCCCCCCCCTCCTCCACTGCCGCCGCTGTTGTGCACCGCTACAAAAGAATGTTGGTTCCAGCCGCCGGTTCCCTGCATGGGCCAGCGCATGCACAGTAGCTTCTTACATACTGCGCATGCACTGGTCCCAGAATTTATGGGCTGCTTCTTGCAGCAGCCCCCAGAGTCCTGGGTCCGGCACATGCTCGGTATCATATGCGGTACTGCGCAAAGGCATCCCGTTGGGAGGAAACATCTCCCAATGGGACTGACTGCCTTGAGTGACTGGCAGGTCGGACTTCCAACAGGAAGTCACCGCATGTCACAGTGAAGCCAGAGCAGTCTCAGAGACTGCATCTGGCCTCACTTAGGCCGAGAACAGTGGCGCATTTTACTGGGGGGGCGCCAGCGTATAAGTAGTGGGCCAGTATGTACCACACCCTACACCAATTTTGAATGCGCTACTGTCTCAGTGGCTGTGCAGTAGAGAGAACACAGAGACGCCAGGATGTGAGAATAAATCTGTGCATGCGTAGGAAGGCAACGCGACACGGAAACTATTAGTGGGCTCTCTGCTGAGGCGAGGACTTTCACCCCATTTAGCATCAGAATTATTAGTAACCTTCCGGGTAGTAGTTGCCTTCTGCTTGGCAGTGAGGACTGGCTCTTATTCTGCAGTAAGTGACCACATTGTGCATATACTGTATCTCAAAATTTAAAAAACAGATGAAAAATGTAGACAGAAAAATGTGACAAGACAGTGTCACAACTGTCTAACACTTACTGATTTGGATTGCTGTGATACATGCCTTTTTTAATGGCATAATGTATTGCAATATTTAGGGTCGCTCTATCATTTTATTTCAGAAATTATATAATAAACAAGGTTTGCAAACTTGATTCATTTAAGCCTGCATATATCACCAGAATTATCACATCACTGTTTTATTTTAACACCAACCACAGTAAAAACTCATATCCCATGGTAAAAGTTTGTGTGGTCAGAAAATGACTTGGTTTTGAGCACCACATGTTTACACACACATCATTTGTCTGGCGCTAAGAGAGATTTCTGGCTGGTACCATCTAGCCCAGCTTATAATGCAGCTTTGTTTTAAAAGCAATCTGTCAGTCCTTGCTCTGTGAATTACTGGGAGTGTCTCTCCTAGGATCCCCATAAACTGATGCCATATATTTTTAGTGTTGTAGATCAATATTATATCAACATGACTGTTGACATGTAAGCAATTTCAAAATAATTATTTATTTAGTTTGTAGTCATAGGGAGCAGTGTCATAGTTTCCTAGATTTAGAGTATAAAGAAGGAAAACTTTTGTAAATATTTTTTTATGTGTTTTTCTTTTTTTTTTTATAAAAGTGGTCAGCAGAAAGTAGGAGTAAATTGTCCTTAAATAGTTCCCAGGTGTTGCAAAGTCTTGGATAAAAAAAATGTTGGTTATATTTTATACAATATATTCATTTCAAACTATTTTGAAAGCAATTTACATTCAACTTTTTATATTTTATCTGAGTTTTGACTCCCTAGTAAAAATTTTATATGTAAAATAAGTAAAAATATTATATGTATTATATTATAGGTACATGCATATTATATGTTTTATGTTTGGCTGCTCACAGAATTTTTTCTCAATATACAGTATTCTTCTCATAAATCAATCAAATTTCCAATTTCTCATTTATTAATTAAAGTATTCTTCTTTTTACTGTTGGTTTGAGCCCCATGGTATAGATATGTCTTTTTACATCTATCCTCCATTAAATTGGCAGGTAATGCGCCCTGCAACTCGCGTTCTGCTGTGTTGCTTCTGCCCATTGTAAGTCATCAAATGCTTATTAAGTATATCATAATGTAACATAGTAATAGCAAAGTGTAATAACACGTTCTGTACATATGATGTCGTATTTCCTAAACTGCCTTGCGCATGCATTAAGTTGCAAAAGAAGTGCTGGTTGCCTGAAGGAACCTGTATTGTAATTCAGTACATGGTAGAACTGAACAGTTACAGTAGTTTGAATCCAGTTAAGGAGCATTGACAGCTGCAAATCATTTTAATTTTATCATCAGCAGAATGTACAGGAATTATTTTTTAATTGTTTATTAATTGTTTTGTACGTAAGAGATGCTCGCTCAGCATTTCACTCAGTGAGCTCAATTGAAGTTTCTCAGAATCCTGGTGGACAGGTGTCTGGGTGATGCCTTTATAAACCAATGCTAGGCACTGCACTGCTGTAGACATGCTTACTGCCCCATAGCCTCTCAGAACTTTGGAGCCCCTCACACAGTTGGGGCCCAGTATAAGTGACCACTTTGACCCCCTGTCACCTGCTATTTGTAGATGACATGAAGGTCAAGGTGAAGCTGTACATTGCAGGCACCCTGAATTCAAATTCAGGGTGCCTGCAATACAGGGCATAAAGTGGTCGTGCCGAGGTGGGGGAACTCATTTCTCTATGTCACCTAATTAAACCCCCTCCCCCCATTAGGCAGAGACAGGGTCAGTGTTAGGGTTTTTGGCATCCCCCTGCAAACTAGAATGCTCTTCTGTGAGAATTACTGTGCAGGGCCAATGTGGAGGTTAAAATGTACCACCTCACCATTAGAGGTGGTGGAACTCAGTTCCACCCCGTTCCCCCTCCCTTAAACCCCTGCCATTGGTGCCTGTAAATCTTTTCCATTTTATCACCAGTACACTATACAGTAAACATTATTATTATTATTATTATTATTATTATTATTTGCAGAACAGACACACAGCCTTTCATGCAGTGAGACCAATTCAGATTCAATTATGTTCAGTCATCTTTAATTATGTTCAGCTATTTTGCTGAACTCTCTCCATATAGATTGTAAGCTTGCGAGCAGGGCCCTCCTACATTTTGACTGTCTGTAAATACCCTGTTTTGTTGTATCACTGTCTGCTATTGTAAAGCGCAACAGAATATGCTGCGCTATATAAGAAACTGTTAATTAATAAATAAATAAATAAATAAATACTGTCAAAAGCTACTGTAGGCATGTCTGCCCACATTTTAACATCTACAGTTACACTATATCCCCAAGCTGCATTGGATGGTAAACTGCATGACTGTCTAGTGATAAAGAGACCTCTTTTTCATAGATGAGACATTCACATGGCATTTCACACCGTGAGCCTAATTCAGGTTCAAACCTTCTGTCACAAACTACTGTAGATTCCTTTGCACAAGCTTTGACTTTTACAGTTATGCTATATCCCCAAGCTGCATTGCACTCTAAACTGACTGATTGTCAAGTGGTAGACTTTCACAAGCATTACACACAATGAGCTCAATTCAGGTTCAATCATGTTTGGCACCTCCACCTTGACTACAGTTATGCTATGTCCCCCTGCAACAAATACTAAAGAGCCTCATCAGCAAGTGGTAAAGAGCAGTGTTCCCTCTAAGCTGTGCGCGCGTGCGCGCGCACACAACTCGACAAGCATGCGCACAGATATTACAACAGAGCGCACAAAGCAGCAGTGGTCCCTTTTTGCAGTTGTGGTCTCAATTAATGTGTGTTTCACCCATTAACTACATTGTGTGCTGTGTTTTGAATGTTTAAATGTTTAATATAATTTTAAAGTAAAGTTAACACAAATGGTGAACGTCATTTTCCAGTTATATATAAGTGATGCACAAAAATTTTAATTTCCTTCCAAAGTTGCACAGCCAAAATCATTTGCCGCACACAGCCTTCGTAAAATTAGAGGGAACATTGGTAAAGAGACCTTCGTACTATTGTGGAATAATCAGTACACTTTAGAGTAATTATTATTATTTATCTATTTTCATTATTATTATTTACCTATTTGCGGAAGAGATGCTCGCACAGCATTTCCCACAATGAGCTCAATACAGGTTCAATCACGTTTGACTACATGCAGTTATGTGACCTGAGATGCAAAAACAATTTTTTGATACACACACACACACACACACACATATATATATATATATATATATATATATATATATATATATATATATGTGTGTGTGTGTGTGTGTGTGTGTGTGTGTTTAAGATTGTGAAAGTAAACGGAAAAATAAACACATTATAATTTAAGAAAAATGCATTTGTTACATCTGCCCACCTGCAGTGCAAATAGTTTTGTCCATTAAAGGAGTTTGTTTTTGCAAACCGACCTGAATCATCCCATTTGTCTAATGCTGAGCATGAGTCTTTTAAACACCATAGTTACGTGTCGCGGTCTTTCTACAGTAAGGTACATTACAAGGTGAAAAGCGCTTTAGCATCCAATGTAGCAGAGTGTCAGAGCATAGAGATGAAAGTTCTTTGGGGAGTTGCCTAGTTACGGAAAGAGTTCAGTAGAGTACCCAAACATTAGTGAATGTGAATAGAAGGAACTCTAATGCTGAATGTTTGTTTCATTCACACTAAAGTTACGCACGTGTGCCATTTTGCAAAATTTAAATAAATAGAAACACATTATAATGTTAAAATAACACAGTAATAATAATAATCAATCACCACTATGGCATGGAGACTGCATGCAGACCTGTAAGGTCAGTTACACCTAATATCTACAGCAGCACATACATTGCTATTGAACATGAATAGAAAGCACTATGTCGATTTTGTCCGTACAGCATTTACCATTCAACTCTGGGAGGCAATGGAGTCATCTGCCGCCGGGCTCTTGCTCCTAAGGGGGCACCTCTTTTCCCCTGAGAGTTTAAATCAGGTTATAGAAAACCATTGGTAATGCTTCTTTGGCTGACTCCCACTCTTAACAGGGCATTACATGTCACATTCTTTATTCTAAACATCATTTTTGCAAGTGTCACACCCTAGCTATATGAAGTTATTACACTACATAGCTCTTCCTAATAGCAATGGTTTGAACTAACAATTATACATAGTCAATCTACTACACAGTCTGCATACTGACTGTGTAGTAACAAATAGCTCTATCAGTAAGGTGACTGCCTCCAGTAAGATATATCATAGTTTCTAATCCTGGGTATTACTGCTAAGCAATGTATTTTTTTTTTAAATACATGATAATGTAACTAAATGTCATGCAATGTAACAAGATTTAAAGAAATATTTTCTGGATTGATCTTTTAAATATATATATGGGGGGGCCACCAATATTTATCTTGCCTCCAGGCAAATGGGACGAACTTGCGCCACTTATTCAGTGCAACTAAGCATTGTGTGGCTCTCTTGTGGCATGGCACATCTTACTGAAATGTGACAACTTAGATGCCACACTATGCCATGCTGCAGCTGGGAGGCTTGAATACCCAGTTATAATGATAGGTGTAAGAGCACACATCATTCACAATGTTGACATTCATAATTTCAGCAGTTGTGATATAAACATGGCATCAGTGTCAACATCATACCTGTCGATATCTAGAAAATATTGCAAAATAAAATATTGACATTGTGAAAATGGCAACATTAGCGGTAGGGTTAGGGATAGACTAAAGTTAAAGATAACCGGTACTTGTGAGTTATCCGGGCGTCCGATTTTAAAATCGGGTCGGATCGGGACATCGCATCGCATCGCATGCGACCATCGGATGCGATGCGATGCGATGACCCGATTTTTCCATAGGAATCAATGTTAAAATGGACTGAGTCCATTTTAACATGGAATTCAATGGGAAAAAGGGGTCCTTTTCATACCCCTACTATCCAAGTGGGCATGGAGTTGGATATAAACCTGTGGCGAGCGTAGCGAGCCACCGAGCCCGAAGCGTGGCGAGCGTAGCGAGCCCCGCGAGGGGACACGGAATACCGTCCCCTCGCGGGGCTCGCTTCGCTCGCCACGCTTCGGGCTCGGTGGCTCGCTACGCTCGCCACAGGTTTATATCCAACTCCATGCCCACTTGGATAGTAGGGGTATGAAAAGGACCCCTTTTTCCATAGGAATCATTTTAACATTGATTCCTATGGAAAAATCGGGTCATCGCATCCGATGGTCGGATGCGATGCGATGCGATGCGATATCGTATCGCATCGCATCGGATTGTATGCCTTAACTTAAGGCATACAATCAAAAAATCGGGAGCCCGGATAACTCACAAGTACCAGATAACCTATTGACATTGTGACCATGGCAAATGGCTAAGAAAATACAGAGATTGCGGTTATTTTGCAACTACTGATGGTGTGCTTAAAAAGGGATACACATAACATTAACATGTGAAAGAAGAGATACATAGAGATTAGATATAATTGTAATGTGGCATTGTAAACAATAATCATGTTTCCTGAACCCTACAGCTCTATGACATTTAAGTCCTTGCCTTTTAGGGAATGAGCTGCCATGGTACATTCCGTGAACGTTCTGTGAAAATGTGAACATGGAAAAGCTCTGTATAATATTGATTTACTGCATCACTTCAACAGCAAAACCTCTCAGTCTTGCGTTAGCCACGCTCTAGTTCCTGGAGCTCTGGGCTTTCCTCACCTCCCTCTCAGGAATAAGATCTAATCTTTATGTGGTCCATGTAAAACTCAGAGAAATGTAGCACAATAGCAGTCTGATTGTTCAGACGCACTCTCTTTTGAAATTATCTCTATCATGGAAAGTCTGTCCCTTGCATTTATGAGTTTTATTTTTTCCCCCTCTGAATATTTTTTACTGCATTTGACAGAGAACAATCTCAATGAAAAGAAAGTCTTTCACTCAGTAATAGTTTACACATTAGAGGTTTTTTTGGCCACCTTCTCTATCTACACCTTCTTCTGTCTCCAGTACCATCTCTATGCTGTTGACAACTATATCTATTTGTCCTCCCCTGACTTCTCTGCCTATGTCTTACTCACATTGGCCACCAACATCTACAATGTTCCCAAACTTAACATGTTCAAATGTGACCTCATTATCTTGGCTCTGCTTATGTAGGTCAACATGCATTGGGTTGACCACTGAAGGTCAGCAGGCCTTAGGTTGACACCTGAAATAGGTCAATATGGCTAAGGTACACAGTGTCAGAAGGTTGACACAATCATTAGGGTGACAATGGCAAGGTCGATAGTCAAAAGGTTTGTTTTTCATGTTACAGGAGTCCCTGTCTGTCACAGGAGAGTGCTGATGCGGAGGCCTAGCTGTCACCTGGTTCCTCTCGGGGCACTACAGGATAGACGCTAGCTAAAAGAACCTGAAAAACCTGGAGATATCCAAGAACTGCTAAAGCAGCAGCTAAAAGGGGATTGGAGGCGCTGCTGCTGGTGCTTCTGCCTGTCAGACTGTATGACGAACGCAACAGCTGCACAGCAGCAGAATACAGAATGAGAAGAGCGCCTATCCTGCCTGGTATGTTCCCACTCTGCAGACCAGGTGTGTGCAGAGGCACCGATGGCACACACCTAGTCGCAGCCCTAGCTGTGTGCCACACTACAGTACAGGCAATATGATGAGCTGGAGGGCATATGCTACATAATATTGAAAATGTATGTACTGTACCTTCCTAAAAGGCTACATGCAATGTAAAATGTCTACCTTGTATATCACCAATTAAAAACCTTATATTAACTGAGCCTCACATGAGAGCAATGTAGGTTAAAATGCATTAAATTGTTGTGTGGCAATACAGTGCACAATCCAGTACACCCTGCCTGTCTGCCAATTTGGAGACATGATTGTAAACTTGCAAATTAAAAAGCAGCAGGAAAGACAGGTTTGGATGCCTGACCGGTATATGACAATGAGTATAATGCTGCCAAAAAATGTATTCTACAACAAGTCATGTTCCTAGAAAGACCTGAGGTAGACACCTCCCCTTCTCATTCAGGCTTAGCTGAGGACTGACATAAAATAATCAACCTTTATGATTAATACTTATGAAGAGGATTGGAAGCTATGTGGGACATTGTCAACGGTAATGTCAACATTGTAATTAGCTCATCACAGCTCCCAGAAACCATACCTTATCCACAGAAATCCCCCTCATCATACCTTCCTCACACCACACCCACTGAAACACTGAAATATTCACCACCATGCTCTGGCACTTAACGTCACCCACAGAAATACCATTTTCAAAATAAAAAATGTATTTCTTGAATGAAAGTATCCTACTTCTAAATGCCACATTGCTCATTCCTCCTCCAGCAGAATAAATTCATTTTTCAGCTTGAGGTTGTTGCTGTATTCCAATAGCGGCCTATCATACACTAGTTTGTGGCTATAAAGGGAGTTTTTTTCAAAAAAGCAAAAACAGAAATAAAAGTGCACACCCTGCACCATGATATTCAATACTTACCTTTCTGGAGTCCCACATCAGCAGTACAGCAATTCATAAGTCTCCAGAAATGGTGCAGTGCTCATTTTCTCCATGATCTATGCATGTTTCTGGGTGGAGAAAGCACACAGACCCCTACTTTCTGTATGTGCCCATGCTTGTATAGAATGTATATTATGATGGCAATTGTGATGTTAATAAAAAGGCTAGCTATCCAAATTTTTTAATCTATCTGAATATTTAAACTTCAAAGCACTTTATTTTTATGATACTATCATTGATGAGACCATTATAGCCACAGTATAAAGTTCTACAAGCCTATAACAGCTGCTCCTGTTCCCATAGAACTCAATGTGTTCACCGGTACTTGAGATGCCGCCAGGTCTTATGCTCTCATGCTATAGCTGCTATCTAATACAATGGCAGATCGTAGTTGTAATTTAAGGTGAAGTATCAAGGACCAGATGAAGAAACAGAGTAGCAGCAGGTGTACTATGCAAAGTGAAATGGTGCAAGGAGCAACTTACACTTACACCTGAGGAATCTTAATGGTTGGGGACCAGTCAGGGCCAACAGATAATCGAACATACAGCTGATGGACATTGTATACATGAGCAAAACTGGTGTATTGCACACACACAGGGACCATGTGTGTGCTTTGAGTGCAAGCACTAACAGGAATGTACTGGTCGGATATACATTTATTAGTAAGCCCCACCAATCACAAGAGGCACAGAGAAGGCAGGTAATTATTTGGTTTATCACAGAAAGGTGAAGGGCTGCATGTAGCAGCACTTCCACAGGGTAGTTCAGGAACACGGAAGCACTCTGGCATGCTGGTTGCCTAGCAGCAGGTGGCACCCATCAACCCCTGTGCATAGCTGGCACGACCTCCCAGTTTCTAGCGAAAGCCAGACTCGCATTGGGAATCAGCAGCTGCCGCGCTGTAAGAAGGAAGAGTCGCTGCATGGCTTGAAAAGAGGGCGGCCATGTGTCTTCTAACACTTATAGAGAAAGTAAATGTGAGCTGTAGTTAGAAAAGATAATCGATATATAATAATAATTGTGTACAGATCTAAATGACCTTCTCTATAAAATGATTTGAGGCTTATTAGATTTAAAAAAGCCTTTATACTATCATTATTTTAATCATAATATATTTTAATTTTTTTGTTTGTCTTGTCCTTTTACATGTGAATATCTATGTCTTAGTGTGCTCCTCAGAGTCACCTCATTTGTCAGCAATTACCACAATGTACTCCAGACACACCCATTGCTTAAGTAATTACCATTCAGAATGAGTTGTAGTTTTGTGAAGATTCGCAAAGCCACAACTCACAGTGCAAGCATGCAGATGCCAGGCCTTACCCCTCACTTACATGTGCACACTTCACTATACAGCGAAGAGCTTGCATGTCTAGGGTGGCCTCTGCCTGGTCAGTCTCACGGGTGTCAGGCTGCCATGGTTATAGTCACAGCTGTTGACTTAATTTAGACCTGCCCCTGCAATGCTACTCCGCCGACCACCGCCAGCCCTAAAGGCCCTCACACACTTGTGTGACTCCCCTTGAACTGCCCAGCAGCTTCTCGTGCAGCAGGATCGCATACAATACACAGTATGCAGTCATTTTGCATATGATGTATCATAATAGAACCCAGCAAGTGCTGCGGGATCTGACAAATCCTTAGTTCGGCAATTGCTCATAAGATAAGAATTGGAGACAAAACACATACGATTGGCCACTTTTCTCCTGATTTCTCAGCCCGATCCATCAAAATTGGGTGAAAAGGGCCCAAATTGTATAAGTGTATGGTCAGCTTTATTTAGTCTGTGGTTGCATGCAACCACAGTTTCAGGACCTGCGCATGTGCGCTACC
This sequence comes from Crinia signifera, assembly GCF_055691185.1. NCBI lineage: Eukaryota > Metazoa > Chordata > Amphibia > Anura > Myobatrachidae > Crinia > Crinia signifera. The sequence goes on from NC_139224.1 coordinate 99,478,405, forward strand.
TTGCGTGCAAGCACAGAAGTGCAGAAATCACTGAATAGTAATTTCTGCACTCCAGTGTTAGAAGCTGAATAATGCGCAATGGGGTAGATGTATTACTCTGCCCCTAACGTTTTTTAAAATAACGGGTCCCGCTTCTCCTGCATAACGTGGATAATGATGGCCAAGTGTATTAACCCATTATCTCCATAAGGAGAGTCATTATGCCCAGCATTAATGGTTCTCTTTATCAGCACCCCGGCATCCCTGCCCATGCACATTATTCCTTTCCGCCCAGTCGGCTGTGATGGGCATGGGCAAGATCTTGCTATTACCGCAAGATCTCCAGCACAGCCCGAAGCCAGCAGCAGGGCTAGTGTTGTCCCTGCGGTGGGGATAGAACAATGCTAGCCCTGAGCTGGCAAAGCGGCCAGGGTGATTTAACTCCTAGGTGGCTGTTAATACATGGCCTCGGCTGCTCAATACTGGGGGAATTGCAGGGGACAGCCCCACCGAGCATTAATCGGCAGGCTGTCCCTAGCGCATGTAAGGTGTGCTAGTAATACATTAGAAAAAATGTAATCCCCCCCAGTTAACTAGCATTAAGTGCAGAAATGTACTTAACGCTAGTTCATACGTCTGCCCCTAGTGTCCTGCAGAATCAGTAGGTTTTTTTTAATGACACTCACCTTCCTTCTATCCATATGCTCTATTATGTGCTCCTTACACACCACCCTATTACTGATCACCTTAATATGTTTAGTGTGTAAATACCATATTACCCTACAGTATCCCATGGCACTGTAAATTACATAATGGCCCAGAAGCACTAAGTTTCAAAAGTGATAAAATGAAGAGTGATAAAAAACCAACCAATCAGCTCCTGCCTGACATTTTTCAAACCCAACCTGTAACATGGCAGTTAGAAGCTGATTGGCTCTCCATGTTAATACTTTTTGATGCTTAGTGCATCTGGCGCAATGTCTCTCCCTGGCTGTAATTAGAACAGAGTGTACCATCCCAAACTGTCATAATTTGCCTCTGAAAGCCTGAAGTACCATAACCCCCTCCGCCACACCTCCACTTTTAATTACCAATAATGCCCCCCTTTGTTGTAACTACAACAATGTACTGTAGCATCTTCCCAAGATCTAACTTTCTAAATGTAATTTAATTTAAAGGGGAACCAGATATTGTAGCCCAACAAACATTTAATTCTGCAGTTGTCAATGGGAGTTTGAGGGGTTCACCTATGGAATAGCACTCCCTGACTGGACTGTGAACTCCAAAGTGCTGCGAGCCATCTCTGAACAGAATTGAAGAAGGTGGAAGTGTGGAGGTAGCATGGAGGTGCAAATAAATTAGGCTGGACACGTTTCGCCATGGTATCAATAAAGTCATGGCATCGGAAAAACACTCTGGTGGTTGAGAGCGCGTATACTGCCCAGCCCCATTGCCCTACAGGCAGTGCTTAAAGTGGTCCAAGGGAGGTGGTGGAACTCACCCCTCTAGACCCACCCTTGTGGGCCACACCCCTAGCACCTCCCACCTGGCAGAAGCCATGCCCATATCCACGCCCCTTTAAGTATATTCATTGTTTACCCATTTGCTATTGGACTTTAAATTATATCCACGCAGTAGGAGGATCAGCTGTTCTTTTATTTTTACAAATAACATAAGTTTTTAACCATATAAGATACAATAGAGAAAATTGTACTTGAAATACCCGGGAAACTGGCGGGGGCTACTGCAATTAGCGTCCAGCGGAGGCAGCGTGTGGTAAGCTGGAGGCTGCACAGCGTCCGCTCTAGCTTGCTGCCGGTCTGTGTCTTTCTGAGTGACAGCCTGCGCATAAGCGCAGGTCCCTCCTCTGTCCCCTTGGTGGCCAATCCCAACAGCAGGAGGGGAAGGCAGTCAGTTCAGTCCCCGCCCGGCGCTGTGTACCGCTCGGCGCTCATAGTCACAGCCGCCTGTCACTCAATAGAGCAGGGGTGGCCCGACTTTTGTTACCCAGGATCTACTTTTTGTACACTTACTTACCGGTTATCTACTGGCGTTTCCCATGTGCAAAAAATATTCCCTTCCCAGTGCAATATGCCCCAAAATTTACATTAGGACAAACGGTATGAGCCAAAATTCACATCCTGACACAGCATATAAACCAAAATTCACATCAGGACACAGCATATGAGCTAAAATTCACATTTTGCCACACATGAGCCAAAATTCACATCCGGACACATGCTTTGAGCCAAAATTCACATTTGGACACACAGTATGATCCCAAATTCACATTGTGACACAGGGTTTGAGCCAAAATTCACATCAGGACACAGCATATGAGCCAAATTCACATCAGGACACAGGGTATGAGCCAAAATTCACATTTTGCCACACAATATGAGCCAAAATTCACACCAGAACACAGGTTTTAAACCAAAATTCACATTTGCCACACAGTAGGAGACAAAATTCACATTATGACACAGGGTTTGAGCCAAAATTCACATTAGGACACAGGGTATAAGCCAAAATTCACATTAGGACACAGGGTATGAGCCAAAATTCACATCAGGACACAGGGTATGAGCCAAAATTCACATCAGGACACAGGGTATGTGCCAAAATTCACATTAGGGCACATGGACATATAAAAAATATATCTGTTATATGCAACATTTTTAATATGCAATATTTTTAATATGCAATGTAGCCCACCACCCTATAATGGCGATGGGTGGTGGGATGTGCCATTACTGCTTGGTACATCCCACCCACTGTGTTGTAATTCTGCTGATATTTGGAAAACAATAAACCACAAATGTGAGCTTATTATTCTTTATGAAATGCTGCCAGAATACAGTTGCCATAAAGCAGTATGGTGGAGGCAATATCAATAATGCAGACTGTAGTACAGTATGTAGATTTTATCTCCCACAAATGCTCCCATATCAGTATATTGGTAAAAGTGTCAAATTGCGCCAGATCTAGCTCATTTGACACACTGTAATTTGCTAATATAATTTTAGATTTGTCACTAACACTTATAATCGAATAATGCACACACTGCCCATAAGACTCAATCCCTTCCAGACATTCCACAGCAGCTGCAGGGTCCACATTTGATGCTCTGGGACAGTAATTGCCTGGCTGGACATGGCCACATAAGGTAGTAGTAGGTACAAAGACATGTATTTATTCTTACAGGGCAGGCATAAAAAACAGTGAGAGTGAGGCTGCCTGTCAGCAGGGGAAGAGGCGGGACCCAAACAGGCACTCACTGTAAAGAACAGTTGCGGACCATGCAGCGATATCCCGGCATATGGAGCATGCAGCTACAGCAAGCCAGCGGCCCCAAACAATGAAGTTACCTCCCGGTCCCAGCTCGCCGCTGTTGCCACTGCTCTCCATGAGCCTTCCGGCAGCCGCTGATCCCCGTGAGTCTTTACACCCGCGCAAGGCAGACTCACCAGTCGTACGCGTCACCATAGCTCCTCCTCACTAGCGGTGCGCGGTGACATCACTCGTGCACCCACGCACCAGCCGCGGTGCTTTCCTGGGACCGCTGCACTCAGTCTCACGGCAGCCGCAGCACCCACATCGGCGTATGCCGCGTGTCCCCGCATTGAGATCCATATGGATTCTTGGCAGGGCGGCAGCAGCAGCAGGCTGGCTGAAGGAGGCGGAACTGAGTTCCGGCTTCAATTGGAACTGCCGGAACTCAGTTCCGGTGCGTTCCGGCCCACTTTAACCCCTGCCTACAGGACCCTGCTTTTGCACCAGAGACCAGACCAGACTCATCTATTTGCACCTCCATTCTACCTCCACACTTCCACCTCCTTCAATTCTGTTCAGAGGTGGCTCGCAGCACCTTGGAGTTCACAGACCCCCAAATGATCAGGACCCTGCAAAAGGAGCCAATTATCCCATTCACAACTGAGGAATTAAATGTTTGTGGAACTACAATATCTGGATCCCCTTTAAAGAGGCACTATAGAAACAGTTCTGGAGACCAAGCAGACTTTCAATACGGTACTGTATGGAGTAGCTTTCCAGTTACTCCCTCCAGGCATTTAACTTGCCTTTTCCTTTTAATGTTATTGCATTATTTTTTTATATGCGCAATGTTTCATTTGTGTTATTAAATATTATTTTTTGTCATTATACATATTATTGGCACCTCAATATTTAAATTTACTGAATATTATTACATGGAGCACAAACCTCTTTTTCCTCCATTGTTTATCTTTGTACAGGTGTGACAACCCCAATATGTGCACCGCAGCTTGACGATGCATCTCTACCACCTGCTCCCCTTTTTTGATAACTTGTTATAATTTTCCTTTTTCCATTCTAACTACCTTAATGTGCCCTTTACTGTTATTGCTATAAATTGTTACATCATCCCTCAGGTTGTAATTACCATGGTGTCTCCCAGGTTTTGTTAAAAGATGAATGCGCTGCTACGCACACACTAGAATTACTGTCCTCAAGGGGGATTTCATGCCCTATCCCAAAATTGATGCCGAAAAAACTACTGAGCAGGGGCCATCTTGCCTTTACTGTACAATGACAGGGTGGGAGACCGAAGCCTTCTTCTAAGCTCCTATTAAATACCTGCTATAAAACTGTTTCAGCATCCCTGTACCACTTCCAACTTGCAGCATACACTCTTTGGCTGGTGAGTTGTATGATCTCCTACTCCACCTAAGTTCCACTCCATCACCTGTGTACATGCAACAGTGAGTACAACAATACCTGTGGTCTTTCAATAAACCAACAGTATCACACACAGCGGGTTATTCTGGTTGAATCGCTCAGATGCGAGTTCACACCCTTGCGAGTCAACCAGATCCCGTTCTGTGAATGGTGGTACGCGCTACCGCCTCACAGCATGAGTTCGCACGCAGGGCCTGCGAATAGATGTTTAACATAAACATCTATTCTACGTGAACTCACAGGTCACGTAGACTTGCGTGCACCCCCCGGAGGAAGTGGGTGGGCAGCTGACATCCGTTGATGGCCCAACTACCCCAGGAACGCCCTGCGGTTACATGGGAACACCCGTGAAATGCATGGCACGTTCCCATGGGTGCGAATATCCACCGCCGCCCCACAACCCCTGGGCGCAGCCTTGGGTGCGTGTACCCAGCGAACAGTCTGGTGTATGCATATGCTTAGAAATGCAGCTGTGCATGCGCATATGCCAAACATCAGTCCCCATGCGAACGAACGCTGCCTGCGAACAGACCAGAATAAGGTCCATCATTTTTAGCACTATGTTCGGTACTTATGTATTATCTGGGCTCCCATGTTAAATGCACCCCATTTTTTCATACCCCTACTATCCAACTACGCATGGAGTTGAATTTATATAGTGTGGCGAGCGCAGCGAGCCACCGTGCCCGAAGCGTGGCGAGCGCAGTGAGCCTCGCGAGGGGACGCGGTCTCATAAGAAAAACGGGAGCCCAGATATTACATAAGTACCCTATGTTCTTCCCTGCCCCAGCTGCAATTACAACAATTATTATGCTGTGCCTCTTCCTCCACCTCACTTGGCATCCTGAGGTGCATATGACATGGAAGCTCCATCTTGATAAGCTACATAAGTCTCAATCTCCATCCCCCCACCACATTGGCTCCCTACACTACAGTTGCCACTTAAAGCACTTGCTCAATGTTCTCTGCCCACACTATACCCCTGCCAGACACCTTGCTAAGCAGGCAGATTTCCAAAAGGAAGGCCATGGAGCATGCTGGCAACGTTTATGTTTTGACTTAAGGCTTGTTAAAAACTTTGTGAAAACATTAGTTTGTCCATTCCAGTCTATGGCATACCTGTAGTTAACATTTATTTCCCAGTATCAATAGTGAAACTCCACCACCCATAACAATTCACAGATGAATAATTGGTCGCTTAACATAAAAGAAATTGTAAAACATTCATCCATAAATACATTTGTCAATCAATGTTTTATTTTTTGTACTGTGGTATAAATGTTTGTGGATTTGTTTGTGTACATGCGCTGTCTTTACAACGGAGGTCATCATGACATGAATAAATGGGTCTAAACCAGGGGTGGCCAAACCTGTCCCCAAGATCTACCAATGGTGCATGTTTTCCAGGCAACCTGTGGATCTATAGTAGGAATGAATGCAGCAAGTTTTAAAATGTGACAGTTAGTAATGACTACAGCTGTGCATTAGCTAGGTACCCTGGAAAACGTGGACCGGTTGTAGATCTCGAGGACCGGTTTGGCCATCCCTGGTCTAAATGATATTTTAGATAGGTGGGCATAGCTATTTTTCTATCTACAGTCTCTTACTCATAAGGCAAATTCATAAATACAGCTGTCTGCTTCAATTCCATAAACAGTTAAAAGAAAGTGGAGCTCATAAAAGCATAGTAAAGTGCCTTCTGCATCTGCTGGCAACACAAACATCCATTATTAACACTGCACTAATCAATTTAAAGTTTTATAACATACGTGATACAGATGCATCTTTCAGACACGATCTACGGTCTAGCTGTGAAATACTGGGAGATTCAGTATCAAGGATAAAGGATGGACAAAGAAGTTTGATAAAGGATGGATGCAAGGCTGATGTTTGCGGATCTGTTTCTACTGTCACTGTGCATGTACCGAGTGACACTGAGGCACTGAATGTGGGTGGAATTCCCTAAACCTACAGCATTTACATATTTTTACATGTGTGGTTTATACGCAATTGCAGTGGAATTGGGATTTGCATCTACCACTGAATAAGGTCCTTACACTTTAAATATTGCGGAAAGCACAATTTCACCTATGGTAATGAACTGACTGCAAATTGATTCACAAACCCCAAAGGAGTAATTATTAGAGATGTGCAGGCTCAGATTTCCCAGATCCGAACCTGCACGCACGTCATCAATCCGAGCCCGGATCCGAGCGGGGCTCGGAGCTTCCCGCCTAACTCGTATCCAGGTGGGCAGGCAAAACATCATCGCCAGGCATTAGATTCTCGCGAGATCACAGAATCCCTTAAATTCCACATCCCCGCACCGCTATCTTCACTCCAGTATAGGAGCAGGGTGGGATAGGGTGTGGTGCTGTGTACTGTCTCTGCTGGGCCTCGTGTGCTGCTGTCTACTGTGTCTCTCCTCTCCTCAGTGGGATCATCAGCATTGCATGGACGACTGCTGTGTACTGTCTCTCCTCCTTTGTGCTGGGGCCTGCCTCAGCTGTATAGTCCACTGGTGCTGCTAGTGCCTGCCCTGCTCTGCCTAGTGGCTGCCAGTACCTACCTACTTACCTACCTACTGCTGTATATAATTCCAGTCTGCTGGTGCCCTGCCAACCTGTACCCAGTGGCGTAAGTATGTTTTGCCCCCCCACCGGAAATTTCGGCTGCCCCCTCCCCTTAAAATAAAGCCCATCCCCAACCCCGCTACTTAACCCTCTGCTTGCCGTCACCGGGACACGCAGATTTACTTGTCTCTTGTCTGCGGTCCTGGGCGATCTCCTCCGTTCTTGAGGATGCTAGAGGAGGCCGACGCCTCCTCTAGCATCCTCAAAAAGTGTCCCCCTTGGTTGCCCATTTTTTATGGGTCATTTTCATTTACAAGCCTGCATGGAGGAGAGCCGCCCCAGACTGCAGACGAGAGACAAGTAGATCTGCGGGTCCCGGCGGCGGCGAACAGAGGGGCCCCATCAGTAGTGCAGCGCATGATAGCCCCGCAGACCCCCGGCGCCCACACTTAATCAGTGCCTCCCCGCGACCGCAGGGTCTGCGGGGCTATAGTTACGCCATTGCCAGTACCTATTGCAGTATATAATTCCAGTCTGCTCTCTGCTATTGCCATTGGCTATCCGTACCTATTGCAGTTTATAATTCCAGTCTGCTCTTGCTACTGGCTCCCAGTACCTATCGCAGTATATAATCCAGTCTGCTGTTGCCCCTGGCGACCAGTACCTATCGCAGCATATCATTCCAGTCGGCTGTCGCCCCTGGTGACCAGTACCTACCGCAGTATATAATTCCAGTTGGCTGTTGCCTCTGGTGACCAGTACCTACCGCAGTATATAATTCCAGTCTGCTGTTGCCCCTGGCGACCAGTACATACCGCAGTATATAATTCCAGCCGGCTGTTGCCCCTGGCTACCAGTACCTACCACAGTATATAATTCCAGTCTGCTGTTGCCCCTGGCGACCAGTACCTACCGCAGTATATCATTTCAGTCAACTGTTGCCCCTGGCGACCAGCACCTACCGCTGTATATAAATCCAGTCGGCTGTTGCCCCTCGTGACCAGTACCTACCGCAGTATATAATTCCAGTCTGCTGTTGTGAAATACTGGGAGATTCAGAGTCAAGGATAAAGGATGGACAAAGAAGTTTGATAAAGGATGGATGCAAGGCTGATGTTTGCGGATCTCTTAATATTTGTTTCTACTGTCACTGTGCATGTACCGAGTGACACTGAGGCACTGAATGTGGGTACAATTCCCAAAACCTACAGCATTTACATATTTTTACACGTGTGGTTTATACGCAATTGCAGTGGAATTGGGATTTGCATCTACCACTGAATCAGGTCCTTACACTTTAAATATTGCAGAAAGCACAATTTCACCTATGGTCATGAACTGACTGCAAATTGATTCACAAACCCCAAAGGAGTAATTATTAGAGATGTGCAGGCTCAGATTTCCCAGATCCGAGCCTGCACGCACGTCATCAATCCGAGCCCGGATCCGAGCAGCGCTCGGAGCTTCCCGCCTAACTCGGATCCAGGCGCGCGGGCAAAATGTCATCGCTCTTGCTACTGGCTCCCAGTACCTATCGCAGTATATAATCCAGTCTGCTGTTGCCCCTGGCGACCAGTACCTATCGCAGCATATCATTACAGTCGGCTGTTTCCCCTGGTGACCAGTACCTACCGCAGTATATAATTCCAGTTGGCTGTTGCCTCTGGTGACCAGTACCTACCGCAGTATATAATTCCAGTCTGCTGTTGCCCCTGGCGACCAGTAAGTACCACAGTATATAATTCCAGCCGGCTGTTGCCCCTGGCTACCAGTACCTACCACAGTATATAATTCCAGTCTGCTGTTTCCCCTGGCGACCAGTACCTACCGCAGTATATAATTTCAGTCAACTATTGCCCCTGGCGACCAGCACCTACCGCTGTATATAAATCCAGTCGGCTGTTGCCCCTGGTGACCAGTACCTACCGCAGTATATAATTCCAGTCTGCTGTTGCCCCTGGCGACCAGTACCTACCGCAGTATATAATTCCAGTCGGCTGTTGCCCCTAGTGACCAACACCTACCGCAGTATATAATTCCAGTCGGCTGTTGCCCCTGGTGACCTGTACCTACCGCAGTATATAATTCCAGTCTGCTGTTGCCCCTGGTGACCAGTACCTACCGCAGTATATAATTCCAGTCGGCTGTTTCCCCTGGTGACCAGTACCTACCGCAGTATATAATTCCAGTCTGCTGTTGCCCCTGGCGACCAGTACCTACCACAGTATATAATTCCAGTCTGCTGTTGCCTACTGCTGAATATAATTCCAGTCTGCTAGTGTATCAGTATCAGTCCAGGGGTGCCCGCATGTGTGCCTTGTAATTCCATGGGTGCCCCCATGTGTCCCGTATCAGTCCAAGGGTGCTTGCATGTGTGCTGTATAATTCCAGGAGTGAGCCAAGTCTGACGTATGATTCATGGGGTGCTGACAAGTGTGCTTTATCAGTCATGGGGTAATGCTAAGTGTGCTGTATCAGTCCAGGGGCAATACTAAGTTTTCCATATCAGTCCAGGGGTGCTATTAAGTGTGCTGTATCAGTCCAGTGTTTGTGTCGCCCACTTATGTCGCATATCATAGTCATCCAGCTACCTTGGTGCAACCTTTTGGCCTAAAAACAATATTGTGAGGTGTTCAGAATAGACTGGAAATGAATGTTATTGATGTTTTTTTTTTGGTTTAAAAATCAGAACCCAAAACCTTGAGGGGGTATTTTGGCAAAACCTATTAGAACCCAAAACCTGAAGGTAATCAGAACCCAAAACGCGAAAAAGTGGCCGGTGCACATCCCTAGTAATTATATTGTCCACCTGTACATTTCTTTTCAAATGTAATTTATAATGTTTCAAATGGATTCCATTAATCATGGTTTCTGTAAGTAAAATCCTGAAAGCTCTGTATTAAGTTCTGGCTAATTTAAAAAAAAAAAATGTAGAGGAGAACCGAAGGCATAACTACATGGCCAACAACTATTAGACACAACTGGAAACATTCTAGCCAATATTTATATTGAATCTCTAGTACTGAATAGCTGACGGAGCTAGCAAATGAATCGTCAAAAATCTTAATCTGATCTCCTGAGGGGTAAAGGAGATCTGCAAATTGCATTCCCAGTCTCCTAGAAAATTTGGGGGTGAGCATTTACAATGAGCAATCCATAACATAGAGATAGAAAATGAGATGGGTGTTTTGATTCCATGCAACTAATGTACATTTTAAACTGGTTAATAGTCTACTGCAGGCCAAGTGAACATCTCTTCTTTGCACAAAATGCTTGATCTCAAGATTCCACCAGATCTCCGCAGCCGGCAAATCCCATTTGGTCTAAAGGCTACAAAAAAGGAAACACCTTTCCGGATTTCACCAGCTGGCCGACTGTGCTATCCAATTATGAAATAAAGGACTAGATGTACCTGGAGGGAAATCAGGGTTATCAGAAGGGTTAGCAAAGAAAAGAGGGAAGAAATCCAAGTGTGTCTCCTCAGTTCATTCCATCTGACTAGGGCCAATTGTAGGGTGATACAAAGTGGGCACTTGTCAGCCAGTGAGAACTCCGCGATTTCCGCTGGCCGGAAGTGCCGCGCCTTCCACACAGCACTTCCAGTTGTGTTCCGCCAGCCGAATCGTCACTTCTGCTTCCGGTTTTTCAATCGTTTGCGGGGACAGCTCTCATAGAGTCTTTCAATACAGTATGCACTTTTTCCTTTAATCTCTTATACTCCTGTTGCTTTCCATTTCACTTGAATCCTCTAACTTTCAAAGTGTTTTATTTTCTTTAATATTGCGCTGAATCTCCTCCCACCATCTAGATTATGGGCAGAAGTGAGGGCAACTGTAGGAATGCCTTTTCTTTTTTCTTTTCAGGATTACCAGTGGGGAAAATGGCTTCTCCTCATAATACCTTCTGTGCAGTACTTCGTATTCCTGCATAGTCCATCCCTCATTACCGAGAGAGCCTTTCCGCACTGGATTCATATTTGGATTCAATATCATCCGGAAATACATGTAAAAATAATGATATTAAGAGAGAAAATTAAAACCAGAGTAATATAACATGATAAAAGATAATTGAATAAAATTAGTAATTAAAACTAATCTAAAAAACACTTTAATTAAAAATCAGCATTATGACCATTTGGGTGAAGACTAGTCAATGTAAAAATCCACTTCATCTCACTTTTTGCCAACCTTGTTTCAAGGTCCCTGGTTTTCCAATTCGTAACAACTTGTTGGATCCCCAGAAATCTTTTTATTGCTCCCTCACATTTGTGATAGAGTTTAAAAAAAATGGTCCAAAAGTGGATGGGTCAAACAGCCTTTTTTATGTTATAAATATGTTCTGCTGACCGCATTTTTAAATCTTGAGTGGTTTTTCCTATATATATTTTATTGCACTCACATTCCAATAAATGTATCACGTTTCTCGAGTGGCATGTGATAAATTGATTTATCTTATGTTTCACCCCATTTACCTCAAAATGAGTTGCTTTCTTATCAAATGGTTTGGTGTTGTTCGTGACTCAGGCAGGACCTGCATCGATGGAACCCCTTATTGCGGTCACTGCCTCCAGTTTTTTGTGGCAGAGCACTCTTCACCAAAAGGTTTCTTAAAGATGGTGCTCACCTGTAAATAAATCTTGGTTTTTCCGGCATAGCTTTACCCAAAACCGGATCATCTAAAAGGATCTGCCAGTTTTTCTTAATAATTGTCTCTACCTTTTTGTGATGGGACCCATACTGTGAGTGGAATGCCCACTCGGTGAAACTAGAATAATTTTTTATGTCTTTTTTTGGTTTTACTTTCAGTAAATAATTTCTACTCATTTTATTTACTTTTTCTTTTGAGTCTTGTAAGTTTTCATATGTGTAACCTTTTTGGATGAATCTTTGGTCAATCTCAGTGAACTGTTCTTCTAGTATTTCCTGTTTTGTACAGTTTCTTTTTAAGCGCATGTACTGTTCGACAGGGATACTGCTCACCCATCTTTCATGCTGTTCACTGTTCTTTTAAATATACAGTATGAATTAGAATCGGTTTCCTTTCTGTGAGTTGTAGTATGGATTTTTCCTTGATCTATGTATATGTTTAGATCAAGAAAAAATAAAAATTGACTTACTAATATTAAAATTTAATTTAATATTAAAATTATTGAGGTTTAAAAAGTCACAAAAATCATTTAAAAAACTTTCCTCACCCCTCCATATGAATAAAACATCATCTATGAATTGCCACCAGGCCACCAGGTCCACCCCCCCCCGCCAACCTTTCATCCACCGCACCTATCTCCCAAAATGCCATGAACAGTTTGGCGTAACTGGGGGCAAACGTGGTGCCCATGGCTGTTCCCTTTATCTGCAAAGAGTAGCTGCCATTGAAGTAAAAATAACTGTTGGATAAAATTTATAAAATGGACTCGACTATAAAATCTTGTTATTCACTTGAATACTCTTTTTTTTTTTAAATAAAGTCAGTGCAGATGCACTATATTAGATTGGAATAAAGGACAAGAAGCAATTAGATTATTTTTAAATAAAAGTGAGTATTCAAGTGAATTACAAGAAACGTGATATAATTACTGACTTGAGTAAGTCATATCTATAGGATTCCCTTAGTGGCCAAAAAATGTATCCAGTTGTGCTTTAAATTTATTAACAGTTGTTGTTGTAATCACCCCCACTGGCAATGAGTTCCAGAATTTTCCTGCTCTAATGGTGAATAATCCTCTTCTTAATTAAGTATGGAATTTATTTTCCTCAAGCCTCAGTACATGCCAGTGTGTCCTAAGTATAGGCCTGTTAGTGAACAAATCATCTCCCAGTACCATATGATTCCCAATCCTGTATTTGAACATATTAATCACATCACCTGTCAACCTTAGTTTGTCCAGTGAAAACATATTCAGCCTGGTTAACCTATCTTTGTATTCTAGTGATTTGAGACCTTTTACTAGCTTAGTCGCTCTTCTCTGTACCTGTTCCAATTCATTTATGTCCTTTTTAAGTCCTTTTGGTGCCTAGAACTAGACACAGTATTCCAAGTGTGGTCCAAGTGTGGTCTCACCAATGACTTGAAAAGAGGCACTATGCCTTGTAAAGAGGCAGCTTTTGCTGCTGCACTTGAGCAGTGTGCGCTATTACCCAATTTTTTCATCTATGATGACCCCCAACTTCTACAGCAGAATTACCTATAATAACTCCATTTTGCCTATAAGTAGCTTGTATATTTTTGTTACCATAACAAATCACTTTAAATTATGCATTTCCCATAATGAATTACTTTAAAACTGCATTTTCCACCTTTACACCCACCTTTCCAGTTTAATTAAGTAAACTTCATATCCTCTCCTAAGTTAATTTCCTTACTCAATTTTGTGTTGTCCGCAAATATTGCAATTTTAATCACTATGGGCCTTATTTTGGTTCATTCTTTCTGACAAAATCCTTCTTAGATGGAAAAAACCATGTGCACTGCAGGGGGGCAGATGTAACATGTGCAGAGAGAATTAGATATGGGTGAGTAATTTTGTTTCTGTGCAGGGAAAATACTGACTGCTTTATTTTTACACTGCAATATAGATCTCACTTTGAAGTAAAACCCCACCCATCTAATTCTCTCTGCACAAGTAACATCTGCCCCACCTGCAGTGCACATGGTTTTGCCCATCTAAGAAGGATTTTGTCAGAAAGAATGAACCAAAATAAGGCCCTATGTTACTTCCTATATCCCCCAGATGGAATGTATGCCATTTTACCACCACTCTCTGTCCCTGATTGTGCAACCAGTTATTAATCCAATTACAAATGTTATCTCCTAACCCTAAATTACCTAGTGTCATTAATAACCTTTTATGAGGCACCTTGTCAAAAGCTTTAGCGAAATCAAGCAGTATTACATCAACAGATTTCCCTAAATCCAGTCCCCTACCTACCTCCTTAAAGAAGCTAATTAAATTAGTCTGACATGATCTATTTTTGACGAACCCATGCTGAGCAAATTGAGAAATTTTGGATACTATCTCTTATTATTCCTTCTAATATTTTCCCCACAATGGATGTAAGGCTGACTGGTCTATAATTTTCAGGGTTAGTTTTGCTACCTTTCTTCCATATTGGTACTATGTTCGCTATGCACCAGTCCCTTGACGCCGTCCCTGAGTTTATTGATTCCTCAAATATCAGATATAATGGTAGTGCTATGACAGAACTCAATTATTTTAGTATCCTAGGGTGTGTTTCCTCTGGGCCAGGAGATTTGTTACTATTTAGGTTCTGTAATCTATTTTTGACTATTTACTCACTCAAAAATATAGTTTGGGAACAATCAAGAGATGAGCATTTAATCTGTGGGAAATCTTCTGAAGATTCTTCCCTTGTAAATACTGAAGCAAAAATGTAATGGAATAACTCTCTTCCTTCTATTGCCAGGGTACCCTGCTTTTTAGTGGGACAATATTTTCCTTCCTTATCCGTTTCCCATTTATATAACGTTATAACTATAAATTTTTGGGATTAGATTTGCTATCTGCGGCTATTTTATGTTCAGTCTCTAATTTAGCCATCTAGATTGTATTTTTACATTTCTTATTCCATTCTTTAAATATGGCAAATGATTTGGGTGTCCCATCTTTTTTAAATGCTTTCAATGCCCTCCTTTTTTAGGATTCAGTATTAAATCCCGGCAGCCGGGATCCCGGCGTTCAAAATCCCGACGCCGGAATCCCGACCGACGAAATCCCGACAAGGGGGGAACGTGGATCGCCCCCCCTTGCGGGCTCGCTGCGCTCGCCACGCAGCGGGCCCGGTGCCTCTCTACGCTCGGCATGCTAATTTATTCTCCCTCCAGGGGTGTCATGGACACCCACGGAGGGAGAAATTGTCGGGATTTCGGCGGTTGGGATTCCGGCGTCGGGATTCTGAATGCCAGGATCCCGACCGCCGGGATTTTAACTGCATCCCCTTTTTTAGCTACAGTATTTCAAATTTGACTTTGCTGTTGCGGTTAAGGCAGCGAGCTTGCTGCATATAGCCGCGAGCCTCGACGTTTTTATGGATGCACTCAGCGTTTCCACCTCGCTTTGTAGAAGTGGAAATGGCGAGTGCAGGCTGTCAGTTGAATATTGAGGGCAGGCTATTACAGTGACCATTAGGCACTACTCGCCATCGTAGCTCGCCTGATCGGCATTAAATATACCCCAATGACTGAGTACCACAGAATATATTTTTTTTATTTAGACTAACCTGGATATAGATTGTCATTATTATTGGACTAAAGAGGACAGGATTATATTTATTACAGTGAAGATGACACAGATTATCATCATTATTATTATTATTATTATTATTATTATTATTATTATTATTATATAAATGCTGCAACTAATCATTACTATTATTGTTATTGTTATTATTATTATTATTATTATTATTATTACTATCAATAATGAACTAAAGAAGGCAAAGGTAAAATGTATTAAACTAAATTGGGCACAGTCCTGTTTCAGGGAAAATCAGAGAATGCAAAATATAATGGGTGAAATTTAATAACATGAGAGATTCAGAAAGTGAGAGATTTGCTAAGAAATCTCCAGTTTTTTTAAAGCGACAATCATTTACCCTGCAAATAAAACTGGTATTGCAGTGTAAATGATTGCCGCTTTAAAAAAAAACTGGAGATTTCTTACCAAATCTCTCACTTTCTGAATCTCTCATCCTATTAAATTTCCCCTATGTCTTTGTGGGATGGCCATGCCCCCAACATAGATGACCATGCCCCCAACATTGATATCGAAACCCCTTCAGCACCCTTGCAGCTCCATTTCCCTGGTGGGCCCTTAGTTCACAAGTCACTATCATAGGGTGCACTATAACATAGACTGTCTGTAAGACTGTAACTGTGCAGACACAGTGAGATCTGGTTTTGATTCGATTTGGGTTATTCGATTTGTTCTATTTGATTTCTCTACTGCTTTTCAATTTTCACTTTTTGGCTTTACATGCAGCACTGAACCCGCTGTGCCTTTCAGTTTATGCAAGTGAGCATAAATGTCAATCAATATGCATGTTTCAGAGCAAATGTGCTGCAAGTATGGTATATGTGCAGCAGTCTGCATTGTTTTTCTGTGCAATGCAAAAACATGATTTTCATGATTTCATTTTTTATCATGTTACATAATAAAATAATCAAATGTAATCAAATTATGTAATACAGTATAATGAAATATTGCAATATAATGAAATAAAGTAATATAATGAAATAAACAATAATCACACATCCTGATGCGACAGTAAATGTTATATATTTTAACTGATTTTTGTTGTCTGAATTTTATATCAAAAAGTTGTCTTACATGTTTGTGTCTTTATATCTGATATAAAAGGTTCTACTAACAATATTGTATAGTGCTTTTTATTTATAGAAATGAAAATGTATTCAAAGTCCCAAAACGAAAATAGTTTTCTAGCCCAGATCTACTTACACTATGGAAATGAATTGAGATTGGCTTGGATCTCCTTTTACCCATCAGTCCAGATGGAACGTATGCTTTAGAACAAAAGGGGAGTTATTGATTTGAGGTCACACAGCATGCTGTGGATATAAGGAGGGGGGTGGGCAGTCACTCTTTGGATGACTGAAACCCTCCTTTCTGCCTTGTCCTGAAAGTCAGAGGTCATGGGAAAGGATCAGATATTAGGTAACACCTCACACACCCTCTCTAGAGCCCATATGAAATATATTTCATGTCCTGCAGATTCTTATGGCCTGCCTTCTACCTGAGACAGCAACCCCTTTTTCTTGCATTGATTGTATGAGCTGCTGGCTAAAGTCAAGTAAACACTATATTGTGTAGTGTGTTGCCCAATTTGTGCAATAAGCGTGTTTGATAGTGTCATCTTCTGGTTGGCCCTGCTACAGGGCCTTGTGAGGAGCTGCCTTGCTCTGGAAAAGACTGAGAAAACAGTAAGGCTGTAGTATTATGTTTAAGTGGCATTACAGTGTGTAGCATTATGTGTAAGAGGCATTATGGTGTGTGGCATTATGTGTAATGGGCATTATGATGTATGGTAATATGTGTAAGAGGCATGATGTGGGCATTATGTGTAACGGGCATTATGGTTTGTGGCATTATGTGTAAGAGGCATTACGGCAGGCATTCCCAACCACGGTCCTCAAGGCACACCAACAGTGCAGGTTTTGTAGATATCCAGGCTAGAGCACAGGTGACTTAATTAGTATCTGAGGGATTCTGATTAAACAATCTGTGCTGAAGCCTGGATATCACTAAAACCTGCACTGTTGGTGTGCCTTGAGGACCGTGGTTGGGACTGCCTGCATTACGGTATGGCACTATGTGTAAAAGGCATTACAATGTGTGACATTATGTGTAACTGACACTACAGTGTGTGACATAATGTGTAAGGGGCACTACGGTGTCTAGCATAATGTGTAATGGGCATTATGGTGGAGGCACTTTTAGTGGTGCAGGGCTGCACGCCCATAGCAGCACTCTTCATATATTTAGCTGAGGGGCTCTACCTGGTATAATGTGTACACAGGCTGTGGTCACTCCCGTTTGCAATCAATAGTGGCACTACTGTGTGGTGTAATGTAAATAACAGACACTACTGTAGGGTGTAATGTGAATTGGCACTTTTATGTGGCACGACCCTTCCCCATGAAGTCTTGCCCCTACATTTTAGATGCGCACTTTTGGCATTCACTGGCAATATTTTGAGAATAAGTTGGGGGGGGGGCACCTCATTCACTAAATGGGTAGACCCATACTGTATGCTGGAACACATTGTATCATAGTAGCCTACCTTTCATATTTCCTCTCAGGAGAAACCAGAGAGTAGATGCAGGTGGGCAGTGATGGGGGTATGAGCTGGCTATTTCTGTCACTAGGCCCTGCCCTCCATGAGAAAATGTCATGATTTATCCATTTTTGCATAGGGAGTGGCCCTAAAATGGTGCAATTACAATAGTACCAATGGACCACATAGTTAAGGTACATTTCTCCACCATTCTGCCCACTTCGCTAGAAAGGGGGCAGGATGCGGGAGGGATGCCACTGATTTGGGGGCTAGGGGGTACTACCCCAAAAATCAGGTATCTCTGCAGAATCCGTGAAAGCAGGTAAGTATACCTTGTATGCTAAAAATAGTTAACAAGTCTTTAATAAATTATAATGATTTAGAAAATCCTTAAAGTATACAATAGTGAGATGTGTTATAAAACATTATTCCTTTAAACTATCTCCACATACTGTAAATGTGGAGAAAAGGCAATACTAGTCACAAAAGGAAATATATAGCAGAATATCCAATGAAAGTTAATTGTGTCTATATAGGATTTTATAAAACACTAGGTGATTAATCGCGCCCTATGGGCGCTCTTCACACCGTCATAAGGGGATCCGCCCCCTTAACATGTGAATGCCTTTGTTGCATGAAATATAGTTTGGGTTAGTGTGTCGTGGATTGGGAGGGTGCGGTTGTACCGCGGGTGCGGGAGGGGCGGGTGTGGTGTTTTACAGGTGGATGTGGGGGTGATGGAGCTACTCTCCTCCTACATAGTGACTGCTGCCATGTTCTCAGGCTGCAGACCCCACTGGGCGGCATGGAGTGGTGAGTAGGGCTCCTGGTGATGCTGCGCCCGTAATAAATTATAGTGCCAGGGCTGGCCGGGGTCCCGCGTCAGGAGGTGCTGGCTGGCAGGAAGCGCACCACATGCTGTTGATGGAGGGGGTGTGGTGGTGATGGAGCTCCCCTGGATGGAGTGCTGCGGTGCCAGCTCTGCCTGTCGCCGGCTATGTGGGCCGCCATGTGCCATTGCTGCCAGTGTGTACATGGTACTGCACGTACCCCACAGCATGCAGCTCCTGCTTCACACATGCTGGGCATGAAGTGCCTGGTCCGCAGTGATCACTGGCCCCAACTTGACTGCCGGTGGGCCGCTTCGGAGTGAGTGGGGGATCTTCGGCACATGAGGAAAGGAAGAAGGCCGAGACCCCAATGACAGCATGGGGGAACTGCCTACTCCCTGCCCCCTGTCAGCGGCAGCAGCCTAATCCTGGGCACCCGGCAGCACACACATCAGCCCCTATGTACTGTCTGTACATGCTGCTGTGCCCCACTGCCCCCCTATTACTGTACATGCTGCTGTGCCCTACTATATCTCTATATATCACTATATACCCCCTATATATCTCCTCAGTCGTTGGTGGTACGGTGGAATCCCCTGATGTGTGGTGACTGTAGTCAGGATTTACCGCATTGGTGGTACAGCGGTAGGTGTCCGGCTACTGCTGTGGTCCAGACGGCAGCTACCCTGCGGCAATGCAGTCACACACTTGTCCCTGCTGGAGGAGGCACCGTTGGTCAGTGTGGGTTGAGGTTGCAGGCGGCAGTGCTAGTCCACGCTCACCTTATAGTGCCGGGGGGTTGGGGAGCAGGCGCTGTCAGTGTGTCTTGAAGTTGCAGGCAGTGGTGCCTTATACTTACGTGGGTCACGGCTGCTGCTCTCACACACTTAGCTGCTACTTCCGAGTGCGGGGGTAGAGGGTGGCATGTTCTCGAGAGATTTCAGTGTCTCACTGCACGGCACAGGACAGGAGGTACTGAAATATATGTGGGTGCAGTGGGGTGTGGGAGCAGTGGGGTGTATATATATATATATATATATATATATATATATATATATATATATATATATACATATATATGTCCAAGATACATTCATTAGTGTTTAAGTGTTACACAGCTCTATATGCCAGATCCTTGTGTGTATAATGCTGGGCGGGGGCGGAGTTAACTGCATGTCTCCGCCCAGCGTTATTCACACACTCACAGAGCGACAGTTCTGGCCTATTTATAGGAGATAAATAAAAGTAGTCATAAGTCTTAAGATTTGGCAGCCGCCGATATCGATTTGATATTGGTGGCCACCAGGACCCAGTGGGGTGCCAGCATCAGCTGGCAGGGAGGGAGGGACGGTGGGGGTGTGGGGGTCATGCTGCATTGTGTGCTTTGGGTACTTGTGTATTATCTGGGCACCCATGATGTACATCGTAGGGCATTATGGTCGCATCGCATACGATCATATCGCATGCGATGCGATGCGATTTTTAATTGTACAGCCACCCTGATGGGTGGTTACTATTTAAATGCACCCCCCCCCCATTTTTAACGCCACCCCCAGTATCAAAGCGAACCCGAAGCGTGGCGAGCGCAGCGACCCCGCAAGGGGCGGCGGTACGCGTCCTACGACCTTTTCATACTCCCACTATCCACGTCGGCGTGGAGTTGATTTTATAAAGTGTGGCGAGCCCAAAGCATGATAGTGGATAGTGGGGGTATGAAAAGGTCGGAGGAGGCGTATCGATGCCCCTGGCGGGCTCGCTGCGCTCGCCGCGGTTCGGGTTGCCGTGGATAGTGGCCTGGTTGTGGGCCTTGGGGACACATTCACACCACCAATATCAATCATCTGACACAGTAATGACAACAGGTGTTAACGAAGAACTTCATTTTTAGAAGATTATGATTAAATAGGAAAGAACAATAAATATCATAAAAAAAACAATAAAAGTGGCAATGACAGGCCAATGAAAATGACATTAAATACAACATGAATCACAATAACAACTAAAATAATTAGAAAAGTCAATTTGATTTTGGGAGCAGTGTCAATGTATGCAAGATGCGGTCAAAAGGTTGGTCTCCTGCAAGGCATTTCCTCCACGCAAATTCTTGCATATCTGAATCAAGGTTCTGGTGAGCAGTACCTCGATGGCGCTTGTTTCGCCATTTCCCACATCCCCAAAGGCGCTCAATATGATGTGTGTGAGCTCCACTGTCAGGATCAACAAAGTTATATCGATGGTTAACCCGCTCATGGTGGTATCCAGCGCGTTCAAGTTCCTGTGTGCTGTAAGCACGCCAGCAGTCGCTGAATATAGTTTTGCCGGTTCATTTTTTGCAATGATTGCCGCCATGAGGGTAGATGCGTCCCGTTGCGGCACAGGGGTCATGAAACATTGTCCCGTCTCTCTGGAAATTCCTCCGAAAACCCACTGTTGGGGTAATACTCGCCTCACATTGCTCTGTCTTTTGATAAATAGGGTCTCATCAATTTCCACAATTTAACCCGGGCCCCCAAAGCGGCGCTGCAGCTGTGCCAATAAATCAAGTTCACAGGCCTCCCGCATTAAGCCATTATACATCACAGCTGTCTTGTTTGAAAGGTTTAGCTGCCGATCACAGAAGTCAATTGATGTTAGCTCCTCGCACCAGGAGTATATAAATCTGACCAACTTCACAAACGGCAAGTGGCACCCGGGGAAGAAAAGCCCTGCCCTCAGGCTCACCTTCTTCCTACAGCTCCTGATGTGGCACCTCCACTTATATTCTTTTATGGACAGCTTCGTTGGATGTCCATTGCTGCATATTGCCGTCACTGGAAGCAGATTACGGTCCTGCAAAACCGCACAGCATACTCCTCACTCTGCGGCAGGCTGAACAGGCTCACAGAAGATGCTGAAGATGCAGCCATCGTCAGATCGATCAAATTAAGTCCAAAACACCTCACAATCACAGCAGCTCTCCAATACACTTGTTATCACCTCACTAAGGGGCAGATGTATTAAGCCTGGAGAAGAGATAAACTGAAGATAAAGTGGAAGGAGAAAACGCACCAGCCAATCAGCTGTGTTTGTAATATGACAGTTGGGAGTTGATTGGCTGCTGCGTTATCTCTTTCCACTTTATCTCCACTTTATCTCTTCTCCAGGCTTAATACATCTGCCCCACAATCACCTCAGAGTGAAATTCTGCCAGATGTGCCAGAGGGCGGGATTAACATTGGGCGGGAAGGGTTAAATCGCATCGCATTGTATGCCATTTTATGCCATTTTATACGATTTGGGTTGTACAAGCACTCCCCGTTAATTTCACGGGGAAATCGGCTCCCATCGCATACCACCCACCCAATAGGGCATGCGATGCGATGGGCGCCCAGATAATACACAAGTACCGTGCTTTGTACTATTTGCTATGCGATTTTGACTATATAGTCAAAATCGACAGTGCAAATTGCACCTTGTGTTCACAGCATAACTCTCTACACAAACACACACACAAGACATAGATAGGCCCTTATTCTGGTTGGTGCGGTAATGTCCGCGTGCGTTCGTGCCGCCGATGTTTTGTGTCTGCGCATGTGCAGAGGCGTCTCTGCGCATGTGCGAACGGGACGCACGTCCAAATTCCGCATGAAATGTGTACACTACGAACAGGGGGTGGAGAGGGGCGTGAAGGGCTGTTTGGGCTCATTACCATATGTTTACACCCTGCGTTTCATGGGCGTTCCCATGAAAACGCTGGGCGTACATATGGTAATGCGGCCGTGACGCACGTGTAGGGGGCGGACATATGACATTGCCGGATGTCAGCTGCCCGCCCAGATCCCTGCTTTTGCACGGAGAAATGCCCGTGTGGTCTGAGGTTGCGGGAGCTGGCGGACCACTCGGTCCTGCATTCGATGGTCTGCGACCATCGAATGATGGGGGAGGTTCCAAGAGATGGAGGAGGTGTATCCGTGAGAAATCCACTCGTGCTCCGTGCGGTCAGCGGCTTACCGCATTCGGACGGAGTGAGCGATCCGTACGAAAGGCGGGGTTTAGGACGAACGGTCCTGCCCGCATATTCGGCTCGGTCCGCACCGACCAGAATAAGGCCCATAGACACAATTCCTATAGCTGTGACCGCTGAGAAAGAATACAGCAGACAGTAAAGTTCCTGAACAACATACTGGGTGATAGCTTCCGTTCGCTGAGCAAATCACTTTATATGGAGCATTTAGTGACACAGGTGTCATCCTACCTTGTGCCCCCTGTTACACAGACATTTTGTTGTGACAGAATTGCTGCTGTAATAAATCATTGTTATTGTTCTCTGTTCAGTATATCAGTCTGGAGACAAGTGTTGTGACAATTTTATAGAGAAAGGAAGCAGGTTTACTGTGTCTGTGAGTGTGGATGGCTTGCATTTAGCATGTTACTTCTATTGCTGCTCCCTAATGCTGATCTCTGCAGGGAACAAAGCAGGCTGGAGCACCTGAGTAAAGTGCTAGTGTTGCTCACTAAAAGCAGAAGCTTTTGTTTAACCCCTTTGTTCACAGACAGCCAGACATGAAACTGTTGTGATTTCGTAAGCCAAGTGGAACTTCCACAATGAGAAAATTCCTCCAGTCATTCTTCAACACACTAAAAAAAAAATTCTAATAGGAGGATCCCCTAAGGCATAGAGTTTTTAATTTGGCCAATCCTGCTGCCTTAATGTCTGTAAGTGCAGCCAATGTTCAGGCCCAGTGCCTGTCATGTGGTATCACCCACCCCTCCTCTCCCTATGCTGCCTTTTCAGAAGACAGGGGGAAAAAAAATCTCCAGTTCATGTAAGGTCTGCAGCACTCATAGACGCACAGTCCCCAGCAGCAGACCAGGCTGCTTTCATTTGTTTCTCTGCGTCTACATCCAGGAATGCTTGTGCAATGTACCTGAGCAGAAGACCCTGCAATATGCTGTAAGTAGCCTCTAAAATCTACCATATATCATTAATATTTCTTGGTACAGTATATATTGTCAGAGAACAATTATTGGCTGATGGTATTTTGAAAGGAGTTAACTCAAGTCAGTGATTTCCATTACAGAAGTGTATTACTTGCATCAATGAAGCATACATCAATAGAATACTTGACATTTAACTCCTTAGCTTTCAGCTACTATTTCTGTATAATACAAAAATAGTATACAGTATGTCACTCACTATTGGTTTTACAAATATTTAACTGAAAAAGAATGATCCACCACTATCATCTGTTTAATATTGTGTGCTCCTCGGGGTGCTGTTGCCTGCAGTGTGTGGCAAATCACCACGTTGTTGGCTTTTACTGTGAATTTAACTATAAAAGACCAGTTAGCAAGAAGGGAAAATGAAAGATCCCTCAAGTTCAACACTTCAGAAATTCTGATTCAGTCAGACCAGAGAAAGACTAAACAAAGCCTTCAGTTGCTGTCTTACCCCACCTGGTTGGTAAAAGCTTATTTTGCTGTATATACTTGCACAGGATGGCTGATATTTCTTCACACTGCTTACAAAGTGTCCTTTCCCATTGTTTTCTTTATAATGAGATGTACTGCATTTCTATTGCAGATTCAATTGCACACTACACTCCCAATTAAGCACCAGCGCCGCGTGTAATTTGTGTTACAGTATATCATAAATGAATGGCAATTCAACCTGCACTCCGATAACTGTCAGTTAAATGAAGTGCAGCGTCATTTTTCCAACTGCTCATCGGTATTGTCTAACGTAATTCTGCTTCTGATGTCCGTGGAATACAATAGTAAAAATGAGCTTCACCTTTCTTCTCAGTTCACTATGAGAATGTACTGTATTTGAGCTGTTTATATATTACTAGAAGGTTTCATTAGAAACCATGCAAATATGATTTATGACAGAAATTGGTCACAAACTATCATTCTGTTTCTTATTTCTTTGCGTCTTATCCATCGGGATCAGGTACAGGTGACTGAATAGGCCTTTGGTGACTGAATAGTTAATGGCTTACTCTTTCTAGATTGGGCTGCCTCTGGGATAAAACCATCATATTGCACACTATGTGATCACAGATCACTCTCACGTGTTAGAGAGCACCAGTGACATTCTATTGTACACTTCATGTTGTGGAAACAATCCTGGGAAAAATCTAACTCTCACAGCAATGTTTTGATTAAGGCCTTTATGATACATTGTTTTTAAAAGGAAGTATAGTTTTACGCATTATAATCTAGAATGTCTCAGAGCACATCTCTAGAGAATATGATGTAACATAGGGAGTGGTTGTTCTGAGCAGTAATTGTAAGAGCCAGACACAAGAATAAAGAGAGGTACAGTAATGGGAGGGTCTACAAAAAGTAATAAGGAAAGTTGCACTGAGTTGCTGTATGAAGCTGCATCTCTGCCAGGGTTTTGTTGTATATAAAATTCTATCATCATATACTTTGACAAATAGGTCTACCACATGAACTCATTACTTGTAATGATGCATGCTTCAGAGTACTTAGTTAGTCCATATATCACGGCTCCGTCCTCTATTTCTTTGTCTGTTTAGTGTTCCTGTCTGCCATCCCCCACCCCCTTTCCATCACCCACAATGTTGGAGACACCTGAATGCCGACAGTGTGATCTGCAGAGGTTCAGACTGTCTGGAATTCAGCCATGTACCCAGACTTCATTTTCTGCCATAGAGCAGACAGCACTTTGTATATTCTTGGCTGTGAATAATTATGATCTCTTTGTAGGGGGAAAATAGGGTGAAAGATTTGAATCATCTTGACCGTTTTCTTGTTCTCCAATATCAATATACAGAAATCTTTGCAGAAATCCATGTGTATTCCTTTGATTCTTCAGATTTTTCCCCCTTAAGAGTTTTCACCCATTGCCAGTTATTGGTCTTCGCATTGCTTGTTGTGGGTATATATACTATTATTATTAATAATATTATATTAATACTATTATTATGTGGGATCAATTTGTACAGCTTTATTATTCCAGGTGTATACTGTGTTCAATAATAAGCTTGTTAGATTTAGCAGTTTTGTGCATGAAGGCAAATCCAACAGCCAAACAATTGTTACAGATCAACAACCAAATGCAAATTATTATTCCCAAATGATTGTTTTCTTTATATAAGTTCTGCACGGTGAGGTTCTTACGTACACTTTAGTCAGTTTTGATTTCAGACATTGTTAGTGACTACATTGACTTGCATACAGTATGCAATAATATACATTGTTTTATTCTTAGGCTCCCCTACACCATAACTTGACTGTTTTGTATGGTACTGGATACCAAAATAGGACCATAAGGATCCAGGAACACAACTCCAAATAAATAATGTCCTATAGGCTGCTGGCTAGCAATGCTTAAAGTGTCATATTTTTGGAGGCACAATTCTATTGTAAGTTCATCCGTTATCAGATGATTACATCCACTGACTTATACAGACTCTGAAAATAATAGCAGCTTGAGGATAAAACAAGGCAAAACAGAGCCAAATGAGTTTCTTACCGCTGTGATCTCATTACATTATTCCTGCAGGGTAGAATTTAGTGTACAGACAGATATGGAGAAGACCTTCAAATGGAATATAGGAACGATAAATTAAAATCTTTTAACAATGGTTAATTGTTTGATCATTTTCATTTAATAATTCTTCTAACCTAAATGCAACATGCATGAACCCACCTTAATACTGCAAAGGCCATATACAATAACGCCTACATATCGATCATGCACTATAGTAGCAATTCTCAAGAAAACATTGCTGAAATACAGCTAAATTATGGAGTGCGGTCTGAAAAACGACATTGATGCAATGTATATTTTAGTGTATAAATCATTGTTTTGTGTAGCCAAGCCTATAACCACACTTCAATGTTCCTCACATCATATTGACCATTTATACTATTTAGTTTGTATATAAAACAAAATTAGGTATACTGTATGTTTAGGTACGGAGTAATATTTTTGATCAAACTGTTGTCACTATAAAAGAAGCCACAGTCTCAAGGTTTAATTGATGCCTTTTTTGTTTATTTTATTTTGTATCCTGTGTTCACAAAGTATGGTGTATAGTGTATTTAAACTGCAGTTGTTTTTAAATTTTAATTAGTTTCCTGCTTTATTTCCAATTGTTGTATGTTGCTATTAAGTGACAAGATTGTTCTGTCCTTCATCAACACCGCTCTAGTGTGTACAGGCAATGCGCACTGACTGGGATTTGTTCCGATGTTGGAACAAATCCCTATCGCTGGAGTTCCAAACACCATATACATGGGGCGATCCTGCTTAGCATTGTGTGCTAACTAATCTAGGGCTAGATCATCCATTTACATGTAGCAATGTGTGTATGGATGATCTGTGCAAACTCATTGTTCTTTATGCACATGTAGGCAATCTATCTAGATCTTGACTGCATGTGCTAAAGATCTGAGTGGCTATGGGCATACACATGGGACGATGTGTGCTTAATTTCTAAGCAATCTAGACCGATCGCTTACAAAAAAGGAAAAATCGCCCGTGTGTGTGTATGCCCCCTTAGACTTATATGTTTTGAAGATTCAAAAAAAGTTGCATTCGCTTTGTGCTGAGCTCCAGAGATAAACCTGTTTCTCACCGGTGTGGCATTGAGTTAGTGCGACCTTTATAGATCTGCTTTTGATTCGTCATTTTATGCTGTATTTTTATATTAGCAAATATTATCACATTTGTATTCTTTGAATTAAAGTAGGTTGATGATGATTATTTCAATGTGCTCTGTGTTATGGTTGGGGGAAGAACACATAAGGCAAGCACTATAAAATAAAAATATGGTGAGATGTGTCCTTCCCTTTGGACACCGATATTTGATGTATTGAGCAAGGTCCTGTCACTTTCCTATAGCCCATTGTTTCCCAAACCCTGTTTAATCACTGCACCCTAGATTATCAGCATTTGTTTCATGGCACCTCTAGAATAAGTTTTTTTTAGTGATTAGATTTTGTGAAAACAAAGTATGAAGCTTATTAAATCGTGTCTACCTTTCATCCTTCGGGTCAGTGATGTGTTGGTGTACAGTATTGCAACTAAGTTCTGCTAATTGGATGTCCATCTCTTTTTTCATTGTCTATGAAATATCTGACATTGGTCTCTGTGCAGCAATGGTTCTGAGGAAGTCTGTTTTGCTGACGTAAAATAATTTTATATTGCTTTACTGTACAGTCTCCTGTTGCCAGTTATTGTAAAACTATGATGTTCTCAGCATAATTCATGGTGTCTGTAGTAAATGAACTTAAACTCCTCTCTGACATCAATAGGGCTGGTGTCACCAATAACTAAATTGGGGGAAGCATGGGGACATGACATTGAAAGTGTGGCAGTTAGGAAATGATTGGCTGGTACTGTAACACCCTCAACTTTAACAATTTTCAAGCTAAGTACATCTGGCCCTAAATAACCTACATATAACATCATCTTTTCATGTACAACTATACGATTTAATAAGATACTTGACCCAATACAGTGCAATAAGCATTTTTTTGTTATATATGATTACATATGTGATGATACTATACCAGTGGTTCCCAAACTGTGCGCCTAGGCTCCCTGGGGTGCCTCGGGACACTTGCAGGGGTGCCTCGGGTTGGTCGTCCAGGACCAATTCAAATTATTTATGATCAATTATTTCTGGACAAGACCAGTGCTGGTGGCTGCCAATCATAAAATGTGTACAATCAGAACCAAATCCTGCCTTGTACCAAATAACTGAACCTTAGAAGCACATATAAACACAATCTACTTAATTTGATATATATTTTTGGGGGCCTAGGGGTGCCTTGGAAAAATTCTGATACTCTAGGGTGCCGTGATTAGAAAAAGATTGGGAACCCCTGTACTATACTATTGGATTAATTTTGGGAGCTCTTTTCTGTATATACATTTCTGTGATACACATATTGAGTAATAGGAGGAGTTAACTAGATGTGTTTCAGGCCTCTAAGCAGTGGAGCGCCTGAGAAAATAATAGAGCGCTTGTTCGTTTGGTGTATTACGTGCATAAAATGAATTCGGTAAAGTTTATTTGCAGTGGGCCATGGAAGATTAAAATGAAATCTTTCTGCAGGCTCAGCAGTCCTGCTCCCCGCTGTCTGTGTGAGGGAGACTTTACTCTTTTATTCCAAACAGCTTTTTTTCCTCTTTCTGCCTCACTGGGTCAAGTGAAAACAAACATTTTTGCCATTTTCGATGACTATTTATACGTAGTTCCACATTAGAGACCATTTGCTTTATTTTGGTGTTCTTTGCACATGTGGATATTACATGCTGCACACAATGACTGTGCGTGGCTGATGCTTCTGCACTAAGGGCCTTATTCAGATCTGAGCTCAGTACAAATTTGTTTGGAAAATGGGCAAAACCATGTGCTCTGCAGGTGGGGCAGATGTAACATGTATAGAGAGAGTTAAATTTGGGTGGGGTGTGTTGAAACTGAAATCTAAATTGCAGTGTAAAAATAATGCAGCCAGTATTTTACCCGCACAGAAACAAAATAACACAAATCTAAATCTCTATATACATGTTACATCTGCCCCACCTGCAGCGCACATGGTTTTGCCCATTTTCCAAACAAATTTGTACTGAGCTCAGATCTGAATAAGACCCTAAATGACAGTTCAACTGCTTCTGTCTGTTCAGAAACTCTAAGCATTCCAGCTTGCAAATCGTTGTTCTTTTATTAATAGTCATTTTGGGTTTGTGTAATAAATACCACATGTTCTGTCTTAATTGACTTAATATCTTGACTTGACAAGTAAACAGCAGGTCTCAATGATTTATAGCAATAGACAGGTGCATTTGCTACTGTTGGAAATGTAATTTTAGTTGTTTTTTTATGTACACAATTTCTACTTTTAATCTGTACTATAAAGGAATGATATTGTAAATCCTTAAATCTAGCTAAAACTGAGAAAAGTTCTCCCCACCGCTGTGTTATAGGCATTGCCTCACCAATGTATACCATTCCTTAACACTGCATACTGTGGCAGTGTTTGTGGTGTTCTGCTTTCATTTCAAGTTCTCCTCTTGGAGCAAGTATAGGCTACTGGTGAAAGGTCTTACAGATTTGCAATTGCTCATTGCCATCTAAAAACAGTAATTACTAGCTTAACCAATACAATGTGCCAAGGTCAGGTAAATGTGACTGCGGCAGGGGTTAAAGTGGGAGAGAATGGGGTGGAACTGAGTTCCACCACCTCAAATGGTTAGGTGGAACTAGTTCCACCTCCACCTTGGCCCTACACCGTATTCTAGCAGAAAAGCATTATACAGTAGTTTGCAGGGGGTGCCAAACACCCTACCACAGGCCCTGTCTCTGCCTAATGGGAGGTGGGGGATAAGTTGTCAGAGGGAATGAGTTCAACCACCTCTCCAGGTCCACTTTAAGCCCTGGACTGCGGCATCTTTTGCCTAGCACAGGAGTGATCACGGATATATTTGTATGATTTTCAGGGATATTTACTGTCCTAAATAGGCCCCTTAGAGCTCAGACCAGGCAGCCTGATCTCACTGGGTCCAAAGAGTCCAGTCAACCGATGACATATGACCGCTGTCAGCACACAACTGGATTTGCAGTTAATCTCCTATGGCAATAGGTAGTTGTTTCAGACCACTCAACAATCTGATAGATCTGAAATAATCAAATTTCATCTTCTAACCTGCTAATTATATGATTGCATTACAAATTCATTATATTTCCTTTTCTTTTCCTTGCTGCATGCTTTTAAGTAACTTTGCTATGATAAACTACACTTTCCGCATTGTCAACATCAAGAAATTAGCTATAAGCATCTTATTAAAAACAAAGTATAATAAAGTTGCATGACAAGTGATACTGGTTAGTTAGGTTTGATTTTCCATTTATCATGCTATAGTTCAGCATCTACAATCCAAACTTTACAACTCTTATCATTTTTAAGATTTCTTGTTTAAGAGAAATGTTTTAGATATTTTCTCATAATCCCTGCATCAGTGCCACTATTTTCTGCTTCATATGACGTCTGCCAATGACAGCTAATGTCTTATTCACATGAGAGCTTGTTTCAATAACATCTTTCTTCCTGAACTTATTATAGATTCAAGCGCATTAAAATCAACACCACATTTTCAATTCTAATTGGACTTGTGTGCAGGGTGGGAGTAGGAAAATAAGAGAGTTCTTTGTAGGCTGTCTGCCCCCAGTCAATCTTCCCTTTGTCTTTTTTCTGTTATGTCCCTGGTTTAACCCAAATTATTGAAGAATTTAGAAAGTAAAAAAGGAAAACCAAACATTCTAAATTCTACATGTTGAAATAAGCAAAATAACAAAAAGTTTGGTGATCTTACTGGGAAGATGCTTGACAATGCTGTATTGTGCGTCGATAAATCAACTATTTCATTGCTTGGGGAGTGTCTGAAAGTCTACCAACACACGTTTCACTGTATCACTGTTGCAACCCACAATGGAAATGTTTCAGCAGAAAATCGAATAGTAAAAAATATGATATTCTTTTATTTTGTGTTGTGTATCTATTGAGATGGATTTTGTATTTTGATTAACTGTCTTAGGAATGTATTTCTTTGCTTCATTTGGTGTTGCGAATGGTTTCTTTTTCAGCACTGAAATCAGTTACACTTTTAAGAACCACTTTAGCTGGGCTACTGGTTACAGGGCTACAGGCAAAAGGTTGACCACTATTGGTTGGCATGTATTTGGTCGACATAGTCCAAAGGTCAACACAGTAAAAGTTTGACACGCAAAAATATTGATATGTGTTTTTTTTAAGGGGGGTGTCTATTTTGACATAAGTCGACATAAGTGTACAGCGCCTGGCACAGTGCCCCGCTACCCTCGCCACAATTCTGGCACACTGCCCTGCAGCACTCAGAACACTATTATATCCCCCCCCCCATGACAAGGGGGATGGTAAAGTATGAAGAAGCCTTTTAAAAAAAAAAACATGAAACGCATGTCAACATTTTGCTTGTGTCCACCTTTTGACCATGTCAAACGAATGCATTTAGACTTGTTTTCATGTGTCAACCTTTTGGCTGTTGACCAATAATGGATGACCTTGACTGTTGACTTAATGACAGCATCCCTTTTGGTACATTTTAGATAATAAAACCTACTTTTAAGATTATACCTGATGCAAGTTGTGTTTTATACAAAGAAGATGTTAATTTGGCCAGTCGAGGCCCTCGAGGGTAGGATAAACATGTAACTTCAAACGGTATCTTTTGTTATTGCATCTATTTTAGTTGAGCACATTTTCTATTATGAACACTCCAATCCAGTTTAAATATTGATGGGAACTTTAGTTTTCTGGTAATTGCTGAACTCACTTCTGTACATGTACTAGTTCTCATTCTACTGGGTGTATAGACAAAAGAGAAGACCAATATTGTTGAAACATTTTTGACACATGAATTTAAGGATTTTTACTTCTCATAGTAAACTTCTATTAAAAGCATTTTCATTAAAGGCGTAATTTGCTGTTAAGAAATAGTCAGGAAGTAGCTGCTGTACTGGGGTTATTTTAGGCAAGCCTTTTTTTTCCCGCCTAAATACACTCCCTTTTCTTCTTTCTAGCTCCACACTAAAATACATACTGTATGGATCTCTTTTCACATATATTTTTTTTATTTTTTTATTGAGAGAGGCCTTGTGTGCATGTGGTGACCAGACCTGCTGTTTTTATCCAGGATACATCTGAATGAAATCTGTATCCTTGAGTGCCATGAAGGAAGACTTCTATTTCAAATGAAATGGTGATGTAATTCATGTAATATGTAAATTGCTAACTCCACTTATAACTAACTTTTAGATCTGAATGGATGTAACAGACCTGATATAAAATTCTTTACCTTGGTGTATCAGGTTTGGTGACTCTGCTGATACAGTATATGATACATCCACCAACTGTCCCAGTGAGAGATCTCTGAAGTTTGTGTGCACCTTATGGCTTTTGTAAAAGCCCCTCTGGCCATGTAAACTTCCCATTCTTGCCAATAAGATATACAAACCACACTGTGCTAGATGCACTACAGCAGACAGCGACACCCCAGGCAGGGAAGAGGAACTGCATAGGTTTTCAAAGATGGCGGGTGCTAGAATGAACACTACATTCATGCTCTTATGATAAATTCTTCCCGCTCTAGCAGTTGCTCCATTTCAAGATTTGTTTTTGTTCTGTGGATGATGTGCTTGCTATTCTGTCTATTTCTACCTTTGAACCCATTCCCCACTTCTTCTCTGCTTGCTTTTTCTCTACACCTACTAACACCTCACCAACTTTTTTAACACAACCCTCTTCTGTGGGGTTTTCCTCTAAAAGTTAAAACCCTCTAGTCCTCCAACTAAAACGCGTTACTTGTGCAGTTTCACGGCGCCAGCATGGCGCCGTGCTACTTCCGGGTTCTACACTCGCCACAAACTATGTTAAAAAAAAGTAACTTAACTCCATGCCAACATGTATAGTTCATACCTCCACTATCCACGTTGGCATGGAGTTGATTTTAAATAGCGTGGCGAGCGTAGCGAGCCACCGAGCCCACAGTGTGGGCGAGTGAAGTGAGCCCCGCAAGGGGACTCAGACGCACGGTGCCATACTGACGCCGTGAAACTACACAAGTACCTAAATCTCTTTCTAGCCCACATATTTACATCTAAATTACTAATTGTTGCAATCCACTTTCTTTTTTAATTCTGCAGTGTGCTCTTACCAGAAGTCAAAAATAATCCCTCCTGAGGGTCAGTCTTTCCTCCTCAATCTCTTTGATATTATAGTCCTTCCTCCAACTGGCACACCCTGCACTCTATTGGCCAGTATTCTTTCCTGATTCACTTTCTACCTCTACAACAGTACTTTTTCTTTTTTTGCCTTTGGCTCTTCCTAAAACTGCATCTTATGGGGGTTTGCAAAAAGAATACATACTTGGCCTTCTTTCTATAGTGAACTAATCAAATCTGTAAGTCTTCAGTACCACCTGAATGCAAGTGGATCAACACACCTACGGTACCTTTCCTCTCCTAACATGTTGCATTACCATCTTTTCGTGGATGTCTCAACATTCTCTAAATCTCAGTTTACTGTTTGCTGAACTATTCATTCCTCACCCCATCTTAGTCACTGTTAACAATTCATTGTCTCATCTGTACCTTATGGCTACTGCCTGGGTTTCATCCTCAACCCCAACCAATTATTTTGTCTCTCACAAACCTTCCTTCATCCAATCCTTTTTTGACCATCACAACATTTCCAGGATTAGACCTTTTACTCTTGATGCAACCAAAACTGTAATAAAATTTCTTATAATTTGTAACCTTAACTACTACATCGCTCTACAATGAATCTGCAATGTTATCACAAGATTGATTTTGCTGTCGACACTATGCTTCCACCTTCCCTCTGTCAATACCTGTACTGTCTCCCCATCTTCTACAGAATCAAATTCAACCCCCCTTCAATTCTCTTGCTCCCTCTGGTCAGACAACTAGTGTAGTCTTAATGTATTCTTAAATATTCACTGACAATCACATATTGCTTCCACCACCAAGACATCTGTGCCACCCCTTATATTCAGACTCTCCCTCATACTTCACTTTATAAAATTCTTCCTTGTATCTGACCTATTCATCAATATCTCAGTCCCCCTCTTTCCCTACTCTCACATCTTCTGTGTCACACACCCTTACTCCATCCCTTTTTGGATCATAATATCATGGCCCTCCTCTCCATCTTTTGGCCCTCCTTTAGCTGCCACCTTACTTATATGTTATAATAATAATGTCTTTATTGTAATAAAATGCCCACATGCATGAACATTAAACGAAACTCAGTGTAAACAGTACAGAGTAAAAGACAATGGGCCGTATTCAATGAGATTATTCGCCGTGTACGGCGAGTGGTTTTTTTTCGCTCGCCGTGCACTCACCGTGTTTTTTCGCGATTCTCTAAGTTTGGAGATTCGCCGTCACGGGACTTTATACACTATTCAATGTGGCTGATACTCGCCGCCCCTCACGGCGAGTATCAGCCAATCCGGCGTATGAGGTGACGCCGCAGGGAGCCCGAGGATGGTGGCAAGCAGGGAGATGGAAGTCTCCCTGCCTGCCCCAGAACATATGTGGGGGGGAGGTGGGCTCCCCGGGAGCCAGGCAGCACAAGCTGCCCCCCCCCCCCCAGAGCCAGCAGGGGACCGGGTATATTCACTGTTCCCGATCATGCATATGTAATGATCGGGTGCAGTGAATATATGAATATCTAATGAGCGGCTCGGGTCCCGGCCCCCTGCTGGCTACTCTGTGTAAAAAGAAAAAAATATATATTTTTTTTGTAAATTAAATATATATTCATGTGCTATAAGCACATGAATAGAAATAGCATGCCCCTTCACAGAAAAAAAATCCTGATTTTTTTACACCAAAATTAAAACAAAAAAACTTTTATTTTAAAAGTTCACTTTCCACTTCTCCATGAAAAGATGGAGAATTGCTACACGGAGAGACACGGCGAAAATCACTTAGAAAGATGGCGAAAATATCACATTGAATAGGGTGGTTCACTTTTGGAGAGCAAAATGCTCCTTCCAACGCGAAAATAGCACAAACTCGCCATAAAACACGGCAAATTTTTCTCATTGAATACGGCCCAGTAAAAGGAAATGGCATTGGAGAACCGAATTATACTTAGTACAATATGCCCACTAAGTATTTAAAGTACAGATTGCTACCGGGAAAAAACTCTCTCTATATCATTTAGTCTTACACAAAACTGAACGATATTGCTTATTTGAAAGAAGAAAAGAAAACCAATCGCTACTAGGATGGAAAGCGTCCCTCAGAATACTTTTTGTCTTTGAGAGAAGCCGGTTTTCAAATACGTGTTTTATACTTGGTAAGGCAACACCTGTTATTTTACTAGCCGCAGGTACCACCCTCTGAAGGATTTCCAATCAGCGACAGAGCAAAAGACAAACCACGCCACAATACCATAAGTGAGAACACTCTCGATAACACTGGTGTAGAAATTCACCAGGGTTCTCCTACACATACCAGCCAAACGTAGTTTCCTAAAAAAAAAAACATACGTTGATGGGCCTTTTTTGTAACATTGTTTATGTGGGTACTCCATAGAAGGTCTTTAGACATGCTTATACCCAAAAATGTAAAAGAATCAACTAACTCCACTTGTTGACCATTTAAAACCAGTGGGCAGTATGAATCTTTAGTGGATTTCCTAAAATCTACAATCATTTCTCTGGTCTTATTCACATTTAAGACCAAACAATTTTCCCTACTCCAAGACTCCAGCCGGGATACTTCCGGACTGTAGTCAGACTCATTGTCATTAACAATAAGACCCACCATAGCGATATCATCTGCAAATTTAACAATTTGAACAGATTTAGAACCTGAGGAGCAATCATGGGGAAACAGGGAATACATCAGGGGGCTCAGGACACACCCCTGAGGGACTATCAATTCACCAGACACTCAATCCCTGATCCTAACAACCTGAGGCCTATTTGACAAAAAAATCCAAAATCCATCTACACATAGACCCACTTAAACCAATGTTAAACAGTTTGTTCACTAACGTTGATGGGACTACCAAATTAAAAGCCGAGCTATAATCTACGAATAAAACCCGGACATGATTCAAGGTGGGCCAGTGTTTGGTGTAATAAAAGGAGCGCTGCGTCATCCGTAGATCTGTTTGCTTTATAGGCAAACTGAAAGGGGTCGAAGCCAGATGGAATACTTTTCTTAATATGTTCTAGGACCAGCCTCTCAAATGCTTTCATAATGAGAGATGTTAAAGCAATCGGCCGATAATCATTTAGGCCAGTGGTTCCCAACCTGGGGTACTAGTACCCCTGGGGTTACTCTGCAGACCAGTTGGGGGTACTTGAAAATAACATTGGTAATGGCAGAAGAAGAAAAAGTGTCCCTATGGCAAAAGAAGTCTACCATTGCCATGGAGACGAACCACATTGCGTCACATCTGGTTCTATCTGCAGCATCATCAGCATCTCCTTGTGTTTTGCCCAACCAGCAATCCACTGAGAGCTAACTGCGCTGCCCTCAGACATCAGCAAACATCTGCCCTGTACTGACATGGGTGGAAGAAGCATTAATCCTACAGGCGTTAGCGGGAACTCTGGAGACAATACACAGCCAGCGGCCAGACAAAGAGGGACCCGATTCCTGACCATATACTGTACTAGTCCACGGCTACCGCTCACTTCCACTCATAAGTACTGTGGATATTTCAAATTGAGAGGAAACTGTAACCCAACTACCTGCATCAACATCTGTTTTTTCATGTGCCTGTCTGCCCCTCCCTGTTAGAATGTTAGCTCTCACAAGCAGGGCCCTCTCCCTTCATATACTTTTTCTCCTTAAGGTGCATTCACACTATGTGTTTTTTGCCCAGTGAAAAAAAATCATGTCCACCATGTGACTGTTGACCACTCTCCCGTCTAAACGCAGTCAACTATCTTTAGGTATCTAACTAGATGGGTTCAACTAAGGGTGGTTGACCATAACATTGACGATCTAGGCAGCGTTGAGCCACTATACCATAACCCTATTATGCAGGGAACAATATTATAGTTCCCCTTTGTGCAGACATTTTTCCCTGGGCTCTGTTATAAGTCTCCCAATCCTCACTGCACAGCTGTTTATTTTTTTATTGAGGGGTGAACAATAAAAATCAGCACTTACTAACAAGGAAAGGTTGTCAGGAATCACAGTGAACACCTACACCACTTACTGGCACGCTGGTGCATCTTGCGAAGCACACCCTCTGTCAGCTTTCTCTTTGGCCAAAATCCATGGCAGGATGTCCTGATGATATCTCCCGTTATTGCCTCAGGCCTGTTGGGCATTCGCTGCCAGTCCCACACTGCATGGGCACCACCGTGACACCTGATGTCAGCTGACCTGTCAATCGTCCATCGGTTACCTGCAAACACCATTTCTCTTATTTTGCACTAGTCACATGACTCAGGTGAACAAAGGTAACATGCTTCCTGGTTCTAGCTTATGGCTGCTGCATCTTGCACCTTGGGGGATATAAGCAAGGCTCCCAGAATCCCACATTACCTTGTACAACTCATCTGATCCCTCTGTATTCCCAGAATCAGCTACCAATGCTCCAGGTTATCTTTACCTGGCATGCAGTGCCTTGCAGTGGTCAGCGCCCATAGGCAGATGCCTAATGGTGGAGCCAGCCCTGTTTGTTGAGCATTTCTGGTAATTGTGACCAAATTAGCTTATCAGTGTACTGTGTCTGTGTAGCCAATGCATCCTTGAACAAAACCTGATTTAGTCTGATCTGATTGTTGAATGGAAAATGTGGTCAGACAATTGCAGAGTGACCACCAATCTATAATTTTTCTGGACAGTTTGAGATTTTAAAGCTGTGTGCGTGAAAATGTCACTAGTCTTCAAAATTGATTAACTTCTAATATCATAATAAGAACTGCCATGCTCCTAGACCAAACTGTGGTTGACTTGATGTACAGTACCAGTACAACAATGTTCATGGAAACTACTTTTGATATGTTGGCAATTGTGTAGGCGCCAATTCAGCTGCAAAAAGAATGTGCCAAACGACCAAATGCACATTTGTGATCTGCTGCCAGAACAAACTATTTTGTTATATTGCACAGACCTAATAGGTGCATTGTACACCTTTTTATAAAATCACTAGTATTCCTTAGTATACATCACTAGTATTCCATTCTCAGTCACATTCCCCATTTTCCCTGTCCTTCCTCCATTTCTCCCATCTCATCCTATTCCTCCATGCTCCCCAATCTTCCCCCTTCCCTCACATCTCACCCTATGTTCTTTTGGTTTGATTTGCTGTACTCTGGCAGGAGTTTGGGGGTTTATTGTGGCTTATGCGACCTTCATGTGGTCCTTCTGTGTGATAGATGGTGGTTCAGCAGGTGCCAATTTATGAGACCTTAGGCAGGGAGATGCTGAAAGTACTGATATGTGGAGGAAGGGGACATGCAGGTAGGTCTCTTTTTCTATGTCTCTAGTAGGCAAAATGGTTACCCTTTTGTGGTTGAAGCATTTTTGTTTTTA
The DNA here is from genome assembly GCF_055691185.1 of Crinia signifera. Lineage (NCBI taxonomy): Eukaryota > Metazoa > Chordata > Amphibia > Anura > Myobatrachidae > Crinia > Crinia signifera. The sequence continues at coordinate 99,517,407 of NC_139224.1, forward strand.
CTGTTACAGTATTTTTTTCATAATCACCGTAGTGATGGTGGTGGTGAGTGCCGTTTATATGAAGGTGCTTCCATTAGAGCAGGAAAATCTGCTCCAGGATTGAACCCTAAGACCTATTGATTGATTCATGATGTTCATGCCAACACTATTTTTGATAGATGCAGCTGTCATAGAATAACATATATTCTGTTGACATTTTTTGTTAAGTGAACTGCATAGTGTGTTAATTTGTCCCCAATACCAAATGTGCCTTTTATATGATTATAGTGTGATGATCCTGTTAACAGGTAGTCATGGAATAAATCGTACTGCCGCAGTTTGCAGTTCCACTGACTTGGAAGTGATGGGCTGTTTACAATTTATAGCTATGGGATATTTATCTGGAAACCCAGAATATATCCAGAAGTAATGAGTAAAAACACACACGCATGCACTGTTAAACAGATTAAGAAATGAATGCGAAAAACAGCACGCGTAAAGGTATGGGTAACGTAAATTTAAACTCTAGCATAACATTCAGTAGTACAGGGAAAAAAAACCTCGCCTTCTAGATTTACTCCCAGTATTGATTGCCATTCTAGCAGTTTACGGTGTTTCTATGAAAACTTGTTTGCATTGTAGTCTGGCAACTGTTCTCCCTAACTGGTCACCTGGGTAGTATATTATCTTGTTGCTTAGGTTTAATGCAGAAGCCATCATCAATCAGACGGATGAGCCAAAGCAGCAGCTGATATGCAGGCCGCTAGCTGTTTCAAGAGAAGAAGATACTCAACTACATTAGTCATTAATTTACCACTGCATGCAAATAGGTCACACAGTCACTTTATAGGGAACAGGGAGTACAAGCATTTTAGACTTGTGCTTTGGATCCTATTTTAGCTACCAGAAGTGTTAAGTGCTTGGGCTAGTGCATTATGGGTAACACTGTAGTGAAAGAAGGGACAGACAAGGAATAAGGTAACACCCTGCAGGGATTCTGTCTGACAAAGAAAGGCCTGTTTATTCTATGTTTTAATGCCTAGGCTTGACCCCTGACCTTCTTGTCTTTGTGTAGCCAGGTGCAAGTTTCAGTGGAGGTTCATGCACTATTAACTGCCTAGTTTCCAGAAAGTACTGCGCTGCTTTTAAAAAATATAGAATTTTTCTCTGTTTATAGAAACTTCTTTACCTTTAGCAGGAGTTTTGTGCAGGAATGTGCAAGAATGTTCCAGCATTTATTTTTACCCCATTAATTTTTAAAAATAATTAATATTATTCTGTCGGTATGTTGTTGTAAGTGTTTTGATTTTGACTCCAGGTTTTTATTATTATTATTATTATTATTATTATTATTATTATTATTATTACTACTACTACTACTACTACTACTACTACTACTACTACTACTACTACTACTACTACTACTACTACTACTTATGTTGTTCTTTTGCCACAAATAAGCATTTCACTTACCCAGAGTTGTAAGAACTGGGTGTCCAATATAACACTCATCAGTGATGCCAGTTGAGTGGGACATTACCCAACTCAACAACTCACAAATTGTAACTCCTGGGTGTACCACAGCTGCCGGATACTTGTGAAGTCCCTCCACAATTTACTCCGGCATTGCCTTTTGGTATAATCTCCCACATCTTCCATGTTGTTGTGGCCCAGCAGTATATTGTGCATAACATCATGATGCTGCAAGTTTTTTAATCATTTTGCTTGGAGCACGCTCTTGGAGACCTCATGGATATGGTAGTAATTCCAATTGTCAGTCCTGATCAAATAAATAATAAATAAAAAAATGACTGTTAAGCGCCATACACACACTAGGCGATTTTCTCCAGTAGCGATATCTTAACGCAATGGGTCCCAAACAATGTGGGCACCCTGGGATGCCAGAAGACCCTAGCAGGGTACAAGTGTTGGTGGTCCAGACCCAAAACAAATGTAATTATGGTTAAAGTGATAGGCAAAACTAGTGCTATTGGCTGCCAATCATAAAATACAGTATGTGGACAAGTAGAATCACAATAATGTTTACTATTACATAACTGAACCCAAGGGTGACAGGTAAGCCCAAATTTACTTTTCCCTTTTTTTAAGTTACCAATAAGAAACTTTTGAACATGGGGTGCCTTTAAAAAATGCTGATACTCTAGGGTGCCATTAATCAAGAAATTTTGGGAACCACTGCCTTAACAATATCGTCTGAGCGCCCGGCAACTAACTGAACAATATAGTTAATGATATCTTTCAGTGGTGTCACTGGGTGCCGCTGCCAGCATGCCTTGTTTGATGATATACTGTATAGTGAACATTGAGTGTGCAGCACAAATGAAGGGGGAATCATTAACTATGTGCAGGAGCACGCATTGCTTATAAGTTAGCTTAGTTTGTATGGGGCTATACTCAGTGACTTACATTATTTAACTGGATACATAAGGCCCCATTTAACACCAAGTGATAAAGCTATTATCACTTGTTACTCATGTTTAAAAGGTGCTTAATTACCTTGTTGCTATCTAATAACACAGATAGCCCTGTTTAACTAATATGCGGCTGCAGTGCTAGACAGATTTCTACTGTCCATACAGAATCTATGGATTTGGGATTTAACAATAAATTGTGTTTTTAACATCTCTTCTCCTGGTCTTGCAGGCTTAATTTAGCGTATCCCAACAGTAATATCCCAGTAAGAAGGTGATGGCATCCATTAAATTGCCCATGATGCACTGCTACTGTTCCTTTTCCCTTTCCTTCCACTTTTCTCCCACTTTATAATATTATATTATATTTATGATGGGGTTTTTGTGTGTGTTATAAATCACACTAATCCAAATCATTATTTTTTAATTCGCCCCTTCTAATTTAACATAATATCCATTCACAGCCTGTGGGTGAACACCCACATCATGTGATGGTCACCGACCATCACATGATGTGGAACATGCACACATATCTAAGTGACTCTCAGGTCACTTAGATTTGCGTGCACCCTCGGGAAGAAGTGGGCGGGCAGCTGACATCTCTTGATGTCAGCTGCCCAACCCCGGCACCGGCGTCACGTGCGACTACCATGGGAGCGGCTATCTGCCACCACCCCATGCCCCTGACCGCAGGTTTGGGTGCGTGCACCCGGTGAACAGTCTGTTTGCCGTGGCCGCATGTACCCGGTGTATGCGCATGCGCAGAAATGACCCTGCGCATACACATGACCCTGCACATACACGTAAGAATGTTCTGGTCCGTGCGAATGCACAAGAATAACCCCCAGTATGTCTTGTTGAAAATGATTGTGGATACTTACAGGGTAGCCTATTAGCACCAATGCGCTTTCACATGAAATGAAACAGCTGATGGTTATTATCGGGGTATCTAATTACTGTCCAGTTTTTTGGACAAAAGATTTCCCATTTTTAAGGGGATAACACATCCCAGATGTGTCAAACATTACAAGTGGTTAGCCCACCTGACGCACACTACAATAAAATGCTTAGAATAAATTAGTGTGTGCCCGTAGATTGATTCGTGTGGATGCCTGTTTTTCTCAGCAGAGATAACCCGCGCCGTGCGTAAAGTACCTGTTTTTTCCCCTTTATTACCCATCTCAGTGATGTCATATAGAGGTACTGTAATACATACCTCAGTTTATTTCTAGGTCACTATACAATAGAGAAAATGTCATCTAAATTCATCCAATAGTTTTGGCATGATGCCTGAACGAACAGTCATACTGTAAATTCTGAATTTATTTTTTCATCTTTATAGTTCATTAACAGTCCATAGAAAAAAATCTATGTACAAACAACACTTTTATAAAAACAGTTTTATAACATTTAAAGATATACTGTATATTGTTTTTAGAAATGTATCAAACTATATTTTATCATTATTAACATAAATAGACCTATCAATCATATTGTGGATCTGTGTTCTGACCATAAAAACATGGGATGGAATACCATCTTTAGTTTTCCAATAATATTCTATATATTTCCCTTAGCAAGCTAGACAGTCTCACGTAAAAAGGTCTCCTGATAGCTTTTTGTACTGTAGGTGTGTATAGCCCTTTCTTTCAAATGTGTTACAGAGTGTATGTACAGTAATTGTGGTTTGTGATTGACTACATAAGGGGGGGAAGCACACTTTCCTACTATGTAGAAATGCATACACTGCAGATTATTGTTGGCAATTAGGGGTTAGCATACACAGTGTGCTGCTGATAGATAAGCATCTGGTTGACGCCAGACAGTTGAAGAAGTAATGAGCCACTTTGCAAACCTCTCTGTTGGTTTTAAACCAGTAGTAGACACTAACGTTACATGTTCAATGCCAGATAGTCTCCTCTTCAAGTTATTCCCATTACAGAAAAATATAAAGTTTGACATAACTGTACGTGTGGTTTCTCTGATCTTATTTGAAATGTTTACAAGTAATATGTAAATCATATAGAATATATAGATGTGCAGCAAATTTGTAATACCGAGACTTTGGAAATCGTTGCTGCCATCAGCATGGGGCTCAGGACAGATGAAACAGTCTGGGCCCCCTCATCCAACCTGCATCCCCCAGCCCCAAGGGCATGATGTAGCAAGCCACAATGGGGACTGGTGAAGGGGAGGGGCTTGAAAAGTTGATGTGGCGATGCCCATTTATATTAAATTATTAGAAACGTAGGTATCCACGTCCTTCATACCATTTTAACACATTGGGTCAGCGGGAGGCAGAGGGGGATGTGGGTCAGAGCTCTCAGGGGTAGATTTATTAAGCTCGGTGAAGTGATAAAGTGTTTTTATTACCGGCCAATCAGCTACTAGCTGTCATTCTTCAAACTAAACCTGTAACTTCACAGGTAGGAACTGATTGGGCGTGATAAAAACCAGACACTTTATCACTTCACCGAGCTTAATAAATCTGCCCCTCAGTTCCTACCTTACTTGATCAGGAAGAGAGTCCCTCCTTCCCAGCCAGCACAAACTTCCCAGTTGTATTTGGGAGATTGACGCTGTCCACTAGAGAGCAAAGACTCTGACACAATGCTTTGCCTTCACTGGGAAGATTGCATCAACCCCAGATACACTTTGGGGATCAGCTGATCCAGGGTCATCCAGTAGCTCTAGCAAGCCCCCCTCCCCCCTCTCTACACACCCTGTTCAGTCATGTAGGCACAGAAGTGACATGGAGCCCAGGCACTCAGAGCAAACACATACTATGTCCCCGTCCCCCCTCACAGTGCCAACACATGTGCTTAAGTTTCCCAAAACCTCTGAGGCACATTTGCTGATGGAGCAGAGCAGATACAGTGTTGGGAAACTTCTTTCAATGTGCACCTCTTTACTATAAAGTATGATGGCAAATACAATGGGAGCAGCAGGTTAACAGGAAGTATAAAGGAAGGAAGTTGGGGCAGGATATATGAAGAGCCAATGATTATATTGAAGTTTCCATCATCCTATAAGAGGAGGACACAGGGCATGCAACGCCTATGCCCCACCCTTCATTTAAATTACGGATGTTCACCGGCCACTTTTCGTGTTTTGGGTTTTGGGTTCTGATTACCTTCAGGTTTTGGGTTCTAATAGGTTTTGCCAAAACACCCCCTAAAAGTTTTGTGTTTGGATTTTTGGGTTTTGGTTTCTGATTAAAATAATAAATATAGGAGTGCTATTATTAACCTCAATAGCATTCATCTCCACTCATTTCCAGTCTATTCTGAACACCTCACACCTCACAATATTGTTTTAAGGCCAAAAGGTTGCACGGAAGTAGTTGGATAACTATGATAAGCGACACAAGTGGGCGGCACAAACACTAGACTGATACGGCACACTTAATAGCACTCCTGGACTGATATGGCACACTTAGAATCACCCCTGGACTGATATGGCACACTTAGCATCACAGACGTGAGTGAGTCCGCACACAAAGATTCTTGCTCATGAGCGTTTTGGTTAGTATTATAGTAAAAACCAACATAAAGTCATCGTGGCTATTAATGCCTATTAAAGAGGTTGGTGGTGCTCCCAGTATAAGTTCAGAAGAAAACTCTATTTTAAGGGATTTGGGGTTCTTGCAAGAGAGATGCAAGAGAAAAAGGCTGATTAAGTCTTTTGGGGGCACTCTTTTATTGTTTAATTATTGTGTATATGTCAAAAATTAAGATTTAACTTTTATTATGATATGCCTTAAAATTTAATGTGCCCTGTCAAATAAGACAGATGTCAGTCTTATTGACAGAAAGGAATACACAAATCCCCAGTTTATTTCTGAGGTCATTAGATTCAGATCTGTGTCAAAATTATTCTCACACCATGTGGTATTTTGCCTGAATGGCACAAAACAGATCTGCAATGACTAATTAATTTTTTGGTGATTACCCAGTTAGCGAAATTAGTGTTTTAAATCAACATTGTTAGATAAAACAACTCCACATAATTGCGTGATACCCTGTACAAATATTCAGAGTTATTACTGCTCTCCTCCCAAAAAAGAAAAAGAAAAAGAGACACGCCCCTTAGTTGACTCTTAAAAATAATTAATATATCTTCTTTTGATTAAACATGTAAGATGGATATATAGAGTCTGGGGTTTGTGTCACCACGCTGTTATTCTAAACACTGATTGTAGTTAGATACTCTGTGCAATTGTGACTCTGTTGCCATTCATCAAAATTCTGTACGTTTCATATAATGTTTCAATTTGGTTGGTATACAGAAAGCAAAAAGGAAAGGTGCACTTTCTCTTATGCTGGGTCCTTTCTCTTTTCCAGTATCATGTAAGATTACATCAAATACTGGGTAAGAGTTAGATCCCTCCGTCCTATGTGCACTAAGGTATAGATATAAAGTGGTGTATTAATTCCCTTTGGACCAAAATATTCCTGCTCAGATTGTCCCTGTTGCAATTAATGCAGCGCAGAGAGTACAAACGGCTGGTTTGGCCCAAACAGGTTACACTGAACCTCGGTTGTGATAGAGGAGTTCAAAAAGGGGGCGCATGCACCTCTTAAGGAGAGAAAGAGGTTTGGGATATTCACACAAACCTTTATTCTGCTGTCTGGCATCTGTTTTATTACAAACATAGAATGGCAGATGAGAGATATTGGTTGGTGTCACCCAAACGGAAAAACATAGGTAGCAGTCCTCTGCTGTTCCGACAAATGGTGCCAGACGCTAGTCCTGATGCTAGTGCATTTGCAGGGCATGCGTCTGTTCCTGTCAGAATGAGAGAGACTACTGAATAGAGAAAGTTTAAGGATTATATCTGAACAGAGTAGTGCTCCTTTGAACACAATTGTGGATTGGCACGTGTATCTATATATCAGAGTCACAATCACTCGGACATAATGGTCGACACATCAACAGTGTCGGCTTTATTTTAAACAGAGAAAGTGTTTTTCTAACGCATATGAATATCCAGCAATATTGACTCCTTTTAAGGTGCAGCTTTAAATATTACATTTAATTTGGTTTTAAAAGACAGTAGTCGACATGTGTCGATTTTTTACAAGAAAAAAATATACATAAACATATTTTCAGGTCTGTGCACGTAATTACCAAATATTCGAATGTTGTATCTTGCTGCCAATATATCCACAAATCACATCAACAATTTGTTTATAGATAGTTATTATGCAACCTTTTCTGATAATTGATTCACTGAAATAGTTACAATCGCTAGTTACGTGTAAGCAAATGACACGAACTGTGAGTAAGAAAAGCAACTGCAACAATCACATAGGAGGAAACAAGAGGATTTACAATTAAATCTTCATCACACCCATTATCAACACAAGGGTCGACATACCATAAGTGTTGACGATTTTTGTGGTAGAAAAATTTCTATAGAGTCTATGCAGGGAAAGGAGCATGCAGTCCTAGGACTGAGTTATTCTAATGATATATACAGTTTTTAGTTTTAGGCACAATGGTCGACATGTAATCAGTGTCAACTTGTTATGTAAACTGAGCTTAAAGTCTTGTGCAGAAAACCTAAACTGTGTTACACGTCATACACTGTTGCTAGTATATCAAAAGCACACATTTTTGACCGTCATTGACAGTAACTTTTGCTGATTCTTTAATAAGAGCCACACTTTCCACAGGCAATTAGGGGAGAGATAGCGCTACAGCAGCAGCCGCCACATAGAGTTTAAAGTCCTGTGCAGAAAAATTAAACTGTGTTACCCGTCATGTAATGTTGCTAGTATATCAAAAGCACACATTTTTGACCATCATTGCCAGTAACTTGTGCTGATTCTTTAATAAGAACCAAATTTTCCACAGATCTACAGACAAATGAGCTCCCGGCCGCAGCTTGATGATTTCCGGCTGCTACTTGTGGCCACGCCCACTTCTTGGCGCTCAGGAGGTGGGAAAATTAACCCCGCCTGCAAAATCAAAGTAGAGCTGGCTGAGAACGGGGCAGGGTCACGGCTGTCGGGCAAGCCCGATAGTCATGACCATACATTGAATACCCCCCTAAGTCGCTAAGCTGAATCGCTGGTGCACATCGCTGACACTTTCTAAGCAATCTAGATCCCGGGAAGCTCAAGGGGAATTGCCCATGCTTAATCATTTATGCTAAGTTGCTGGTACAAATAGCTATATGTAGGCCCCATCTCACTAGATCGCTTAGAAAATGCCCCTACATCGCTCCGTATGTAGGGGCATAGTGAAAGCGATGTGTTGCCCAGCACTTCACTATCACCCCGGCAATTAATATCAAGCACACTGGTTAATCTAGTTAATCACCAGAGGATGGGCCAGTGTTGACATGGAGAACAGGTGCACATTGCTGTGCAGCACTGTGTGCTGAGCGATCTGAGCAATCTAGCATTGCTCAGAATGATCATCGCTACGTGTGTAGGCCCCATAACTTCTGAGAGTTGTTTGGTCAGCTGATCAAATGAATGGACCTGTTTGGAACAAGAGCTATAGGGGCTGATTTATCATATGTATCGCATTTTAAATGTGAGTGAAATATTATATATTGCACAAATTTAAGAGACCTGGAGACCGTCTCTGATAATAACCATACTTGGAGAAGAGTTGGATGCAGCTGGATGCTTATGTACAGATGGAGCCGGGCTCCCTCTTGCTGGCGAATCACCAGAATGTCACCGCTGGCGATCCGCCAGCAGCCCAGCGTCCATCTGACTGAAACGCGCGTGTGTCTCACGCGCACGCGCGTCTCAGTTTCCGGGCGGCGGGGCGACGGGAACCCTGTCCATCTCCGCTTCAGGGAGATGGACAGGGTTAGGGGCGGTGCGGGGAGGTGGTGGGGACCCCGGGGAAATCGTGCGAAAGGGGACGCGCGCGCATCCCCTTTCGCAGATACAGATGGCGGGTGGCGGGGGATGGCGGGGGATGGCGGCTGGCGTCGCCATCGCCATCCCCTGCAAGGAAGAGACCCGCATCATCTGTAGCCCCCAAAATTTGTGTTGCAATAGCCCATAGGCTACTAGATTCTAATACCTTGTTAAGATGGAATTAACGCTCGATGCCAAGCTCCAGAATGCTATACATTCCGCAGCATAGTAAATCCTGCAGCCTATAGGCAGTTCTTTGTTGTTGTAAATGGATGGACCCAGCAGATAAGATGATGGAATGAAGCAATTGTATCTTTTGCCCAAGGGAGGGCAGAGAGAAAAAGGGAACTTTCGTGTTGGGGCCCTCTGCCTAAGATATCTGAAACGTAACTTTAAAACATAACTTTTATCAAGTGTAGTAAAAGAAGGGCATGATTGTCCTTGTAAATGACAATATGCAAAAAGTGGAAAACTATATGGACATATATACACAGTTGTGATTAGAGAACAAATATTTCAAGGTGTGCTGCACGACAATAATGTATAAAACATTGATATTAAGGAGCAAATATCTCATGGTAGGTTAGTATACCATTATTAAAAAGCCACCACAGATATGAAAGTTCCAATATTATTAATTATGAGAGGCTGTGTTCTATAGCTCTTGCAAAAAAAATTGCTGTGACTAATAGAGTATACTCACAGTTTGATGTAGTCTATTTTTATATTCCATTTTGTTTTTATAAGCTAAGTTAAACGCATTTCGATTTGATCCCGATGTGCGGCCCCGCTGCATTGAAAAAAAAATAGATTTTCAATGCCGATCCGATTCGATTCCAATCAAATCAGGATTAATTAGGAAAGGAACAGCACCATGTGTACACCCCTTAAGGATGGATTCCCCCTATTGTACCGACAGAAGAAAAACATACATGATCTGTGGCAATAACATTTATAGCAGGATAATCAATTTTACTTTTTTTTTGCAGGAAGTACAGATCACAGCTTCTCATGATTAATAGTACTGGAACTTGCATATCTATGGTGATTTTTTAATAATGGTATAGTAACATTCCGTGAGATACTGTATTTGCTCCTTAATCACAATTGTCGTACAACACATCATGAAATATATGTTCTGTAATCACAAATGTGTATATGCTATTGTTTTTTACTTTTTTCATATTGTCATTCACAGGAAAAATCATACCTTTTTATATATTTTTAAATGTTTTTATTAAGGCACAATAAACAATAGAATACATCTTATAGGTATGCTGGTTGTACAATGTCATCATTTACAGTGAAACAAGCTGATAAGTCAAGACAGAAACTCAGACTATGATTGTGGATACATATACATAGATATGATTTAATATCTGTCCTTAATATTGTGGTATATCATCCATAAGTTTAACTATATCAAATAATGTTTAGGATAATGAACGATATAAAATATGACGACTACGATAGGATACATTGTCATACAACAATAAACTGCGTCCATGGTAGAAACATGTTAAACAAAATATTAAAATAAAGGTACTTGTGTACTAGCACGGCGCCCATCGCATCGCAGACCATAAGGCATGCGATGGTATGCGATGCGACGCGATTGGCACCCGATGGTATACAATTTAAAATTGTATGGCATTGTATATGGCATACAATACCATGCGATGCGATGCGATTTTAAATTGTATAAACACCCTAATGGGGGCTTACAATGTTAAATGCACCCCAACGCCACCCCCACTATGAACGTGAACCCCGAAGCGTGGCGAGCGCAGTGAGCCTGCGAGGGGCGGAGGTACGCGTCCTACGACCTTTTCATACCCCCACTATCCACGTTGGCGTGGACTTGATTTTATATAGTGTGGCGAGCGCAGCGAGCTACCCAGTCCGAAGCGTGGCAAGCGAGGGGACGCGGAATACATGTAGAGTAATACGTGTCCCCTCACGGGGCTCGCCACGCTTCGGGCTCGGGGGCTCGCCACACTATATAAAATCAACTCCATTAGGGTGCTTATACAATTTAAAATCGTATAGGGGGCTTATACAATTTTTAATCGCATCGCAGTGCATCGGGTGTATGCCATGCGATGCGATGCGATTATATGATGTGCGACCAAATATTGTGGGCGCCGTGCTAGTACACAAGTACCAAAATAAATTATAACACAAAATAAAGATAAATGCATTAATAGATAATTGAAACTAAGGTGTGACTCTACCTCATCTCACCCCCCCCCCCCCCCCCCCCCCCGGCAACCTTACCCCATTGTAAATAGTACGATTAGGTCATTGTCTCTACAAATGTGATGGGAGGGTCGTTAGCTACTAGGCGTAGTAGATACTAAGATGTGTTATGTAAACTTTGGTGAATTTGTTGCCTCATATCCACCGACAGAGTGGCAATATATCTTTTCCATATTGTAAAGAATTTATTAATTTTGTGCTCCTTGTCCAGACTGACTTCAATCCAGTCCATCCTGAACAAGTAAAATACAGTAATTTGCATTTAAATAAAGAAAATGTTGGAGGTAACCTTGAAATTCACTCATGAAGAATAGTTTATCATACTCTTTTTTATTATACTTATTAAAAGTTAAGTTGTTTAGATTTCTTAGGCAGAGTTCCCTTTTTCTCTTTGCCCTCCCTTGGACAAAGATACAATTGCTATATGCCATTTACTCTCAGGGAGCACCATCACTGAGACGTAACAAATTATTGTTTGATATTTCCTATTATGTAAATTAGCCTATCCACTCAATCCATTACCAGCCTATGATATACCAGTGCCCTACCATCATTCCCTAATCCCCACTCCCACATTACTAACTGGCAAATAAGCCAGTTAGTTTTGAAGCATTGGTTAATATATTTTGCTGCCCTTTAAGTCCCGGAGTGCCACCTCATTTATTATAGTACTATTATGTGTTTTTGTGTGTGCTGTTGTAGGAAGGCACTATTACAGTATCTCCTCAACCCATTTATTGCAGGTCCTACTGTGGATTCTTTGTGTGTGTGTGTGTGTGTGTGTGTGTGTATGTATGTATGTATCTATATATATATATATATATATATATATATATATATATATAAAATGTTATTATTTATCCTGCATTCAAACGTATAGAACTGAATGTTCTGTTAGGGCGCTTAGATGATATATTCAGTGAAAATAAAGTTAAGCTATGAAAATCATTCCAAGTTTTCAATTGTAATATGTACTTTGTGTAATATCAATGGTCAAATGTTGTATATATAATTTGTTATTATGAAGTATAATCGTATAAAATCTAGAGCTTGCCCAAGCAATTATCAATAAACTCTAAAACTGCTACCTCACATCCATAAGGTACAGACAAGTAGACCAAACGTGTGACCAAAATGAATACAAAATTTAAAACAAGTTTATTAAAATTACCGTAAGTAGATACTGTATATAAAATTCTGTTGTCAGCACAACAATGTACAAATCTATAGTAGAAATGGAATCCATACTCCTTCCATTAGAGTGTGTATAGCTGACTGTTGTAATTCCAAACGCGTTTTGTCTCCCACCGAGACTTCATCAGGGTACATGGTCTGCTGACTGAAAACTGATCTATCTATCTATCTATCTATCTATCTATCTATCTTTAGTGGTTTGTGTGTATGTATCTATCTATCTATCTTAGTTGAACAAATTAGTGGCTCTACATCAGGCATGTCCAACCTGCAGCCCTCCAGCTTTTGTGAAACTATACATCCCAGCATCCCTTGCCACAGTTTTGCTATTAGGGAACGCTAAAATTATGGCAAGGCATGCTGGAATGTGTAGTTTTAAAACAGCTGGAGGGCCGCAGATTGAGCCTGCTCTACATTATCTTTCACAAAACAAATGCTTTTTATCAATTTTAGTATGTTTATTGATTTTTATCATTCTTTAGGAGGGAAACTTGGTGACCAGGAGTTTTCCCTTTCTTGCTATATAGAAAAAAACTTTTTGCACTAATAACCAGGATACAGTATGTGTTTGGTTGAAAAAAACAAAAAGCACCTTGGAGATCCCAATGATAGCATGTAGCTAATAGCTGGTGCTAATTACAAGCACAGACAGTAATTAGGCAGGTAATGATGCAGTAATTTTTAAACAGCTACAGTATAGAATTCAGGGAATACACAAAATACAGTCGCCTGGCATATGTCACAGATATTATGGGGTAAATTTACTAAAAACTTCTAAAAATGAAAAGAGGTGTTTGTTGTCATTACCAATCAGATACTGTCTTTCATTTTCTAGAATGCAATAGAAAAATGATAGACATACTCTGATTGCAACATCACCTGTTTTAATTGTTAGAAGTTTAGTCAATTTTCGCCCTTTTTTTACTGGGCCTATTTTCCCTAAGGATCTACAGTAGCTCTGATAGCCAGGCTTTAGACTGTGACAGACGAATGCTGGTACGCTCGCACGGGCTGCGAATGGATGAGTGACATAAATGCCCAATCGCAGGCTGTGCGAAAACACCCACATCATTCGATGGTCACGACCATCAAATGATGTGGAAGGCCCGCACATATCTAAAGTTACTCTCAGGTAACCTAAGATATGCGTGGCCATTTGTCAGGAAGTTGCTGGGCAGCTGACATCAGTTGATGTCAGCTGCCTGTCCCCGGTACCCACATATCGGGCTGATTTCAATGGAAATGCCCATTATTTTCATGGCAATGCCCATGTAACATTGGGCGTTCCCATGGACGCGACTATCCGTGCCCCCCCCCCTACCTGCTGTCTTGGGTGCGTGCACCTGGCACACAGTCTGTTCACCATGGCTGCAGGCACCCGGCATATGCACATGCTCAGAAATGTGGCTGTGCGTGTGCATACGCCAAACATAGTGAATAAGGTCCAGTATTTCAGTAGATCAGAATAAGGGCCAGTATTTTAACCTACATTTTGATGTGGATTTTCATTCTGTAGTTTTAGAATGCATTGTTTACTAACATCAGTGCTAACCGTGACTAGATATATGTGCTTAACTTGACTTAACATTTTATCTGTTACATTTGGATGTAATTTTTTTTTAATTGACATTGCTAGTACCATCTGTAGCCAATAAAGTAATGGAATGTTCATAATTCTAGAACAGACCTGTAGCCAATCAAAACATTTGGAATGTATTCAACAGACGTTAACAGACAAAACTATAACATAAACGGCAACTTCTTTTAAATGAATTCAATCATACTTATTGAAAAAGTAACTGGTACTTTCACACTACTGCATATTCAGCATGTATCTCATTACCATAGGCGAATCAAAGGGGTGGTCCGGAGGTGCACCGGACCACCCATTAGACTGCCCGTGTCTGTACCTTTAAATATTGAATCACCGCCGTGGCCCGTTTTTTACACAAAAAACATGGCCATAGGAGGGCTGCGCGCATGCCCGACTGCATACAGGTCCTCCCATGGTCCTTCGGTAGTGTGAGCAGTGCACCCTGGCCTGGGAGGCTCCCTCCGTGTCCTCCTCAGTCTTCCCTCCTCCACGTGCTGCTGCGGCTTAACTCGTGTGTGCAGCAGAAGCCAGCCAGCAGGGTCCGGGTCACGTGGCGGCGTCGGGGAATGACAGTCCCATCTTGAGACTGTCTCTGTCTGCTCCTGACTCTGACCTCTGGACGCCGGGCAGTGCAGTGAGGGACTGTCTCACTGTGATTTCTGTGCATTGCGTACGGTATGCCTTGCCCTGCCTGCTGTTTACTGGGCACTCTGCAATGGCCTAAAAAAACGCGGTAATCTGTCCCACTGCGCAGTGCCCTGCAAATTGCAGGGCACTGGGCAGGGCACTGCACAGTGGGACAGATTACTGCATTTGTTTTTTTTAAAGGCCATTGCGTACGGTATGCCTTGCCCTGCCTGCTGTTTACTGGGCACTCTGCAATGACCTAAAAAAAACCAACAACGCGGTAATCTGTCCCACTGCGCAGTGCCCTGCAAATTGCAGAGCACTGGGCAGGGCACTGTGCAGTGGGACAGATTACTGCATTTGGTTTTTTTTAAAGGCCATTGTAGGCTGCAATGGCCTTAAAAAAAACAAAACGTGGTAATCTGTCCCCCCCTCCTGCCTGGCCCTGTTTTTATTTGACTGTATGCTCCCACAGGGTGCATTGGGGTGTGGAAGTGGGGGGAGATGGGTGGATGGGTTGCGGTAGTGTTGGGTGGGGTTGTGTGACAAAGATGCAGGGAGACACAATGTGGGAGGGACTTGCCCCTGTTAAGCCATGCCCCCTTTTTTTCATGCGCGGCTTTGCAGCACGCAAATCCATTATATTTAGTCTGGGACCACTCATTAGCATATTTCTAGATTCGCCTAAAGCTGGCCATACATCAGAAAGATCGATCTTAAGATCGATTGCGCTCATGATTGTGTCCAATTTCCCTTCAATACCCCGGCAGTCCTTGGTGGTTTCTGGACACACAATCTGCATACAATCCATCTTACAATCAATTAAGATTGTATGATTGGGTACAATATCTTTCTGATGTATGGCCACCTTAAGCTCATTACATACTATACAATTTCTTCCAATGGGTTGCGGTAGTGTTGGGTGGGGTTGTGTGACAAAGATCCATGTAGAAAAAATGTGGTAGTGACTTGCCCCTGTTAAGCCATTCCCCTTTTTTTCACACGCGGCTTTGCAGCACGCAAATCCATTATATTTTGTCTGGGACCACTCATTAGCATAATTTTAGATTCGCCTATGCTCATTACATACTATACAATTTCTTCCAACTATACCAAAATGCGGTGGTTCCCAAACTTTTTGAATCAATGCACCCTAAAGTATCAGAATATTTTTCACGACACCCCTAGGCCAAAAGTTGGTTACTAGTTTCAGGAAAGATATTAAATAAGTTGTTATTTAAATGTTTCATTCGGTCCACTTTTGTGGTTAGAAACATGATTCACTTCTGTTCCCCCACATATTCTTAATTGGAAGCCACAAGCATTGATTTTGCCTACTTCATTGGCCATAAATAACTTGAACCACCAACCTGAGGCACCCCTGCAAGTGCTCCAAGGCACCCCAGGGAGCCTTGGCGCACAGTTTGGGAACCACTGCCATAATATCATATTAAAGAGTATATTGTGTTCATTGGTATTCTAGTAATTGTAAGGCCACTGATGCAGAAATCTGAGATTACAGGTCTCGTTATGTCCCAGCTTCAGGAGATGGTTTTGGTTTTGGTCTCCATACAATGAGAAGTCTATTTGTGTGCAAAATGATTATGCCCAATATGTTTTTACCTATACCATTTATCGATTTCATTAAAAGTTTGAAATGAAGAGTAGCATGCTTAAGAGTCCCTGTAAGAAGACTCCATACTGTATACAGTATCCACAGACATCATTAAAGAATGCACTGAATTAAATAAAAAAATAAAATAAAAATAAGTAAAACTAATGGTTTTTGCACAATAACATAAAAGGTCTCACATGCACATGCAGTATTTAATATTCTAGAGACGAGCTGTTCCGCTTTGCTCGTATCTCAACCTCATATTATTGTCTATCAGCATTCACATATTTTGGATAGTGAATAAGATAAATCTGAATAAATCCAAACAAATCCGAACTTGCTCTAGTTTGACGAAAATAACTGAGTAAATCCGAACCAGCTCATCTCTAAGTTATCGTTAAAACATGGATTATCATAAACAACTGCTGAGTCTCCCATCCAGGATTCAGCCCAGGAACATCTTGTTTAGCAATCCTAACTGGACAAGCTCAGATCTAGAGGACCTATAGTTATATTCTATCCAGTAGAAGGGGAAAACAAACTTTAATTTCAGACAAGCTATACAGACTTAATACTATCTATTGTGATTAATTCAAGTAATATTTTTTTAACTATAGAATTATATGCCGCATAAGTAGATTTAAGTAATAAACACAGTGAAGAGAGTAATACAAAACAAAAATATTTGAGCACAAAGGGCAGTATTCAATGCTCCCGATTCACTGTTATTTTTTGGCAAATTGGACTGTTTTCACTCCTTGGGGTGAATATTTTTCACCCTATACAATGTTCACTGTGCGCCCAAAGCGAACAGTAAATGCTGGCCAGTTCTCCGTTTCATGCTCGCTACAAGTCGCTGGTGTATTTCAATGGGGTTTTCACTGGGATTCGCCGAGAGTGTATTCAATGCTAGGATGGAGAACTGCTTTCAGCATGATTTTCACCATGATTCACTATTTTGCATTCAACATATTTTTAAGGTGAACTGGATTGTGATCTTTTAAAATAAAGGGTTTTGGGTTTTTTTGGTGTAAAAAAATCAGTAATTTTATTCTGTGAAGGGTCATGCTATTTTTATTCATGTGCTTGCAGCACATTAGATATTCACTTCACACTGGTCCCGCTCATTACATTTGCACGTGCGGCACCAGTGCAGTGGCTCCCTCCACAGCGCCCCTGCCAGCTCTCTCGGGGGGGGGCAGCTTGTGCTGCCTGTGTCCCCGGGAGACCTCCTACCCCCCCCCCCCTTACACACACACACATTCCGGCACAGGCAGGGAGGCTTCCATCTCCCTGCCTGCCGCCATCCCCTGGCTCCCGGCGGCATTAGCTGCAGGGGTTAAAAATCAACGTCAGGGGCAGTGAGCCCCTGCGGTGTTGAATAGGGTGACAAGGAGGGCTGGCAGCGAATGCTCCAGCCCTCCTGAACCCTGCAAATGTGCAGCGAATCCTAAACAGGATTCGCTGCACATCGCGATCACCACAATTGAATACTGGCCATAATGTTATAATTTTATATACAACATATCTAAATCAAAGATTTTCATATACACTGCTGAGTCTCCCATTAAGGATTTAGCCCAAGGGAAATCAACCTCATCAGACTCACAATTAAAGAACCTCAGGTCTTGATTCATCTTTCAGGAAAAGTAGAGGAAAAGAGAAATAGAGAGGATAAAACCCGAGAAGATTATGGATAATTAGCCTACATTATTGAGTTCTATGTTCTCATTAAAACCCTCTGGGACCATAGATCCCATTGCAAAGATCCAGTATGCCTCACTGGTACAATCTATCCCCCAGCTGTATGTTCTTTAGACTCTAACCCTTTTATAGAAATCTTATGCTTTAAAGTCATGTGAATTAGTATTTATTTTTATTATATGATTAATTAAATATGTCATTTTTATTTATTTCAATGGTGGTTTGAATTTTTGTACAATATCTGATCTAGTACACTAGAGTGCATTAACCTTTTGGTTTCTGTTGTGTTTACATTGTAATTAGACTTAATCAGGCTACTGAGGGGGCCAAGTGATGCTTGTCTGTCTACTCCCAAGGCCTCTGCTTTTCTGATCAAGAACAGGTGTTGGTTAGGGAATGATGAAGCTCCATTTCAGCTTTCAATTATAAACCAACACGGGGCTTAAGCCTTGGCTTCAGGACCTGGTGAATAGAACAGTGTTTAAGGCTTGGGAAAATTGATGGTCATCATAAGGCCTATAGCAAAACTGAGGAGAAGGGAGTGCTGGAGATGTACTGTATACCTCAGACTCAAAACTGCATAACAGTGCCTATAATTTTACACTTACCCTTGTTATACACAAGCAGATGCTAAGTGTATTTTGTATTTTATTGTTATTAGAGAGCATAAGTTTTGTTTTTAAATTGCCTTACCTACAACTAATTTTCTCTTTCTAGGTAGAAGCCTGATTTAATCAACGGTGAGTCACTGCTGATGATACCCTACCTGAGGTGAGGTTAATACTGCACACCTCCAAACATTCCATATGGCATCATAATGTGAGACATTTTAACATTAGAATGTAACTGGGTTTTTTTTTTTTTTTTTTTTTTTTAATACATAATGGACTTTTATTTATCTACACATAATGTAATATATATAATATATCAGTTTATTTTATTTTAGGTAGCCTTCAGTGGTATGCAGTACAGGGGTGACGCCCTTTTTTTTAAATCCAATTTGAATTTTTTTTAAAAATTTCAGAAACAGTGAGAACTCAGTCAAATAAAAAAAATTATCTGCATGCTTATCCTGAGTGTGGGAGCTATTATAAGGGACCTGCTCATCATCAGAGGCTAGATAAAACTTGCCGCGCGATGCGGAGCGAGATACTTTTCACTAGAGCAATTCAGCATTGCCTTGGTGCGGAGGCAGCTGCTCTAAAAAATAGCTGTCCCCGTGATCAGTAAATGAGCAATGTTACTTACTTATCCTATCACCAGTTGCTGTGCATTTGTGACCTGAGGTCATGCATGCAGCGAGTATGGTCACATATATTGAGGAGGCAGCGGAGGAATCTGCTCAAATTCCTCTTCACATCCCCAGAAATCCGTCCCATAGGAAGGAACAGGGCTCTGAGTTTAAGTGCCATCTAAAGATGGCATTTGTTCTCTGTCCAACTTCATGATGAACTTCCTGTTACACAAAATATGGAGAAACTAATGTTTTTGCATGGGTAACAGGCCATTTAGTGATAATGAATTGGCCCCATTATTGTTCACACAACTTGTGTCAAGGTATCAATATCATATTAATATTTAATTTCTGTCTAACTACACAAAGGCCAGGTATAATGGGAATAGGTGTTAATTTTTTATATGTTTGCCATCAAGAAGTAGGGCTA
The DNA here is from genome assembly GCF_055691185.1 of Crinia signifera. Lineage (NCBI taxonomy): Eukaryota > Metazoa > Chordata > Amphibia > Anura > Myobatrachidae > Crinia > Crinia signifera. Next base: position 99,537,359 of record NC_139224.1, read on the forward strand.
TGTGTATGGTGATGCGATTTAACCCCTTCACGACATATGACGTATATATACGTCATATGTCCGTTGCGGGGGAATCAAGCCAGCTCACGGAGTGAGCTGGCTTGAAAGAAAGCAGGTAATGGCTGTATATTACAGCCAGGTCCCTGCTCTCACGGCCACGAGCGGCGAGTTCGCCGATCGTGGCCGTTTAACCCTTTAAGCACCGCGGGCAAAGCGCCCGCAGTGCTTAAATAGCTGATCGGAGGGGGGGCGCCCCCCTCCGGCGCCGATCGGGGCCCCCCGCAGCGAGATCGGAGGGTGCCGATCGGTTGCCATGGTAGCCAGGGGTCTAATGTAGACCCCTGTGCTGGCCGTGTATGCATACCTATTACATCCTGCCTCAGGCAGGATGTAATAGGAAGTGCATAAAATCACTACGTTCAGCCATAGAGCTCTATGGCTGAACCTAGTACAGGCGATCGCGCCCCCTAGTGGTCAAGTACACTAGGGGGCCTTGTAGTAAAAGTAAAAAAAAAAAAATAATAAAGTTTAAAAATAAAAAAAAAATAAAAAAATATTAAAAGTTCAAATCACCCCCCTTTCCCCATTTCCCAAATAAAAATAAATAAAAAATAAAAAAAATAAACATATTTGGTATCGCCGCGTTCCTAAAAGTCCGATCTATTAAAATATAACATTAGTTATCCCGCACGGTTAAAGGCGTAAACGGAAAATAATCCCCAACGCCAAAACTACGTTTTTTGGTCGCATCGCGTACCCAAAAAAAAATAACTAAAAGAGATCAGAAAGTCGCCCATATCCCATAATGGTATTAATTAAAAAGTACACTTCAGCCCGCAAAAAATGAGCCCTCACCCAGGTCCGTAGGTGGAAAAATAAAAAAGTTATAAGCCGCAGAACATGGCGACGCAACGCAAATTAGAAAAACCGTAAAAGTTGCGATTTTTTTTTTTTGTGGTAAAACATAACGAAAACTATATAAGTTTGGTATCGCCAGAATCGTAACGACCCATAGAATAAAGATAACCCATCATTTTAAACGAACTATGAACTCCAAAAAAAACGTAACCAGCGCAAAATTGTGCAATGGCGTTTTTTTTTTTTTTTACCCCACATTGAATTATTTCCTGATTCCCCAGAATATTATACGGTATAGTAAATGATACCATTACAAAGTACAACTTGTCCCGCAAAAAAAAAGCCCTCATGTGTCTATATAGCCGGAAAATTAAAAAAGTTACGCTTATTTGAACGCAAGGAGGAAAAAAAAAAAAAAATTACCTTAAAAGGCAATGTCGTGAAGGGGTTAAACATTCCTGTCCAAATTTGCATTCTGGGAGTGTACATAAATGAAGGTGATGAAGACTTTCTTTTTAAATGTATATTGGAAAATATTTAAGACTCAAAGATACATCCTACCACTGATCTTATGCATAGGACCTCGGTATGCATTTACAAATGCAGTCACACTTCCAAAAAATTGCAGTTGTTTTGGTTGCATTTTCATTGTAGCATATCCTGCCCAGAAACAATTTCTATATGAGACTATATCAATTCAATTGCTCATGATATTAAAATGCATAAGTTAGCTTGAGCATTTGTCCTGTAATTCTCATGTAGACTGATTGCTTATCTGCTGCTGAAGCCTGTATGATTGTGACAGATACATTGAATGAGTTATGAAGACAACGATTCTTCTTATTTTTCCAATATAACCCCTTTATAAGCCTTTCGGTTCCAATCTGGCTCTGTTCCTGCAACTTCTATCTGTAAAATGGTTAAATGAGCATGTGACTGGACGTCACTTTCACAGCAGGTCAGTGCATGAATCCCTTACTACCTCGTGATTGAGGCACTATCAGGGGATGGTGACTGGTATTGACATCATCAATTTGATCTAAGTTGAAATATTATCAGTGAGCTGCAGGACGCGTGATTGTACTTAGCTGTGCGGCACAAGACAATGGGATAAATATGACATACAGTACATAAACAGGAACAAACAAGGTACACAAAATAAATGCATTCAGAAAAACAAAGGTAGGGAGGGCCATGCACATGAGACTTGCTTACGTTCTGATTGGTTCATCGCACAGCTGTTGCTGACAGTGTAGCTCAGAACAGAGATTGGGACCATTATGAGGAAACGTTTGTGTAGGTAGCATAAAGTGGGCGGTATGTACTAAAGGGAAAATGCGGTAAAACGCCTGTTTTACCGCATTTTCCTATGTACTATTACCCGGCTGCATGGATTTCGCCGGGCAGGGTATCGCTAACCAAAGGTGGTGATACCCTATAGAAGCCTATGGGGCTTCTTTCTCGCCGCAACCCCGCCGCTTTGCCGACCCCCCCCCCCCCTTTCCCCCTCCCTTGGGCTTACCTTTTTGCAGGTCCTCCTGGACCCCAGAAGGTAAGCCCTTCCTCCCCCTAACAACGCAGTGGACGTCCTTCCGGCTGCAGGGGGAGGAGGAGGCGCCGGGGACAGCCTGCTTAGCTGTCCCCAGTGTGGAGGCAGCAGGGAGGACCCCCCGCAGACCACAGTACAGGTATCGCGGGGGGTCTCCGTTACCGCACCGCGATGCCAGCCGCATATGTTAGTACATATGCGCTGGCATCGCGGCCGACATTAATACATCCCGCCCAGTAGGTTGGAGCAAAATAAGATGAAATAAGATGATACGTTTTATACATACTGCCAATAGCTGAAGTTGCCAGGACGATGTGGGACATTGCTATGCGCCCGCTATTTAATGCCAAGATTACCAGCATTGTACAGCTGGGGCATGGCTTAGGATGACTTCATACTTTTTGATTGCAAGTTTACTGACATAGCTGGAATTATTAAAACCTACACATAAATGTATTTTATTGCCTTGATGCATGAACTACGGGGTCTTTGAATGCAAATGTCTGTGATTGCATTTTATTTTCTTTAGCTGTACCTATTGATTCCACACATTTAGCCATTGACTGATAAATATGTATATTCTTCAGAGCACCTCATGCTTTGCAGTCATGCACAATACTTATTAATCGTATTGTTATTGATTCAGGGAGGAACGTTACACCCTATGTGGATTCATTTCCCATCCTTAATAGTATAAATGTTGTGGCAGGCCCTGAGTGCTATACCTACTGTACTAGATGTAGATACATACTTCTGGACACTGCCACTATATAGAGTTTGTGTAAAGGCAAACCTCTTCCATTACATTTGAAGTGGAAAATGTGATGCCAGATGTAGTGAAAAGTGGGTCACCAAGCACATGAGCTCCCATCCACATTGCTCATCACATATGTGACCCACTACACACACAGCTACACTAATCCGCCACATTACAGCATTTTATATCCTTTCTGTCCAGAACTTCACCATCTGCCATTTATTCAGACGTGTTCATTCTAGGTTCACTGAGTAGTTTTTAATTTTTACTGTAAATAAATCATGTCTGTCCCTTTTCTTTTTCTTTATTTGGCTGCATTCACCATGTAGAAGAGATTTGCGGGTGTCACTGCTTATGGTGACATTGTAAACATCACTATTCTGCTAAAATTCTATGGGGGAGATTTATCAGAAAAATGATAAAAGCCAATTGGTTACCATGAACAACTTCTCGGCTTTGGGACTGATTCAGGCCTGATTGCTGCTGGTTGAATTAGCAGAGCCCTGCAGTCAGATAGTCGACGCCCAGACATAAGGGCTTATACAGACCTGAGAGCCGGGCTGCTCATTTGCAGAGCCCTGTGATCAGGTAAACGCTGCCCAGCCACAGTGAAATCCCACCATGGGGAAGCCTGTAAATTGACATGCGAGGTTTGCGAAAATATCACAGCCCTGCGAATAGCAGCAGAATCATATGCAAGCCGCTCAGCATTGAATGATTTTTCCAGTGCATGTGCATAGCCAGGACTGTGATAGAAACAGGCTGATCGGGGCCAGAGCTGATGTCACGTTCCTTCCCTTCAGATGCCTGGGCATGCCTGCATTTTACTTAGTTTTAACATTTGGCCCATGGTCATGAAAGGGAAATTTTAAAGGCCTTTCATATGACAAATGAGTCTTGACAGAGCTCACCTTACCCACAATTGCTTATAATAGTGGGTCATTTGCCGTGACTACATTGCACGCAAACATGCACAGAGGATACTTGGGATCGCTCCGTGTCTATGCTACCATAAACTAATTGCAATGCATACCCTTGTGCGACCAGTTCGCATGTATAGTCAGCGAGGACACATCTGTATTTTTACCGTCACATATTTTATAGAACCTCTGTTTGTTTTGCTGACTAAGGAGGCGATTCAGTCCCACTCACTGTGGGCTGAATTCGCTCCCCTGTCTGATGGTCGGGTTTGCGCATGTGTGAATATGCGCATGTGCAAACCCCAGGAGCGAGCGATTAGTTTCACGCTCACCGGGCCTTTAGGTCAATGGTGCACTGGAATGAGGCAGCAGGGGAAAGACCAGCGTTTTATGGGCGTACCCATAAAAATGCTGGGCGTACCCCTGCAGAGGTAGGTGTGACGATGCCTGCTTGGGGTGGTTGGCTGACGTCACATGACATCAGTGCCCGCCCCCTTTTCGGCCATCTCCGTCCAGGGTAAAAGTAATATAGACTTACTCTTGTCCACGAACGGAGAAAAAAAATCCTTCCATGTTGAGCGACCATCAAATGATGTTTCCTCCATGCAGCAGCATGTGATTGGATGTGTAAGCATACACATCCACTAGCAGCCTAGGGAGCGGATTCAGGGGCGGACGTTCGACGGGGCGGTGTAGAAAACAGGCCTGGGTCCTAAATAAACACTAAAACCTTGCTACCACAAAAACTATGATATATGAAATATATCGACAATAATTAATTTTGCATTAGAGCATGTCTAGATGATAGGTTAAATATAGAGAAAAAGAAATAGCTTTTTGGCAAATAACCTATGTACTTGTTTAACAGAACATGTATGGACAAGTTCATTCAAATGTATGTAGAGAATACTGCCACTTCCCTCAGTGGCCTCTTATTGTATGATTTATATAATCAAAATATATTCATGTTTTCCAAGAGGGGCCTCATTAAAGCTTTTGAGTATGACCTCTTGTTTTAACAGTTCTTGACTGAAATGCACACTCTCCTCCCACTGTCCTTCTGCCCCTAAACATACTGTGCAAATTCCAGGGACGCACCATAATCCGCTCATTTAAAAAACAGAAAATATTCCAGCAGCTTCGTTAGCGATTGAAATCCTTCCGCCCTTTGATATATTGTAGAAAGTGGTTTTCTGATGTTCCCGACACGCTGTACGAAAGCCTTCAATAATGAACTGATCTTATCGCCCTGTCAGACTGGCCTGTCTGTTCAGCACCCGTCTTTCCTCCATCCCTGATCCTCTTCCCAATTAATCCCATACGCCCCTCTCTGAACATTATCTGACTGCTTGCAGCGGGGATGCTGGCTTTATCTCATGAATGCAGTTCCACATCATAATATATTCTCTGGGAGAAAAAAAACGAGATGTGTGGAATTTTGTAGAGGGGGTGCATTGTTCATTTTAAAAAAAAAATAATAATCTAGGCTGTAGGATTGTAGCAAGAAAATAATTAATATGTATAATTTTGATATGTTAACCATCACTGAAATAAAAGGATCGGCCTTTGAGCTGTTAAAGAATAAAATTCTTACCAGAAGGAAATTGCCTGTGTGCTTCCATATGTTTTCTATGGCAGCCTCTAAAATGAAAGAATGTGCGGTTAAAAGCTTCATGTTTTGGGCTATAACATCTTCACTGTCAAACAATATTTTTGGGGTATGTAGAACCCTGCATGGGTAATCTCCAATGATTCCCAGTATGTCTGTCTGACTCTAAATGAGTAATTCGTTTATCTATGTTTATTTCTCTATATTACAATTTGTTGTAGAATTTTGCTGTGTTGTCATCATATTATACATGCACATGAACAGGAGCCTAACATTTTGCCCCCTATCTCCTGCCTCTTGTCCAGAATCTTAAATCAACTGATTGGGGTAAAGATAAAGCAGAGTTTTTGGGGGCCCCCTCAGACTCTCCATTTTTCAGTGCCATATTCATCCCAGATTTCTTTCCAGCACAGGAAAACCAACATCAGCAAAGGCCATTGCTATCCTTTCTTGTCCTTCACGAAGCTATGGCTGCTGGAGTTAGATAATATGTAGATAGTAGACTATCTACTAGAGTAGGGATTCTCACCTTTGTACAAACCTACTACTAGAATGATTCAGTGACCCTTCAGGATACCTTGTATTATTGTCACTGGGGGAGGGGGAGAGAACAGGGATTGGCAGTTGCCCCTGACTTCAGTGGATGGAAAGATTCTGCAGTGTTGATGGTGCCTTTTGTCATGATGTATGCATGGTCATTACAAAGGCAGGCGCCTCAGCCATCCCTTAATTCACCTCACACACATGTAATTTGTGTACTTCCTACACTGGTGTGCAAGGTCCAGTAGGCTTGGAGGAAAGGAGAAGACAAAACTTTTTGGAAAAAAAAATCACAGGCTTACTGCCCATATCTGTGCCCAACAACCAACAACGTTGCCCTCTATATTTACCTATATGAATTCCAAATTCTGGTTCCAGAGTTGGGTTTAAAATAAGTAACCAAAGCTCAATGAAGCCTTTCCAGTCAGTGGAACTTCAAGTAGTTTGTTTCACTGTATTCCCTTAACAACTAGGCACCCCTTCAAACATAGTGGAATCAACACTTAACATGGAAACATAAACTGCAGGAAAGTAATGGTACTAGACATAATGGATTGTGTTTGCTGGGATTGAGTAATATGCTGCACAATGGCATAGTGTAGACTGGGGTTTTATACTTGTCCAATAGGGACTGGACTGTGTCACAGTTGGCCACCAGGGACTAAGCCCAACCTTTTTTATATATACATTTCAAATAATTGAACAACCTCCTTTTTTGTAGTGTTGCCTTCTACATATTGTTTCCTTGGTTTTGTGGCCTCTTATTGTATAATTTATATAATCAAAACATATTTATGTATTCTGAGAGGGCTTCATTAGAACTAGAACCACTCAAAAAGCCTGATAAATGGGCTTCTAACTGACATAATAAAGGCTGTGTTTGAAAAATGACAGGTAGGAGATGATAGGCTGGTGGTTCGTCACTCTCCATGGTATCACTTTTCAAGGCTTAGTACATCTCGCGAGAATGTTATAGCTTCAAACTCGCAAATACACAGGCTATTACATTTTGTTAAGGAAATGTGCAAGTTTATCCTGCCCAATAAACTTTAACCCAATACAATTGGCCCTTTTATGGTTAATGTAGTTGTAATAATATTAACTACATTATTCTGGATTTACCTTTTATTAAAGTAATACAAATAACAAGTGTATCTTTCTGGTTCAAGTTGAAAAAGCACTGTTATTCAAATTCAGTAGCACTGTAAATTCAATATTGTACTTTATATCAGGTACTATATTTACTTTCCTACTATATTGAAATGTGGAGAAGACTCCTGAGTATTTGGCTAGTTCACCGAACCCTTGGAGAGTGGGCAGTCCTTTCACATCCCGCCCAATACCTGGTCAAGTGGGCAGGACAGGAATCTAATGTCATGCCTCATAGGTTCATAAGCAGGAGGTGGGGCCATTTATGCCTTGCCTACAGACTTGCTTTTCATGCCATTATGCAGGGTGAGGCGATGGACCCAGCTTTGCTCCTCTGTCTTAAACTACATCTCCTCTCCAAGTTTATTTTGGGGAGAAAATAAAAAAAAGTGGCCAGTATGGTATTATATTTATACTTTATATAGGGCCTAATTCAGTATGGATCGCTAATCAGAGAATTTGCAAATCAAGCGATTATGGAACGACTGTGCTTGCATACCGTATGCATTGTGCATGCACAAGGGGAAATAGCGACTGAAAATGCATATAGATCATAAACGCAATGGAACCACAGCTTGACTGCCAGGAAGCTGGTATTTTGGACGGAAAACTGCCAATTTCTGGGTGTGCAGGCATGATATCAGCGCTGATAACTTCTCGTCTCATTCGCAGGTTAGTGGACGCCTCAGACCTACTCACAATTGCACAAAAGGCAAAGTCACTTTGATGTTTCTTGAATTGCGAATGGAAAACTGGTTATCGACACGTTTGCAATTTTGCATGGGGCATGTTTCCTTTCAGACTGGGCGGTGGCTTTCTCCTCACTGCAAATTCTCTAAATTAGCAATTCATGTTGAATAAGGCCCATAATACATCATGTATGTGTGCTTCATAGTTAATTGGTGAGGATATACAAACTGTAATTTCTGCAGTGTGTGTGATATTAACTACTTTTTTGTTTTTTATTAAAAAATGTGTAAATACTTTACTGTGGGAAACAGGAATTCCAACATGTGCTATTTCATAGGAAATAGATAAATAAAATAAAAAAGAGAGTGAGAAAAAATTGCCATGTCTCAAACCGAACACAAAGATCCTATTTACAGAGTCTTAATATATACACTGAGGCTCCTGACCCAGTAGGGGAGCTTCCCCTGTAACTGGATTTTTGGCCTACATGTGTAAAGTTAACCAGGAGCAGGACATAGTTTGTGAGAAATTAGCAGAGCCTGTGCCTGAACTAAAATAACATTTTAAATATAATCTTCAGCCACATAGTCATTTTGTGCAGCTGACATGGCAGATTTGAAGGTAAATCTGACGTCCATTGCTTTTATTGAGGAAGACCAGAGGCTTATTATCTCTGGGGCTCCAGTATTATGCAATTATGTCTATAATTTGTAGCATTTCATTTTAGCTCTTAAAAATACATTTAACACATGGTTTGAGGGAAGCAGCATATCTCTAAAGCTTGAAGCAATGACCATATTACGGGATGTGGCAGGTTTTTGCGCATTTGGTAAAGTACTGTGATGTAATTGTTTCTGTCATAGGATTGGCTTAATTTGTCACCCTGTCTTTTCTTATTTGAACATGTATCTGTTTTAACTCTTTTCTTGGGGTTACATTTTCTTTCAAGTAACTATTGGCTGCCAGAGTCCTCTGGTTAACTCAGTTTCTACATGAATCAAACTGGATGTTTCACACCATTTTATATTGTAGGCAGGGGTGTGTGTGTATATTCCTCCAGGGACGTGCAGTCAGGGGAGGCAGTGCCTCCCCTGTCATTAATGATTAAGAAAATAATACAAAGAAAATACTTATGACACGTGTCATAGGTATATGCTTTATATTATTATAATAATTTTTACCCTGAGCTGAGCACCGGGCTGTAAAAGCCCATTCAAAAAAGATGGAGAAGCGGCACCTATAGCAGTGCCTCAGTGACAGGGACGTACTTTCTGCCTATATGAAAGCACACCCCTGTCACTGAGGCAGATGTGAATGCTATTTTTAAAGGTGGATGAGCGGGTGCAGCTGTATGGCTTGTCCGCTGACTCAAGTTGCGGGGGCTTTTGTTCTGGCACTGGAACGGGAGCTGCCGGGGCCGCTTGTGGCTCTGCCTTTCCCAGCCACTCCGGTCAGTGCTGCCAGTCTGTGCTGTGGGGTGGCGGGGGGGATAGGGCGGTGGATCTAGTCCTTCCTGTGCGGAGATCCAGCATGAGTCAAGCCTGGGGGCTGACGCTGCTCACACATGCCTGCTGACCCCTCCAGCCCGTCCCCTGTATCCCTGACTCACATCAGACACACATTCCGTGATGCAGGCCTAAGGCTAGCCACTGCGGAGTTAGCTGTAGCAGTGGCCTTTTCACGGAAGCTCTGTCCATGCCCCCAGCACTGACAGTAACATCTTGTCCTGCTCCCTGGGTCGGTGCAGCTGCAATACCAAAAAGAGGAGCCCAGTGTGTGCAGCTGCTTCTTACCTGAAGGGAAAATACTATGGGCTTGGCTGGGGTGACAGGAGGGGTGGTGGTGGATCTGGCACAGCAGTCATTATGTGGAGCCAGGCCCTGACCAAGGAAATCGGCAAGACGGAGGAGCAGAGTTTACCCAGCCAGGAAGGAAAAGATAAGTGACCAGTTTGAGTGCCTCCATATTCTGCCTCCATAATAGTGCAGCACTGTTTAAGTAGTTTCACCTGCCTGCACACTCTCTGTTTCCTGGCTCCTGCTGTTTCCTCTCATGGCAAGGCTGCAGGGTTATCTTCCTTTAAAATGTGTATGGCAATTGGCATCTAAACTGGCTTGGAAAGTGGTGCTTGTGTGTTATTATTGATCGTTTAGACCACTAGGATTGTCCCCTTTCACCTAGACTGGTAATTAAACTTGGATAGTTTTAGGGGGGAGCTTGCTCGACCGCCGTGACCCAGTCCCGTTCTTGGTCAGCTCGACCGAGAACATGCAGGCGGGATTCAATGTCCCGCCTGCAGCGGGACGAGAAGGGGGCGTGGCCGTGAGTTGCGGCCGGGAAGAGGCGAGCTGCAGCCGGCAGCTCGTCACTTCCCGGCCGTTCTCGGCAGAACAAGCCCGACAGCTAGTGATGTCGGGCTCGTTCTGCCGAGATACCCTGCTCAATGCTGTCGGGGAAGACAGCATTGAATAGCGCCCGGCGGGCATCTCCCCGGCGGGAGATGCCCGCCGGCGATTGAATACCCCCCTAAATGTCTCATAGAGCAACATAAGTATCAGGGCAGTCTTGCTGAACTATGTAATGATACATGTGTAACATTTCTTTACAAATTACAATAGTTTGCACTACTTCAGAGGTTAAGTCTGTGATTATCAGTATGAAGCTATGGATAATTCTGTATACCATTAACATTATTGTTACTATAAGGTTTGTGTAATACTAGCTTTTATACTTCATGCTTTTTGAAGGGTATTTTGTAGTCAGTGTCTATAGCAAATAGGTTGCAGCCTTTTTATCTATAATCCTTTTCTTTTTTATTCAAATATATATATTTTTTAAGCGAATGCAGCATTTAGTACTTTAGGTTTCACTTACTGTACCTCTGGAGGACACATTCCTGAGTGGCACTAGATACGCCCATAAATGGGGCTGGACACACCTTATAGGTGGCGCATGATGCCCACTAAACAGTATGCCGCACGAATATTCTTCTACAAATTATAATCTCAATGAAACTAGTTTTCCAAAATAGGCAAGTGTGGTTTAAGGGACAGAGGTGTGTGTTTGTGTAAAATAAGTGTGTTTTTAAATGAAAGAAGTATATCAGCCATACTGTATGTACTAGCCTCTGAGTTCACTGGCTGTACGGGATGCCAACTGAACTCAGAGGTTCTTTTAAAGAGGCAGACATTTACAAGGCAAAACCATGCCTTGTAAATGATTGCCCTTTTAAAAAAACTTTAGAGTTCGTCCGGGATCCCGCACAGCCAGTGATCTCAGAGGCTAGTACATTTGGCTGCATGTGTTTTTAATAACACACACATACTCTTTTAAGTAAGAGTATGTGTGTGTTATTTATTTATTTTTCTTTACCAACAGTGGCTCTTAAATAATGTGGTGTCTTTATTTGTGTAGTATAATACATGCAAGTTTGAAAAAAATGTTTGTATACTAGTTGGTATTTTAAGAGGTAAAACACTTTCTGGAAATGTTACGGCTACTAGTGTGGTTATTGTAGGACAGGATTAAGGCAACATTTCGGTTCATAATAGCCATTGTCAGGATATGTGTAGTGTGTATATTAGGGGAGAGGCAGGAAGCGCTGGGTTTGGGTTGCTTCTCCACGGACAGGCATGAGCTGCTCTGCGGGTCTCTGTGGCTTATGCAGGTGGCAGCTCCCGCACCTGCTTGTCAATGCAGAAGCAACCTGGACCAAGCTCTTCTCACAGAGCTGGTCGGTTCTGGCTCCACCAAACCAGTGCCTCACCAACCACTAACTTCACCGCATGTCACTGTATTCCTCCCCAGTGTCGACAGATTTGGAGTGACGGTTTCTGCCCTTTTCAAACATGATGTCTCTGCTCCAGTGGGTGCTTCACCTTTTGGGACTTCTGCATGTCATTGAATCTAGTAGGCACCATTAGCAGTCTACCCACAACCACTCTGTTTCGGCTGCCAGTGTGGGCTGTACTGTAATGACTACATGCCTCTGCTAAGTTCAGGGACTGCCATGCAGCCTCCGTTCCCGCAGCGTGGCAAGCGCGCAAGGGGCTTTGTTGCGCTCACCATGCTGTCTCAGTCCGGGCAGTTTGGATCCAGTCATCGGGCAAATGACTGGCGGGATCCCGACTATCGGACCACTATACCACACCCCTAAAGGACTATCTTGGATGGGAGACTGAGAACATATGCAGCAAAATCCCCATGAAAGGAGCTCCAATCCTCCATGAACAATGAGAGTACTTATTAAATGTAGTATAAAAAATCTATTTAAAAATATTTTTTTTCGAGCCGTGTTTCTATTATATAAACCGTTGGCTGTGCCAAACGTTAATTTCCACAGGTGCTACAGTGCCATATATTTTGTTTAAACATTGTAAACTTTTAATATGTATATTTTCTTCATTTGCAGAATTTCATCAAATATATGGTTTGAGATGAACTTGACCACAGTCATTTTAATATTTTTCTTTGCAATGCAAAATGCATCCGTTAGACTTATGGCAGCCGGATCACAGCAGGGAGGCAAATGTTTAAGCTGGTCGCATTGGACAATGTCTTAATATTTCATTTATTATATTATATGCTTTATAATTTTTTCAACTGCATATGTAAATGCCAGAAGTCCCAGAAGATTTCCGGGCATACCACTTATATGCAATAGGTGTGCGCCAGTGGTGTCCAGGTGTGCACCACTGACGCACCACCTCTAGAGCCCCCCCCCCCCCATCATCTTTGCTCTGGTGATCGTACGCCAGAGCTCCCCTGACCCCTACCGCTTCCCCAGCCACCATTCACTTTACAGCAGTGACATAGGCGGCAGGCTCGGGATGTTCAGGGCACCTCGGGGGGACTCGGGAGCTCTCAGGAGTTCAGGGGCCAGAGTCCCCCGGAGCTGCCGTGAAAACCCCGAGTCTGCCTCCTGTGGTCACTGCTGTGACTAGTTGCTGGGGCAGTGGCAGGGGAGCTCAGCCTCCGGTGTACAAACGCCAGAGTGAAGGTGAGGGGGGGGGGCTTCTAGGATCTGTGGTGGGTTTTGCTGGGGCAGGACAAACCTGCCCTGGTATTTTTGTCCTGCACCAGCAAAACCCACCACTCAAGGGGTTAAGTCAGTCAAGTTGGGATGGGGCATGTTGAAAAATCCACTGAGATTGGTTTTGAATAATGCGTAACAAGGTTGGGATACATGTCAGCTAGAGCCATGTACTCTTGACCCTTCCCGACAGCAAGTTGTGTGCACTCTTTATGTGGTGGGTGGTGGCCTTTAAGCCCTTTTGCATGGCTATCACCCTTCCAGGACTTCCATAGCATCTTCATTCTTCACCTGGCGGGCGGTGGTTTTTATGCTCTTTTGCATTTCCGTGGTTATCCATTTTTCATCTTGCCCTGGGTCCCAAAACCCCATTTATGCCTCTGATTGTGAACCATGTTACTGATTACTCCAAGGCAACTTTTGTGTAAAAAGAAAACCTCAGACATAAAACCAGAGTGAAACGTATACATTTAGTAATTGTGCTCTGAGAGCTAATGCCGTATGGCAGAAAATACTGTACATAACTGCTGTGTTGTTTAGATTTCAGCATCCAATACAAAATTATCCTATGGGAATGATTCTCAGACACTATGCCAATATTCAGGCACACACCCAATCTTTTTCCTCTGCCCATTCATCCCAATGTTATACATAGTTGTGGTTTGGTTTCACAGTAGTCAGATGGGAGGTGTGTTCCTGGTCAGTAACTGAGAGGTGACGTGGGGTGGAGAGAAAGCTACACGGAGATGTTGCATCTTATAGGAGTGTTGCATATATGACCCTGAAAGCTAATGCATTTAGAGCTCACACATGGAAAAAATATTCAAAGCAGCATTTCGGCCTCTGCTGATGCTAAGATCTAGGGGAGGTCTTTGTAGCGGGATTTGCATAAAGATGCAGGCGTGATGCGGCATAAGACACAGCTGTTTCTGTATTCGACTCAGGATCAGCCCCTATGGCTATAAATCACTCCCCATTAATTGTACATCAGTGCTACACAATGAATATTGAAAATTGCTTGTATGTGTGTTTTACCTTATACAAACCATTCATTGGGCTGAGGGCCAAGATCAGGCTGAAAAGGCCTCTTTCTATCTTTGCACAGACAAAAATAGCTAGAAAATAAACCACAGTCTTCTGGTGCCAAGATTAACTCAGCAACTTAAGCTCGCTTAAACTTTTATTCAGTATTTTTGAACTGATTCAACAATCCTTGACAATGTAAGTATATTTCAGGCGATGAGGGTGTTTTTGCAAACAAATGTTTAGGAGATACTGTATGCAAGATGATTTTGTCCCCAGTAGTTTCCCCATTATTCTCTTTATGAAATCTTAAAAATCATGCCTGTAGCAGTTATATAAAAATATTTGTATAGTCATATTTTTTTTATTTGCTCCTTCCGAACTAGAAATCCTTTAATTCTTCACCAGAATGGAATGATAGTGAAATGGAAGCATATAAATTCATTTACACCCTGATGTTCCACTTTTAGAAATCATTACAGTCAATAAATCTAAAAGAACCATGAGATCCTTAACCTACCACTGATCTCATAGTAAATTTCAAGCGTATTGTAAAAGTTAACTGCTGCTCATAATATTTGTTCCAAATGAATTAATTTTAAAATAATATGTAACATAATCATGCACTTAATATAGTATATGACATGTCTCTGACTGAAGAATAGGTAAATGCACACTAAAGCTGCCCCTTTTCCATTCTAATTCCCTTAACACATCCATAACATGCCCACAAAGCTGACCATCTCTGTCTGCCCACTAAGTCACCTGTCTCACTGCCATGAAGGTACAATACATTTTCAAAACTTTTTAGAGACCATGATCCTACTGTGCAATTCAATAATGGCTAAGTGGCATATAATCAAAAAAATCTTTAACAAAATTAATGTTACAAAAGGTGTTTTCATACCCATTTCACATTGTTTTAGTATCAACTGAATGTACTAAAGGGCAATCAGAAACCAAACCTGGACCCTTTATCTCCCAGAAGCTAACGCCCTATCTCTCTTCTCCCATTTGCCTCTAAAATACTAGAATGGCTGGTTTACCAGCGTCTCACCAGCTACCTGTCTGACCACTCCATCAATCTGGCTTTCTGCCCTAGTGAAAGTCACCAATACCTGCTGTCAGCCAAATCCAAGGGTCACTTTTCCCTGCTTATCCTTTTGGGCCTATCTGCTGCCTTTGACACTGTGGATCACCCTCTCCTCCACCACACATTCCAAAACATTGTCCTCTCTGGCATGGTCTTCAAGTGGTTTTCCTCTTACCTCTCCAACCGCTCCTTCTCAGTCTCTGCCTCTGTCTCCACCTCACCACCTTCCATCCTTCCTGTCGGGGTCCCTCAGGGTTCTGTCCTTGGCCCCCTTCTGTTCTCCCTGTTCTCCCTGTACTCTGGGTGCACTCTTTAACTCCTTTGGCTTCCAATATCAGCTCTATGCTGATGACACCCAAATCTACCTCTCCTCTCCTGGTCTGTCCCCCACTGTTCTCTCTCAGGTTTCCAGCTGCCTCTCTGCAATCTCCTCCTGGATGTCTGAGCGATTTCTGAAACTGAATATGGACAAAAACTAACTTATTATCTTTCCCCCACCCAGAGCTATGCCCCCTACTAATATCTCTATCACTGTTAACAACACCATCATCTCCCCCGTTCCCCAACTCCGCTGCCTGGGTGTCACTCTTGACTCTTCCCTCTCCTTTGCACCAACCAATTACGCAACATTGCTCGCATCAGGCCTTTTCGCTCACAGAGTGCAACAAAGCTTATCATCCACTCACTGGTCATCACACGGCTCGACTACTGCAATGTTCTCCCCACTGGCCTCGCTTGATCCCAACTGGCTCCTCTCCAATCTGTCCTCAACTCTGCAGCCAGGCTTATCATCCTCTCCCGCCGCTCTAAATCTGCACTGGCTCCCATTCCCCTACAGAATCCTCTTCAAACACCTCACACTGATATACAGGGCCATCTCTAATTCCATTGCTCCATATATCTCTAACCTCATTGCCATTCATACACCCTCCCGCCCTCTACGGTCGGCCGACGACTGTCGTCTCTCCTCCACCCTGATCATTGCTAGAGTACAGGACTTTGCCCGTGCTGCACCGTTCCTACTAGATTGTAAGCTCCACCGAGCAGGGCCGTCTTCCCTCCTGTTGTCAAAGCCCTCTTCTCTTCACATTTCACTCACAGCTCTCCAATACTCAAACACTCAGTGACCATCTTCATCCGCATACTCATCTCCATCATTGGCCTCAACCCTCTTATAGTATGTTGATTGAGTCCTCACTATATGACCTAATATTTAAGCTGTAATGTATATTGAACTGTGGCGCTCTTTATTTGTACTCTATTTTTGTTATTTATTCAATGTTATGCCAAGTTTTGTCTCCCTGTACTGTTCCTTTGTACGGCGCTGCGAAACACTTGTGGCGCCTTATAAATAAATTTATAATAATAATAAAATCAGAAGAGAATTAGGAAAATTCTCCTCCAAGCCCTTAAATTTGCATTCCAGATAACATTTCCCACACTAATAATGGGAAATGCGAACTGCACACATTTACTAAAGAATTATTGTGAAAAAACAAAAACCTCTGGGATAACGCTATCTGGAGATAGCATTATCTAGGTTTCCATCCAGTTCTTTGAATAATGCACAGTGTTTTCTGTCTGCTAGCAGGGAAGGCTAAGCTTGGACCATGGAGTTAATTCTTGTTGACTAGCATGTCTGTGAATTTCACAGGCTTTTAAGTCCACCAGATGTCACCTGTGTGCCCGCCCACTCCCCTCATATGCCACGATCCTCAGCAGGCAAGCTAATTGATGATTTGCATAATCATCCATTTGCAGCCTTGCGTTCGGGGAAAAAATCATGATGATTTTGGAAGCACTCACAGATATGAGACACCTCTGTAGTGCAGGAAGCTGACATCTGCTGACTTCAGCTGCCCGCCTCATTAGGGAATTACCATAAGAATGCCAGCATTTTCATGGTAACACCCATGAAATGCTAGGCGTTCCCATGAGCAGATCCCCTCGCTCACCGGTCATGGCTGAAGGTAAGTGTATTGGAAGAAGGGGGCGGGTCATGAGGGGTAGCTGGCGTTGCATGCACAGAGACATTCTCAGGGCATTTTTCACAAAATTCCCCTGATCACGATGGAGCCGGGCTTGTCTTTGCAGGGGATGGCGATGGCGATGCCAGCCGCCATCCCCCGCCACCCGCCATCTGTATCTGCGAAAGGGGTTGTGCGCGCAAGAGATGCGCACGCGTCCCCTTCCGACCGCTTCCCCCGGGTCCCCGCCGTCTTGTCGGCGGTCACCCGGGGTCCCCACCGCCTCCTCGCACCCCCCCTAACCCTGTCCGTCTCCCTGAAGCGGAGACGGAAAGGTTCTCCTCACCCCGCTGCACGGAAACTGAGACGCGTGTGCGCGTGAGACGCATGTGCGTCTCAGTCAGATGGAGAGCCGGGCTGCTGGCGGATCGCCAGCGGTGACAGTCTGGCGGTTCAATAGAACTAAGGATCCTATGTAAAGTTTCAATTTTTCCAGATTCATTTAGACGAGGCATGTCCAAACTATGGCCCTCCAGCTGTTGTGAAACTACTAGTCCCATCATGCCATGCCAGAGTTTTTCTATTATGGAGTTCTAAAACTATGGCAAGGCATGTTGGGCTGTGTATTTTCACAACAGCTTGAGGGCCACAGTTTGGACATGCCTGATTTAGACTAAATATAAAGTAGCAATTTTTTTTTTATAGAGTCACGAAAAAGGGACACCCCATACCATGGAATGCAATAGTAATTACACAATATGGTGGCTTTTTCAATTGTTTTTGAAAGAGATTCCTACATATCTTTCCTCATATCCTTCGTGTGCTTCAAGTCGCATTCCACATAAGCATGAGCGTCATGTAACTCTGTAGCACCGAATATTTTTTTGTGTAATTTTTCCTGTTAAATAGTGACTTACTTGCAAAGTGATGCATGAATGATGCACAAGCAGCTTTTGCTGATTAAAATATGTGACATGCCTTTATTTTGTGTGTGGCTATATATGCATGCAAAATGCTATGTTACAGTGTCAGTGGATGACTGTGATAGTGTAATATAGCATCCTGTATGCAGAAACATTCTATTTAAAATAAATGATAGGATGAAAAATCAAGTGAGAAATGACCAGTAGGCCTGAGTCTTTACTCTCAAGACAGAGAGCCAAATAACAGGATCCACTATTGCTAGGCCATGTTAATACAATTGTAAGCTGACCGCACACAGGTGAATAACTATTCTTGTCTGACGGCATTTATCAACATTCCCAATAATGATCTATTGTAGGTGATTTTTCAAAACCAAATTTTGTATGGGGAAAATCATAAAAAAAGACTGTTTAAAGCAGACAATGTAAACTGTTTAAATTATGGTGATTTAAAAGTAGCCACTATGTACTTTATATACTAACAGGATATACAGTACTGTGGATTATTTACAAATTTGCATACATCCCATCATGACCCTCTCCAGGAGGGACAGAATGATCTATTTATGGACTTCCCTCGTAATTAATGATTGCCATAACCTTTGTTGAAACACCTTACTTATTAGTTAACCTATTTAACACAGGTGATGGCAATTATATATTGGGGAAAGGCCAGGAAGCGAGCATTGTGACCCTACTGGATTAGGTCTCATTGGGGGTATGAATTTGCATTTTGATGCTTCTCTAAGCTATTACACCTGCTGCTTTGTTCCTGGTACTTATCACTAGAGTGATATGAGTCTGACACAGTACATTAACTTCTTTTTTCAGCTACCCTACGTGGCACACATCTGCTGTATGGTCAATGGACTGTGCCATTCCTCACTTTCTCTGCACATTTTTTTCTTTCAAAGACTCTAGTCACTATAGATCTGTACATTCCCAATGTAAAGCTCAGAAGTTTTCTATATTTTGCATGCATAATAAAATGTATAAAGTATAAAATATTTTTTACTGCACTCTAGATGCTTGAAAGCTGAATCAAAAGTATGGTGCTGCAATCAAATTAACACTGTACACTAACAGATGGCATTGGGCATGAAAAGTAACAGTCTGTGTTCACAAGAGTTGCCTACACATGCTGATTATACATTCTGTACATTCGGAAATAAAACACATTTGATACAGGTTCAACACAGATCCCCAATTGTAAAACATCTACCATACCATGCTATTCCTCTGTACCTGTTAACACCCAGTCTTTTATTATTATTATTATTATTATTATTATTATTATTATTATTATTATATTACAGATTGAGTATCTCTTATCCAGAATGTTTTTTTTGGTACTTGTTTCCTAGAACGGCCATACCGATTTTGATCGGGTCGGAAAAATTGCGTCGGTCGCATCGCATGCGACCAAATCGCATGCGATGCGACCGACACGATGGACCCGATTTCTACATTGAATCAAATGTGAATAGGGTCCCTGGGACCCTATTTTACATTGGATT
The DNA here is from genome assembly GCF_055691185.1 of Crinia signifera. Classification (NCBI taxonomy): domain Eukaryota; kingdom Metazoa; phylum Chordata; class Amphibia; order Anura; family Myobatrachidae; genus Crinia; species Crinia signifera. The sequence goes on from NC_139224.1 coordinate 99,556,986, forward strand.
CAACGTAAAATTGTCCCCAGACCCCAAATGGCCCCATTGTGAACGGCACCCCACGATTGACGCCAACCCGAAGCATGGCGAGCGGTGGCGGTACGCGTCCTCCGACCTTTTCATACCCCTACTATCCACGTCGGCGTGGAGTTAAGAAAATAAAGTGTGGCGAGCGCAGCGAGCCACCGAGCCCGAAGCGTGGCGAGCGGACGCGCATTACTTCAGACTAGTGCACTGCGCCAGGCCCAGTCCTGCGAACCCACCGCAGCCCGCGTACCCTCCTTCCCTCCACATGTAAAAAAACCCCAAAAAACGCAAACTTCAATTTGTCATGCCGGGCAGACGCCGGCATCGGGCCCCATTAACCTTTTGGGCCCCGGTGCACTGCACTGTCTGCACCGGCGGTAGTTCCGCCCCTGTGACATGTAACAGCACTACTGGGGACATGATATGTAACTGCCACTACTGGGTACATGATATGTAGTTGGCACCAGTGGGGACATGATATGCACTACTGGGGACATGATATGTGACAGCACTACTGGGGACATTATATGTAACTGACACTACTGGGGACATGATATGTAACTGGCACTACTGGGAACATAATATATTACTGGCACTAAATATGTACAAGTACATGATTGCTTAGCATTAAAATTCAGTGCCTGAGACAGGACACAAACTTTGTTTCATGTTTTGAAACCTTGTTTAAAATATAATTTTGTGTCATTCATGTGTTTGATGTGTTTATACAACATAAATGCAAGATACCTCAAGATACATCTTTGAAATATAAAAATATTACGAAATATGAAATAAGCCATTATACAAAATTCTTCTGAGAAGACGATAAGGTGAGTATCCCTTATGCAAAATGCTCAGGGCCAGAAGAATTTTGTTTTGTAATTCTTTAATTAAAACAGGTTGAGATGGTCGCTGATAAAAAATGCCTGTGGAAGCTGCTGGTCGCAGGAGCAGGCTCCTCTGACCAGCGACCACCTCATGCTAGCCTGTCTAGCAACCACACATGGGGATATGGTTGTCCAGCGACCATATCCATAGCGATTATGGCTCAAATCACCCCATGTGAATGGGGCTTTAGGGTATGGGGTGGGTAGGGGAAGAGGGTTAGGCATTAAGAAACAGAGTTGGGATTAGGGGGGGCTGGACATCTCACTGACAGTTGGGATTCCGACAGTCATTACTCCGACGTCGGAATCCCGACTGCTCCCTTGCGGGGGTCCACGACCCCCAAAGAGGGAGAATAAAACGGGTGGCGAGCGTAGCTCGTCACCGTGCCCGCAGCATGGCGAGCGAAGCGAGCCCGTAAGGCGCTTCATTGCGCTCCCCCCGCTGTGCAGTCGGGATTCCGACGTCACGCTAATGACTGTCGGAATCCCGACTGTTGGTGTGTTATACCACACTCGGGATTAGGCTATGGGGGAGGGTTAGGCTGCAGAGAACAAGTGATAAGGTTAGGTACTGAGCAGGAGAGTTAGGCCATGGTGGGTGGAGAGTTAGGCCGTTGTGGGTGGAGGGTTAGGCAATGGGTCGGGAGGGTTAGGTTATAGGGTAGGGGAGGCAGTTAGGGAGCAGGTAAGTAATCTTTTTAAACCCATCAGGATTATGTGTTTTAGGATGCCAGTGTCAGTCTTCTGATTGCCGGCCTTCCATAAGAATTCCTATTTATGTATTTATCTTTACCATATATTTCAAACGTATGCGGTAACTGGGTTGATAACAATGCAACAGAAAAGATGACAAAATAATGAAGACAAAAAGAGGAGGAAGAGATGACTTTAAAGTAATATATCATCTTTTACCAGTCTGTTAATTCTATCAGAAGATCTTAGATGATAGTACTTCATTTTCCAAGTTGAAGCAGAGTTACAGTACTTTCATTTGTAAAATCAATCCTTCAGTCTTTGTTTGGGTGATGATCTACTGTTCCTTCATCATCTAAGCACTCAATTGTCATTGCAGGAGTATACAAGGGAGGAGAGAGAGGAGCAAAAGCATAACTTAAGGTCAGACAGGTGAAACATGTTCAAACTGATGGATCTGGATGATTGAACTTTTGGCTTCTAGTTTCATTTTACAGAAGAAAATCGCAAAACAATTCATAACAATGAAGATGATAATGATGATAATATTTATAAAGAAAATCTGAAAATTTTAGCAGCCCTGTGAGATGAGGGCTCGTGGTGGATACAGTTCCGGAAATTGGAATGCATCTTGTAAGTCTTTCTACTGTATGCATTCCATGTAACTTCCACTATTGACATCCTGAGATAATGATGACCATACTGTACATTTCGCACTGTGAAATGTCTTAAATTCGGTTCTCCACAAATAGCCACTAGCAGGCAACGACGCCATCTTAAGCGGCATTCACATGGTCTGAATTTAGCACGTTTTCTAAGCGATCTGATGGAGCTCCCCGTCGGTCCCCGCTGCCTCCCCGTCAAACCCCCTAACCCTGCCTGTCTCCATGAAGTATAGACGGGCAGGGTACCTGTCCCTGCAGCTGGAAAACTGCGACGTGCGTGCATGTGAGACCCTTGCACGTCACAGTCAGATGGAGTGGCTCTCCACCAGCGATCGAGAGCGGGGACATTCTGGCGATCCCCGGCGCTGGCTGAGAGGCGCCTCCATCTGTAGCCAATCAACTCCTAACTGCCAATTTACAGGCTGTAAAAAAATGACAGTAGCTGATTGCATGGCACTTTATCTCTCTTCACTTTTCACTCACCAAAACATAGTACATCTGCTCTATTATCTTTGGAACTCTCACTGTAACCAACAAGAAGACTACGCAGTTTTTTGTTTTCAAGTATATAAACAGTTTCCATAAGATTTTTTACTACAGTATGTCAAGTTCATCTAGAGTTTTCTGCAAGGTTCTGGTGAATACTTTGCTATGCAAATTGGTGGCTGACTATGCTGATTTACTCTAGTATGTTTCCATGTAATACTGATGGCATACATCTGATTTTTTGTTTTGATTCAGAGTTCACTTCAGCCTCATTTTTTTGTTACATGGAACTGTACTTCATGCTCTATGCTGTGTTGTCTTGGTTAAAACACCCTTCAGTACTTCTGTATCAATGAGCTCCCACAAGTCCCACACTCTGGCAGTATACAAACCTTACATTTCCATAGCTGATCGTACGTAATTGTATTACTCACTTGTTACTGTGACCAGTGCATATAGAATTTCATAAGAATGTACTTATAACTATCAATGTTTTCAGACCTATGGTGATGGGCTTTCTTTTTCAATTCAAGGTGGGCAATGCCACCATCTCTTCCGCCGTGATGTAATTTCCATTGCACACATCACAAGATCTGTGGCAGTATTCCATTTTCTCATTTGCATATGTGCATGAGTGTGCCATTGATACCGTTGCTGAAACAAACTACTGAAACAAATAGCTGGCATCACGAAATTGCAAGCGCAATTTCACACAGGGCAAGCAAGTGGATGTTACACAGTACCACAGGCCAGGGGGGGGGGATGCCCACATCTTTCGGTGGTCGCCGAACATCCGGGAAAAACTAAACCTGCACATATCTAATTTAATATTCACTATTTAATCATTTGATTCAAGAGTTTTCTTTTCATTTTAGCCTTTTTCAGTTCCCTTAGTACACCACTGATCATCAATTTTCTTAATTCCCACCAATTTCTTAATCTTTTGATATTACAACTCTGATGTTCCTCATGATAATTATTGTAAGCTGGCATGCAGGGCCCTCCTACTTTTTAACTGTCTAATCACCAAGTTTGTCGTGGGTGCTGGACGGGGTCCTAACAGTAAGGGTCCCGACGTCGGCATACCGACTGTTAAAACACCGACAGACGGGTTCCCGACGGGCACCGGCTATTCTCCCTTGTGGGGGTCCACGACCCTCTTAGAGAGCATAGAATAGGTGGTGAGCGTAGCGAGCCACTGTGCCCGCAGCATGGTGAGCGCAGCGAGCCCGCAAGGGGCTTTGTTGTGCTCGCCATGCTGTCTGAGTCCGCCATGCTGTCTGAGGCTGTCTGAGTCGGGATCCCGACGTCGGGCTAATGACTGTCAGGATCCTGACTGTCGGAACCCTATACCACACCCGTTTGTGGTACAGGTTGAGTATCCCTTATCCAAAATGCTCGGGACCAGGAGAATTTTGGATAACGGATTATTCCGTATTTCGGAATATTTTAATATTTCAATGATGTATTTTGAAGTATCTTGCATTTATGCTGTATAAACACATAATATACACACAAATATATTTTATTACCACATAAAATACACACAAATATATTTTATTTGTTCAAAAAACAAGGTTTCAAAACGTGAAACAAAATGTGTGTACTATCTCAGCACTGAATTTGAATGCCAAGCAATCATTGTCTTGCACATATATAGTGCCAGTTACATATCATGTCCCCAGTGATGCTGTTACAAATGTCCCCAGTAAGTTTTTAGCAAAAAAAAATTTTTTTTTTTCACTTTCTGGAATGTCTGGTTTTCGGAATAATTCGGATAACAGATATTCGGATACGGGATACTCGACCTGTATTACTATTTCCAATTGTAAAGTGCAACGGAATTTGTTGTGCTATATAAGAAAATGTTAATAAATAAATTATGATGTTCCACCCACTGTTATTTTTACATTATGGATGTTCACCCTACATATACTAATCTGCAATCACATTGTATAAGATAAAAAAAAAATAGGAGAAATTTACATAATTGACAATTTAATGAATTTGGAAGAAAGAGGAATGCTGAACTGGTATAAAATCCCTTGCTGATTTTTTGTGTGGAGAGTATAACCTAACTTGGGACTGCTTTTCACAGATTCTATACTTTTCAGTGCACTTTGGGGTAACCACTTTCACGTTAGCTAGCCACACTCTTATCGGAGCGCAGAAGGTACTGTATATTTTCTGTTCTTGTGCAGTTGTGTTTGTATCTATAAATTTCAACTAGCTGTTTTATAATAGCTGTTAAGACATTTGTGTGTGTGCTTGTTGGGTGCAATGTTGTAGCTAGAATAGTTTTGCAGTGAGTTCTACCCAAATTGTACATGCATAGTTCCAAAAGGGGATATTTTATAGAAATAAAAACTCAAAGATGGGACCAAGTAATACATTTCCATGGTGGAGGCCAATGTTCAATCTGGAAAAAAATAAAGGAAGAGGCTTTTAATTCTCCAATCTGCATTGCATAAGACAGCTAACACTCACTGAAAACCATACAGGCAGATATTGACTTATTGTAATTGGCTTTTTCTTGATGACCAATAACTCAAGTAGACCTTGCCAAGAGGTTGGATATTTGTTTCCTCTATCACATGAATGCAGAGCCAGCCAGCTTTCCCCTTTGTGTACATGAAGACCTTTAAGGTATAAAAATCAGTTTGGTGGATCTCTCGGTCTGTTGCTGGCCTCCTAAAATAGACCTTTCACATTTCATTGTTCAACTCAGATATGCATTAAGTATTTTAATGACATATGGACATCTGGTTATAAACAAAGCTACCAGCCATGCATTGGCCAGCCCATGCCCTTCACATCCACAGGGTCTTTACTAGGTTTTCAGGTAGTCTAGCCCTAGATAATCTGTTAAAACATAGGAAAATCATGACAGTTATTTGTATAGTGAAAGATAACCATATCCAGACAAAATTAACATTTTAAAAAGTTATTGCAGTAGATGTTTTTTAAACTCCACATTTTTTGTTGTAGGGCCTACAGCCAGCCGTAGCCTTGTTCTGTCCTCGTTTGCTCTGCCTGTAGACATCTGTCTGATAATCTAGTTAGGAATGCAGCTGTTTATATGGAGTCCATATGCGTTCCTTTCACATGGTTCATGGCATTTCAACCGTTGCTCTAAATCTACTGAACTGAGGAGCAGATGTTTCCTGTCTAATGTCATAGCATAATGAATATAGATAGGAAAGGATCTTTTTTATGTTCACCGCCCTGATCCTCTACGTACAGGTGAATTTCTGAAACACAGCTGCTTTAGGAAAGTATGTCGACTATTTCAAATCCACCTGTCTATATACTGTAAGTAGCTACATTATACAGTACCTTTTATTTGTGGTAGTACTTGTAGTTTTCGTGTAATGCTATAGTCAAGGGAAAACTGGTTTTAAATTGATGCAATGTGTTATTTTGTTTATACACTTGCATAAAATGAAAACACATTGATTATTATACAGTTTTCTTTCTCTTCAAATATACTCAGGCATTATACAGAGATATCAGCCATCCCTTGTACAAACTTGTACACTATTCTTAAACACGCGAGAACAGAGTTAAAGAGGAAATCCAAATGTTGACTCACTTGGATCTTGTCTATATTCAGGCTTCTGAACTTCAAAATACTCTAGGATTTATTATAAATCTGTATAAATACAAAAATTTTGTTTTTGTTCACTAGATTCCTGTACATTGGGCCTAATTCAGACTTGTTCACAGGCAAATTTGTTCTCAAAATGGACAAAACCATAATCCCCTGCAGGTGGGGCAAATGTAACATGTGCATAGAGAGCTAGATTTAGGTGAGTTATTTTGCTTCCATGCAGGGTAAAGACTGGGTAAAGAACATTCATCTATGTTGCTTTAGTGATAATTGGTGTAGGTAACTTAAGCTGTATGAGAGTTGAGTTTCTTTAAGCAGTTACTTGCTACTTCTGTTCTCTTGTTGAACTCAGTTTTTGTGCGATTTCACAGTTTGTAGTGTTCTTTCTAGTACCTTGTATCTTAAAAAACCCGACACCCCAGGCAGAGAAGTTCCTCTTCCCTGCCTGGGGTGTCGCTCTCTGATGTGGTGCTTCTAGTATGGTGTGGTCTGTATTTCAGCACTGATCTGACCTGTGCTAGAAGCGCCACAACAGAGCGACATCCCAGGCAGGGAAGAGGAAATGCACAGGTTTTGGAAGATACAGAGTACTAGAATGAACACTACGTTTAGTTTGTGTATCATTAAAAAGTTCAAGTTATTCGCATGCGTCTTTTACGATGCAGATGATTACATTTTCTTTGTAAAGTAATGTATAATTTGTTGGAACCACACAATCAGGTCATTAATGATAATCTGTGCCAGTAAGGTTGGAAAAAACTGATTGTACAAGGTTATAGATTAATCATTGGTTCCCTTCTGCTACCACTATGCTCTTCCTTATGTAGAATTGCTACACAAACACACTAAGCTTATGAAAATAATAATAATATCTATATAATGTGTGTGTTCTTTCTTGTGGCATTTCCTTGGCAAATGTTTATTTTTTTCCTAACGAAAAGCATGAGTGAAATTAGGTCAGAGGAGAGAGTTCCTGCAGAAACATTGCTTTTATGCTCCAGTTCCTTCACTCGGCCACTGGACGTGCAGCTAACGCCGTCACTTAAATTATGTCCTTTCCATGAGCACTGGTACATAGGCCACCGGAGATGAGCCATAGAGACAGCAATAGTCCCCGTGGCTGTTACAGAAAGGGAGGGAACCGTTTCCTTGCCCCAAACACTGACAATGCGTATTAGGATTCTTGTATCTGTGAAGAGAACTCTCATGTACATTTTCACCCCATCGCTTACGGCACACAAAGCGCTGATTTATTTATATCCTGTTTTCCCGCTAGCCCCCCTTATGTTTCATTCATATCAAGTAAAAGCATTTAGTTATGCACACAATCTATTTTATTATCATCAGGGCAAAATGTAAGAATTTGTGTATGATCCTGGAGATTTGGTTCTGCTCATCTCTTATGTGTGAAGATGGAAGGATAAATCGCAGAAATTCTAACTTTACGGATCTTAGGCGCCTTTTTATACAGGTTTTTTAATTCAAATATTCTAAAAAACGTCAGATAATGTGAGCCATGCAATATGATGGGTGTGAAATATTGGTCTATTCGATTCCTGTCCATACTAATGTAAGCAATCTTTGGCGCTGTAAGTCAGCAAACGTGGCAATAATTTACATCTTGACTTTACATTCTAATTGTAAGTGGCAGCTGTTTAGATTAGGCATGTGGTGTAATGTAGAGCTGTGCCGAATGTAGGACTAGAAGTATCTTGTTCTGTTTATGTGAATTTATGTGAAAGTACCCTTGAACTTCTATTTTAGGAATCAGGTCAATGTTAATCCCTTTTGTAATTTAGAGCTGAAAATTGAGATTCTGCTCCCTTGTAATCTAGAGATTACTGCAGTAAATTTCAACGCAGGACCATGGTTATATTTCAGAAGTTTGGAAGGAAGTATGTTTGAGTGTTGCATAGAGCAAGACAAAGCCCTGTTATCCATTCTCATCTTCCTGCTTTAGGATATCCATGTTCTTTACACTCTTCAATTGATCCTATACCAACTAGTCTTGAGGCTTGGTCTTCTGCCCTAAATTCTTCATAGAAATGCCCTTCATGATTGAAGCAAACAAATTACTTGAAAAGGTGAGGCTGTTCTAGGAAAGTGCTGGAACACAGAAATCGGGTATAGTACTTTCCATTCAGCAAGTCCATACAGGGATTTTGAGATCTGCACAACTAGGACCATTGGTCCACAGGTAACTTATGTGTCCGGTATCACTAATGAGATTTTGTGGCTTTATTTGCTAAGCAATATTAACCCTCTTAAATGAATGCATTGGTACTGACCACTGGTACTGTCATACCCTCGATTTGACAATGGTCTCTGTAGCAACCCTGCATATCTGTCACACAGTATTGTAATACAGTAGCTATAGAACACATGATTTTGTAGAACACAAGCCTCTAAGTATTTAGATTTTTGAAATGTCAAAATATACATTTTAGAGTGACAGCTTATGAGCTGGTTTATTAGTCTGTCACACATGCTGGTTTTCAGATGGTTTCGGATTTGACAAAATTCCTACATTCACTTGGAATCCTCTTATAACGAAAATAAATATTTCCCTCTCTCTCTCTGTTTATTTGCAGCACATCCATCTTGATGGCCTGCCAGCTGTTCTCGGAGCACACTGATTACTCATCCCTCTGTAATTACCTCAGCTGACTACAGGGTATCAATTAAATAGATCTCTGAGCAAGTCCTGGGAATGGGTTAATCCTGCAGTCTTAAACACAAAGGATGCACAAAGAAGATTTCTGTTGAAAATGTATGATTTGGCTTGTTAAGTACTTGCATTCGTCAGGATAAAATGGCAGCTCACTTCCATATGAATACAGTTCATGCTAATGGGAGTCTTATGACTGTCTTGATGAACATTCAACGCTGTCGGTGAGTTTGGTATTTGTAGGCAAACCATCGATCGTTGACTGTACATTACGGCAAGAACAATGTCTGCTTGGATACCAGTCCAGTATTGCTGCTTCTCTCCGTATGAAGCTATTACTTCAATTACATGGAACCAGTCAATCTTAAAATTCTTTTACAGGTCATTCACAAATACACCATTACGCTCTCACCATACCTGGAAGCTCTCTGTATACAATCTTTTATGTAACTGTGTAATTCCACCAGCCAATGGGGAGAGGATGTTGCAGTTATTCACCAATTATACATGATTGACAAGATGAACAATGGATTTAGCAAATTTGTGATTGGTTTAAGACAAAACCATCATTATATGCAATGTATACTGGATCATATCATGTGTTTCATTTTAACAGCCTTTACTAATGATCAATGATAGTATAAAGACTGTACACCCTTCAGATTGTATTGTCATAATGTTTCTTTTCTGGATAAACCATTTACCTCGATGTTTGAATATGATGTTTGAACTTCATAAAGAAACCAAATAACAGGTCACAATTAACATTCATTGCTGTCGGTGGGTTGAGTTAAGAGAACAAGCTCGCTGAACAATGAATGCAACTGTGTCCCTACCTTATACAGGAGCGTGCCTGTGCTTGTTTGGAATGCATTGTGACTTTCAAGAACTGTTTCACACTTCTCACACTCTATCAGAGTATTCTTCTGCTGGACATTGCATGTGAGAGAATCAAAATATACTGTACATCTCTATGTAAATATTATGCAGGTGCATCTCAACATAGTGATTGGTTTATTTTCTGACTAAAACAGCTGCAGAATTGCCATTGCTGATCAATGATTTCAGACAAAGAATTCAAAATGTTAAGTGATTGTTCCAACGTTAACCTACAAACTCAGTGTTACTAAGAGCAGGTAAAATAAGTACTGATGCTTTGAAGACTTTGCTACATATTAGTATAGTGAACCAACAACAAGCATTATAGCAGTGACTGTCAGTGATAGGGTGAATTATTTAGACATGAACGGGACTCATTTGGAGTTTGGAACAAAACCATCTAATGGGAGCAGATTTACATCCGGAGGACCATTTTGTTATGCAAAGGGTGGAAATGAATTCACTGGATAGCTATATTGTAATTCTATCATTGAAACATAAGCTACGACTCCTGGCCATCAGCACCAATTATTTGTTTTTCATCTGGTTGACCACTATTCGTCGCCAGGGAAAAGATGAACACATGAAAAAGGATGTCACGCATTAGGTCAACGTGGCCAAAAGGTCGACACACACACAATACAGTATGTGAACATACAAAAGATCAACATTAGTTTTATTTTGTTGGTGTCTGTGTCAAAATAAGTCAACAAGGACACTGTATACAGTAAGTGTTCCACGCCCCCTCGCATGGCTTGCTTCGCTTGCCATGCTTCGGGCATCAACCAGAATCACCCAATTAGTGGGGTGGAATAATAAAGTGGACGGATTCACCTACTCTAGCACGTAGAATAAAAGTGGCACAGAGGAACTTAAATTCAACATCACAAAAAGAAAGATATCTCACATTAGTAGTTAGGTTGGGCCAGGGCTGCACTTTATATAATTTAACTTAGAATATTATCTGTATATACAGAAGGATGTCGAAGCAGCTCCTTGGCCACAGCAGAAATAATAGTATTCACTTATATACTGCAGCAATTGCATTAAATGACAATAACACTAATTTATAATTACATGCAAATAAAAAATACTTACTTTTTTACCTTGTATCTTGTTTAGAGCTGGCATTATTATCTCTATGGAAGTAAGCAGTTCTGAAATTCAAGTAAAGACATCCAATAATTTAAGTAGCATCCAATAAGCAGTAAAGTGTATAATGTTATATACTGTGTTTACTAATTAGGGAATTTGCCTAAACCACCAGGAACAGTGACTTTAAACTTGACACATGGCCGATTTTTCCTGATGATCTGATGAAAGGTACGAAGGGTTGAGTTGTTTTCTATTGCCACTGAGGGATTTATAGTCACGATGTACAGCACAGTGTATGAAACTGGCTGAACTCTAGTCTAACAAATTCAACTTTAATTTGAAATTCAATACCCAGAAATTACACATTTTATTTTGTGCGGATTATCATTCATACACATACAATACAATGAATAACAATTAACTGCTTTATGTGGGCATACATCTATGGCACAATTCCTCTATCTGGCAGTAAAGTCCTACATGTTAAAAACCTCCACTCTGTGTTTCCGATAGCTGACTGATGTATGGGGCCCTTTACATTGGATAGATTGGCTGAAAAAATGTTTTAGTGTATAGCCAACATGGGATCATATAGACTTTCTCCAAGGCAGTAAGTGCAAAGCACAGCTGGTCGCTTCACTGTTTCTCTGCAATAAACACAATCATGGAAATGCAGTCTCTTTTCCCAACCAACACTACGGTGTGCAGACCTGTTAATAAGTGTCTTGTCCTACTTAAGACACTAATGTCCAGTGATGACTAATTTATTTGTTGTACTATATATTTTCCAAAGGTAAAAAGCTATTTGTAATCTCCTCACCTGTTTGTAATTGTTAATAAAACATTTATGTGTAATGTAATTTATTTAAAAAGTATTACATTAATAATTACAGCATAAATACCTGCTCTGTTACAACGTATCCCTGAAGTGGATTAAGCATTGACCTCTGCCTTTCCTTTTTTCTAAAGGGGCCTACACACAGGGCGACACTGCTGAGCAATGTAGATCACACAGCACTGCACAGCGATGTGTGCTGTGCGATCCGTCAGGGCCAGTGTTCTCCGGTGAGAAAACTGTCCCTGACCGGCAATCTCACCAGATTTATCCAGCATGCAGGATATTAACGGCCAGGCGTGTAGTCGTGCATCGCTGTGACCGCTACACATGGAGCGTTGTAGGGGCATTTTCTAAACAATCTAGTCAGATCTCTTAGAAATTGCCCATGTGTAGGCCTATAAGAACCATTAAACAAACATATTAGAATTAGCTATGCTCAATGCAAATTAACTATCCTAAGTATTTTCTCTTACTAATCTATCAAGCATGGACAATACATAACCTCTACCTGTACAATGAATTCTGAGAATGTGTGGAACTCAGAGGTGTATCTGGGTTCAGGGTGTGCAGCATGCAGTACATTCTGGCCACCGGGCTCGATCCTCTGTTTAAAGCGTATGTTTTGTCTCTTTCTCCCCTCTACTGATGGCTAAGAAATCCCCCCTAAATTCTGATAAGTATTTCCATGGAAAAATACAATGATTTAAAAATACATTCTACTGTCAAAGTTTTATTCCTGGTCACCTACATTTTTTATATAGGTGGTCCATGCACTAACCTTGCACATAAGTCCCCACTAAATTGATAATATACCAGAAATAATTTGTGTCCTCCCTACTTCCTGAGCCATACACTACACTATACAGGGAGAAGTATTCCTGATTCTGCAAAGAGCTCTTTGATGTGATAATTGCATGTTATTGACCCCAGATTTTCTTGTGTGACTAACATTCTTGAGCATCAAATACAAAAATGCCGCATGTAGGATTGATGTCTCAGCATTTATTCACCTCCGAACATTATCTGTCAGTCATGCTTAGCTTCTCACTGCAAGGAGACTGATGCGAGGTTATCAGCACCCTCTGATTGCAAAGCTCACCTCCGCAGTTAATGCATCTGCTCAGGGGGACCGATCAGTTCCCTTAACAGTATTTGACAGTGTTGCTCTGCATTTGTGCAGTGGTGTGAAGAGGATGGAAGGGAGTGTAATTGAAGGGGTTAAAAATGGGGCAGAGGAGAGGGAAAAGGATAAGAGAGGAGGGAATAGCTTCAATGGAAGACAGAATGATGAGTACAAAATGGTTATTATGACTGATAAAAGGGATGATGATTGGGAGAGAGCTGAAGAGAGCGAGAGATGCACAGTGGGACTGAAAGCAAAACTTACTGCTATAATTTCTATTACTTACATATATTCACCTCAGTATTTAATAAAATGACTTTATTGAACTAAATGTGTTAAGAAAAAGTCTAATAAGCTATAACCATAGATAAAGATGCTTACTTAATATTGTATTTACCTTTTTTACTTTGCCTTAAGCACAATGGTGTTTAGAGAATAGCTACTAATTTGCGAACATTTATATTTGCATATCACTTGTAATTTCTTATCCTTAATATATTACGTAGAACTAATATCCCATAACAGTTTTACTGTAGATAGTTTTATAAGCCCAAGACAAGATGTATTAACAGCCTGTCTGCCAGAGTAGTAATAACTCCCCCCTCTGGTGATCTCTGATTGAGCATGTAGCACATCCGTCTAGTCCTGACTCGCTGTGTCTCCCTGCCTTGTACACATGCGCGAAATCTTGCCTACAATTTCCCCTCATTTCTTTTTAGATAGCATTTTGTGTAAGGATTTCTGTAAGGTTAATGAGGATTTCCGCCTACCTGTGTGACTAGAGAGACAGTACAATTGTATAATAGCATTGATTGTCTCTACACCATTCATCAAAAGAAGGCATTAAGTTAAATGCATTAAAGGACAAAGAGCGTACAGTACAGTAATTCAGCATAGATTGCTAAATTGAGAAAAGCAGTTGCTGCAATCATATAGTTGCCGCCCAGAAAGAAAGAAAGAAAACACTCATTGTCGAAATCGCGAATACATCGCAAAATGTGATCCACACGCAGCTCCATGAACAAGAACTTTCCATCTGCACCAGTCAAAGGCTTTAACAATTCTGCTAAAGAAACCGACTGGAAGTGGTCATTGCTGACATCAGAGACCTGGCGAAAAAAAAAAAAAGCCTGGTCATGCCTGCATTTTGATAAAAGCACACACTAAATGCCATTTTTCCTCCCCTTTAATGCTGGCTGTAAATCAAATACGATTGCATTAAAGCAGATTGCTTTTGCACAATATTTCTGAAATTGTGGTCACGAATGCACAATGCGAACACTGCACATGCGTTTCGTCGCTCACGCCTTATTCCCTAGGCTGGACTTCGTCAGGAGAGTAGTCCAGCCTAGGGAATAAGGCGTGAGCGACGAAACGCGTTGAGAGCACTCCGTTATCCACTACTCTGTCTATGTAAGATTTTTTTATGATTATTCACTTTTTGCACTTTATTAAAAAACTCACTGATTGGCTGAGAGAAGATGAATGAGATGCTGGACACACTGTTAAATTTGTAATTTTATATGGAAAAATACATCAATAAAAATACATACATTTGATACATACAAATAGTTAATAAATTTATACTAAAAAATATCTCATAAAAAGAATCCCTAGGTTAGGAGGAAATATATCTGTAACTGATAAGTTCACAGCCTAGTAGCCTGTTTTATAAGGTTATATAACCAAAAAAATATAAGGAAGGTGGTGGTTGTGATGATAAATGGAGAATAGAGTCCGGTTCATATACAGTCAAATGGTCATTTGATTTGTAAATATAAATCGCAGGTTGTATTGCTCACCCTTGATGATATTACGTGCTCTGTGCCAGTATTTGGGGGTATCCAGCGAGCGGTCTCAGATGTTACAGGATGGTGGTTCCTTTTTCTAATGCGACTTGCACTCCTCTCGGCTTGTCGCCGGTGTAGCCTGCCTGTAGTCAGGTACGGATTCACCGCACCGACCACGGCGGTGAAGGAGTGTGTTGGATAGTTGATGAGATGCTCCGCTCTGTGTGGAGCCCCGGCTCTCCTGATGTAGCGTGGAGAGCGGCTGGATGAGAACAGCTGATTGCCGGCAGCGAGGGGGGGGGGAAGCTGCACTTCAGCTGTACGGCAGGGTGTGCAAACGGCGGTGAGCCAGCGGGTGAGCTTGTGCTGCGATGCGCTTGTTCAGCGTGAAGTAGTTAGAATACCGGCAGCATGTAGTGAGCTTCTCCTTGTATGAAACAGGCTAGAGGCTGGAAGTAGGATGGGTAGAACACCTAACCAGGTGTGTGATGACGTCAACGCGTTTCGTTCCCGTGGTCTGCTGGTTAGGTGTTCTACCCGTCCTACTTCCAGCCTCTAGCCTGTTTCATACAAGGAGAAGCTCACTACATGCTGCCGGTATTCTAACTACTTCACGCTGAACAAGCGCATCGCAGCACAAGCTCACCCGCTGGCTCACCGCCGTTTGCACACCCTGCCGTACAGCTGAAGTGCAGCTTCCCCCCCCCCCCCTCGCTGCCGGCAATCAGCTGTTCTCATCCAGCCGCTCTCCACGCTACATCAGGAGAGCCGGGGCTCCACACAGAGCGGAGCATCTCATCAACTATCCAACACACTCCTTCACCGCCGTGGTCGGTGCGGTGAATCCGTACCTGACTACAGGCAGGCTACACCGGCGACAAGCCGAGAGGAGTGCAAGTCGCATTAGAAAAAGGAACCACCATCCTGTAACATCTGAGACCGCTCGCTGGATACCCCCAAATACTGGCACGGAGCACGTAATATCATCAAGGGTGAGCAATACAACCTGCGATTTATATTTACAAATCAAATGACCATTTGACTGTATATGAACCGGACTCTATTCTCCATTTATTATCACAACCACCACCTTCCTTATATATTTTTTGGTTATATAACCTTATAAAACAGGCTACTAGGCTGTGAACTTATCAGTTACAGATATATTTCCTCCTAACCTAGGGATTATTTTTATGAGATATTTTTTAGTATAAATGTATTAACTATTTGTATGTATCAAATGTATGTATTTTTATTGATGTATTTTTCCATATAAAATTACAAATTTAACAGTGTGTCCAGCATCTCATTCATCTTCTCTCAGCCAATCAGTGTGTTATTTTCAAAACTTTTTTTTTAGCAGCGCAATCTACTTCAAATCCCCCCCCCCCCCCCTCCCCCAGTATTCTCTTTTTGGGTGAGTCGAGACGGGCTCACAGAAGTGTATGCTGCAGCTGGGGAAACCCTATATATTGTTAAAATTCCACTTTAAAAACTGCTAAGCGCCAGGAGGTGTGTCTCGGAGTGGTCTAATTTATAGTCACTTCGATCCACACTCACCCCCTCTTATTAAAAAACTCCACTAAAAATTTTAATTGGAGTTTCTTTCCTTGTCCACTGCGTGGCACCAATACCTTGGATCCTATCCAAAAAACCTGTGGGGGAAATCCTGCCTTGAGAGGCTCAACTGAATTATCCAGGCAGCACCCTGGTAACCCACTAGGACAGGAAATCCAGAAATCATTTATGATGAGCACAAAAGTTTTTTAACACGGTACGCACAATTTAATTTGAAACCAATTGTGGTTTTCTACTTACTACACCAGAGAGCGCTTTCTTCTCATTCCTTTTTTTAGTACATATTTACTCGAGACGTTGCAACAACGCCTTAAATGGAGAAATAGCAGCAGCCACCCTCACTAAGGGTGTGTGGTTGTAAGAAGTTCTTACTTTGAAACAAATTCATCCGGACTTACATACAGACCTACCTGGGTTGTTAGCGCTTTACAGTACCTCCCCTTTTTGAACGATATATATATATATATATATATATTAGTCCACTCAAAGCAAATGCTTTGAAAGATAGTCTGCTACCTTGTGATTGCCTCTGTGTTTGTTCATTATTGAGAGAGAGACACAAACACTAAACATCGGCACTCACCTTTCCTAGTTTTGGGGTGCCCTATGGCTTGTGACCACATTGTTTAAATAGAAATTGCAAAGGCTCTCCACTAAATTAACTGATATTAATAAATAGTGGAGATTTAGTTAATGTATTGACCAATGCGTTTAAGCCTGCAGCCCTCTTCATGGGACACCACTTTTCTGCAGGTCCTAACCCTATTGCTCAAAATTATTACAGTAAACATAGCTATAACATTAAGGTTTAATTTCAGTCATGCTAACTGGTCTAATGCTCACAGCAGACTATGCTTTTATAGGTGATGCAATTACCAACACACCTGTTGCAAAGCATCTAGAGAAATAGTTAACATAAGCTATAAAAAAATAAGTTAAAACAGGGTGATCACAATGAGACTAATTTAAAAAATTCATCTAATAATATACACTAAACGTCGGCACTTACCTTTCCTAGTTTTGGGGTGCTCTATGGCTTGTAACCACATTGTTTAAATAGAAAATGCAGAGGCTCTGCACACACTAAATTAACTGATATTAAAAAACAGATTTAGTTTATGTATTGATCAATGCATTTAAGCCTGCGGCCCCCTTCACGGGACATCACTTTTCTGCAGGTGTTGGTAATTGCATCACCTTTAAAAGCATAGTCTTCTGTGAGCATTACAAACGTGAAAAGGGGTACTTGTGTATTTTGGCGGCGCCCCCGATGTCCGTCGTACGACGAACAGATCGCATCGCATCGCATGCCATGCACCCGATGGCATGCGATGCGATGCGACGCGATTTTGACCCCCTATACGACCAAAAATCGTATAAGCACCCTAAAGGGTGCTTTTGAGCACCCAAATGGGTGCTAACAATGTTAAATGCACCCCCACGCCACCCCCCACTATAAACGTGAACCCGAAGCGTGGCGAGCGCAGCGAGCCCGCGAGGGGCGGCGGTACGCGTCCTACGACCTTTTCATACCCCCACTATCCACGTCGGCGTGGAGTTGAGAATAGAATAGTGTGGCGAGTGCAGCGAGCCACCGAGCCCGAAGCGTGGCGCGTGCAGCGAGCCCCGCGAGGGGACGCGGATACCTTCACAGTTATACGCGTCCCCTTGCGGGCTTCACAGGTGTCCGTGGCGACGCGGACACCTGTGAAGCCCGCGAGGGGACGCGTTTACCTATGAAGGTATCCACGTCCCCTCGCGGGGCTCGCTGCGCTCGCCACGCTTCGGGCTCGGTGGATCACTGCGCTCGCCACACTATTATATACTCAACTCCACGCCGACGTGGATAGTGGGGGTATGAAAAGGTCGTAGGACGCGTACCGCCGCCCCTCGCGGGCTCGCGGCGCTCGCCACGCTTCGGGATCACGTTTATAGTGGGGGGTGGCGTGGGGGTGCATTTAACATTGTAAGCACCCATTTGGGTGCTTAACATAGTATAAGCACCCATTAGGGTGCTTATACAATGTTTAATCGCATCGCATCCTATGGCATCGTATGCCATGTACAATGGCATACAATTTCAAAATTGTATGCCATCGTGCACTATCGTACGATATCGCGTCGCATCGCATACCATCGTATGTGTTATGGTATGCGATGCGATGGGCGCCGCCAAAATACACAAGTACCTGAAAAGGTTTTCCAGCTTTTCAGTGTATTTCTGAGTCTTCTGAATGCCCTTTTCAAGGTTTAGGGGTGTATCCTTTATACCAGACACAAATTGCATGTGTTACAGATTCATCCAAAACATGGTAGATACCACCCAGCATCTTTTACACAAATGTCCCTATTCCTATCTAATACAAACAACCATATTCCTATCTAAAATAATCAAACACTACTAGACACATCCACATTCAAAACATATTGTGTTGAAAAGGTTGGAGCCAACATACCCCTATATAAAAGATTACCAGGTCAGTTTAGCTATATAGGCGAGCACCGGAGATAGAGACTGGGACGCACACGCGTGCGTCTCACGCGCACGCGCGTCTCAGGATTACGGCGGCTGGGCAGCGTCTCCCTGCCCGTCCCTGCTTCAGGGAGACGCTGCCCAGTTCGGGGGGGGGGGGGTTTGGGTCAGCAAGGGGGACCGGTGGCGATGATGGGGGAAGCAGCAGGGACCCCCGCCAAGCTCGGACGCCACAGGGTGCGCAAGCGTCTCATGCGCACGCGCCCCTGGTGGCAGCCGGCTGCTGGGGAGGATGGCGGTAGAATCGCCTTCCACTGTAAAGATGGAGCCAGCTCCCTCTGTATATATAATTTTACTAGCAAATGGTATAAAAAGGAAAAGTTGTTCTAGCAAAGGTTCTTTATATTACCATTTGAGTCAATATATGCACATCATCATTTAGCTGGACTGCACTGTAACTTAGTTCATAATAGATGGAACTGGGTTTGATATAAGTAATCCAAATTCCCCTGTAGAGCAGTGAGTCTGACTTTGTCCCCAATCCCTATATTTTTTCATTCAATAGGAAAATTAATTTATGTAAAGTACATAGTGGAGAGAAAGCTCCTGACTGCATGGAAATGAGATGTCAGGATTTAATCTCATAAAAAAGAAATGGGACGGATTATAAGCATTAGTGCCGCAATAGTATGTCCCACTTAGTAAAATACATTTGCAAGAGAGAGAACAGGAGCTCTGAGCATGACAGACGAACCAATGACCTGAATTTACTAATAGGAATGGCAGGTTTCCAGTGTCAGCCCCTTCTTGGAACCAAGCATTGTAAATTTGTGTATATATTTCTACCATCCACTGGTCCTGGTCACAGCGTCTATACAACTGCCAAATTTGTTGTGAAGTAGAGAATTGGAACTTGGGAGAAAAGATTATGTGCACGGATTATTAGGTACTGAACGTGGACATTTTGGAGGCTTTTATCATGCCTCATTAAGTTAAGTTTCATTTCTGAAAGCTGCCCTTTAGTTGAGTCTGCTTTTCAGAAGTGGGAGACTTCTTATTACTTGCTACCTGAAATGGAATTGTCAGAAAATAAGCTGCACTGGCCAATTCTGGAGCTGGTCTTCAAATATTGGGGCTGATTCTGTGGCTCTAGCTGGGGGCATTGGTGGAAGCCTGATTTACTACTACCTTATGCTAAAGCAAGAAGCTGTGCGGTTCATGAGCTGGTTCATGCATATGCAAGCAGAAACCCCAGATGCCTGTTGTTATATGCCAGCTGACACATCCTTACAGCTGTACAACCACTTGCACCAGCCCCATAAAGGATGCAAGGATTCATCAGAAACACATTCACTTCCCTGTTTGTATCACTCAGAATTACATGGAGCTTTGATACACACCCAAAAAACTTCCATTATAATGCCAGAAGATATGGCCATTCCATGCACTAACATTGTTGCTGTCACAAGTCAGAATGTACTTGTTGGCACAGGTACTCGTACCACTCGGGTATATAGATAAGGCTGTAATGAGATAGCTACAGTGTGAACTTTAATGATGCTACTACAGTAGAAGACTCTAGGAATGAGGTAAGGCAGAAGCAGGCTGGAGGCCAGACTGGAACTAGATGAATGGACTGGATGTTGGGCAGGGAACAACTAGCTGGATGCCGGACAGGGAATAGATATACAGGAATCCGGCCTGTAACTGGTTACACAGGATACATAGCTGGGACTGGCTATGCTGCGTAACCAAGCTGGAGCTGTAACTGGAGTTCACCAGTAGTGCTGCAGAGCACACAGACTAGAACATGGAGCAGGCAAATAACTTCTTTCAAAAATATGAGTGGTTAACTGCATGCAGATGTTAATAAGATCTACAGGAAGCGAAGGGTGCATTATTCAAAAGGTAGAATTCAACTGGCTGTTAACAGATTAAGGGGTATTCAATCCCCTGCCGCTATTTCCGACGGGGGAAATAGCGGCGGGGACCTATTCAATGCTGAACAGGCATCTCGGCAAAATAAGCCCGACTTTAAAAGCAGTCGGGCTCGTTTTGCCAAAAATCAGCCTTGTCCCCCTTTCGGCACTCAGCAGGCGGGACATTGAATTAGAAAACGGGGCCAGCCCGACAGTTCTGATCTGGGATTGATTACCACCCATAGGCTGAACCCTGCAAGTGCTTGAAATCAACAGACAAGATACAGTGGAGTACTGTAGGTTAAATGAAGCTCTCAGGTGGAAACAGGAGAGAGTCACAGAAGGCTCAGCAGACAAGGTTGTAGATTTCAGAAGAAGATTCCAGCAGTCAGCTGAGAACTTCAGCTCACTGAGTAGTCTTCTAATCAGTGAAGTGCATGTGGAGGTAGTTTAGAACTTGAAGCACAAATAAAAATAGTAGTTATGAACTTTGAAGCTTAGCTGAGTAGGTGCACAGTAATAACAGGGGTAATCTGCAGCTTGGGAAGTACAGTATTGCTGATTCTGGCAGAGAGAAAACTCAGCTCTACTGGAACACTGTAATCACACCGGGAATTGCAGACTTGCTGCTAAACAGGATTTCAGCAATGTGACTTATTGCTCTTGCAATGCATTAGTAAACTGGAAGGGTTTAAATAGGCTGGCCAGAGAGCAGATAGGCTGCAGTGATTATGTGGAATAATACAGAAGCCAGGCAGGTGCAGAGCTGACCACAAGAGTCCTGATGGATGCATCAATCTTATATTGTATAGACCAGTGTTTTTCAACCAGTGTGCCGTGGCACACTAGTGTGCCTTGAGCTGTTCTCAAGTGTGCCCCCACATCTAGAAATGCCCAAACCCATTTACAGCCACCACCAGTTCAAATGTTATTTACTGGTCTCTTCTTTTCATGTAAAGGGCCAATGTATTTTATTTTTGTTACCTGTGGGGAACAGTGTGATTGTTTTTAATGTGGGGGCCAATAGGTTTTTTTTTTCCTGTGGTGGCCAATGTGTTTTGCTCTGTGGGGATCTCATGGTGTGCCTTGGCAAATTTAAAGTCTTATTTAGTGTGCCGCAAGGTAAAAAGGTTGAAAATCACTGGTATAGACTGATAGATTGTACATGTATTTTCCAAATAGCAGGTAATGGACTGCTTTATGTTACGTTATTCATAAATCATATGTAGGTTTATTAAGGTTGGCATTCAGTACCATATTCACACTTAAGTGAAGCAGGTTCCACACATACGGGTGTCTTTATAAACAACTCGCTTTACTTTGTATAAATGGACCACCGGATTGTGCATATGCCAATGGTTCCCAAACTTTTTTGGTTTAAGGCACCCTTTGGGCCTCCATGATTTCATCAAGGCACCCTTAACCGAAAATAATGACCAATCTGTCCCTTTTTTAACCCCTTCCTGACACAGCCAGTTTTTGCCTTCCTGACAGAGCCCTTTTTTCAAATCTGACATGTATCACTTAAGTGGGGATAACTTTTTTTTGCTTTTACTTATCCCAGTGATTTTGAGATTGTTTTCTCGTGACACATTGTACTTCAAATTAGTGGTAAATTTGGGTCGATACAGTCTGTGTTTTTTTGTGAAAAATACCAAAATGTCGTAAAAAAATGGAAAATTTAGCAATTTGCAAAATGTTAAATTTTCTGCTTGTGAGACAAATAATCATACCACTCAAAATAGTTAATAACTAACATAGACCATATGTCTACTTTATGTTTCCATCATTATTTCAACTTCCTTTTAATTTTTTTGGACACTAGGAGGCTTACAATATGAATAGCAAATTCTCCAATTTTCAAGAAAATTTCAAACACTGATTTTTTTAGGGACCAGTTCAGTTCTGATGTGACTTTGAGGGACTTGTATGTGAGACACCCCCATAAATGATGCCATTTCAAAAACTGCACCCCTCACAGTATTCAAAACAGCATTTTGGAAGTTTGTTAACCCTTTAGGTGTTTCACAGGAATTAAAACAAAGTGTAGGTGAAATTTCAAAATTTCATTTTTTTTGCAGATTTGCAATTTTAATACATTTTTCTAAGGAACACAGTAGATTTTACTAGAGAAATGTGACTAAAAATTGATTCCCCCAATTCTTTTGTTTTCATAAATATCCTATATGTGGCCCTAGTGTGCACGTTGACCAAACCACAGGCTTCATAATAGAAGGAGCACCTACTTGATTTTGGAGCCTCCTTTTTATGAGATTATTTTTTAGGCACCATGTAGGTTTCTAGGCACCATAAGATGCTAAAAGTTAGGAACCCCCCCACAAGTGACCCCATTTTGCAAACTACACCCCTCAGGGAATTCATCTAGGGGTATAGTGTACATTTCAAACCCCCAGGGGTTTCACCAATTGTGGTACAACTGGGCAGTGAAAATGAAAAATTAAATTTTTTACACAAAAATGAAGTTCTGGCTCAAAAATGTTCATTTTCACAAGGAATGAAGGAGACAAAGCACCCCAAAATCTGTGCGCCAATTTCTCTCGAGTACGGCAATGCCTCACATGTGACCAAAAAATACCATTTGGGTGCATGGCAGGACTCAGAAGGGAAGGAGTGATTTTTGGATTTTGCAGCTCAGATTCTGGTGGAATGTTGGTGGGTGCTATGTCGCATTAGCAAGACCCCCCAAGCACCAATACAGTGGAACCCCCCCACAAGTGACCCCATTTTGCAAACTACACCCCTCAGGGAATTCATCTAGGGGTATAGTGTACATTTCAAACCCCCAGGGGTTTCACCAATTTTGATACAACTGGGCAGTGAAAATGAAAAATTACATTTTTTTACACAAAAATGCAGTTCTGGCTCAATATTTTTCATTTTCAGAAGGTATGAAGGAGAAAAAGCACCCCAAAATCTGTGCCCCAATTTCTCCCTAGTACGGCAATGCTTCACATGTGACAAAAAAATACCATTTGGGTGCATGGCAGGACTCAGAAGGGAAGGAGTGATTTTTGGATTTTGCAGCTCAGATTCTGGTGGAATGTTGGTGGGTGCTATGTCGCATTAGCAAGACCCCCCAAGCACCAATACAGTGGAACCCCCCAAAAGTGACCCCATTTTGCAAACTACATGCCTCAGGGAATTCATCTAGGGGTATAGTGTACATTTCAAAACCCCAGGGGTTTCACCAATTTTGATACAACTGGGCTGTGCAAATGAAAAATTACATTTTTTACACAAAAATGCAGTTCTGGCTCAAAATTTTTCATTTTCACAAGGAATGAAGGAGACAAAGCACCCCAAAATCTGTGCCCCAATTTCTCCCGAGTACGGCAATGCCTCACATGTGACCAAAAAATACCATTTGGGTGCATGGCAGGACTCAGAAGGGAAGGAGTGATTTTGGGATTTTGCAGCTCAGATTCTGGTGGAATGTTGGTGGGTGCTATGTCGCATTAGCAAGACCCCCAAAGCACCAATACAGTGGAACCCCCCCACAAGTGACCCCATTTTGCAAACTACACCCCTCAGGGAATTCATCTAGGGGTATAGTGTACATTTCAAACCCCCAGGGGTTTCACCAATTTTGATACAACTGGGCTGTGCAAATGAAAAATTACATTTTTTTACACAAAAATGCAGTTCTGGCTCAAAATTTTTCATTTTCATAAGGTATGAAGGAGAAAAAGCACCCCAAAATCTGTGCCCCAATTTCTCCCGAGTACGGCAATGCCTCACATGTGACCAAAAAATACCAGTTGGGTGCATGGCAGGACTCAGAAGGGAAGGAGTGATTTTTGGATTTTGCGGCTCAGATTCTGGTGGAATGAATGGTGGGTGCTATGTTGCTTTAGCAAGACCCCCGAAGCACGGTGAAATGATGAACCTAATAATCCATAGATGTGTGGTATATTTTAAAACACTCCTTTATACATAGGCCGGGTTTGTCGCGGCAAGTGTCACACTGGAAAATAGTTTGCTTTCTTATTCCCTTTTTATAGCAAACTTTGCACCTTTTTTGTGTCCTGCCCTTTTTTCCAGTGGAGGGGATTTCATCAGGAAAATGCTGCCCTGGTACAATACGGGGGCCAGTACTAGAAGTACTGGGGCCCTCTGCCTGCTGGTTCCCAAATATTAGGCCCTTTATGACTTCCTCTTGAAAGTACATAAATGTCCCCCTCTGGCTGGTAGAACGGAATAGCACGTAAGCGTTATACAGTGCCATCTGGATGATATACACGGCCAGCTTCTTGTACCAAATTTTTGTTTTCCGCAGGGCACTGTACGGCTTCAGTACCTGATCTGAAAGATCCACTCCGCCCATGTACCTATTGTAATCTAGGATACAATTAGGTTTTGAGGTGTGGGTACTGGTACCTCGTACAGGGATGGAGGTGGTACTGTCTCCATGAATTGTTGTCAGTATAAGGACATCCCTCTTGTCCTTATATTTGACCAACAACATATTTTCGGTGCATATTCCCCTGCTTTTACCCCTTCTCATTACTTGGGCAATGTGCGTTTTTGGGAGGCCTCTTTGGTTCTTGCGCACAGTACCGCAAGCTGCTGTACCTCTTGAACCAAGGGCCTTAAACAGGGGGATGCTAGTGTAAAAGTTATCCACATAGAGGTGATAACCTTTATCCAGGAAGGGGTGCACTAAATCCCAGACAATTTTTCCACTAACACCTACGAGGGAGGGGGGGCATTCTGGCGGTTCAATTCTTGAATCCTTCCCTTCATATACCCTAAACCTGTAGGTGTACCCTGAGGTGCTTTCACACAGCTTATACATTTTTATGCCATACCTTGCCCTCTTACTGGGAAGGTACTGGCGGAATTTAACCCTTCCTTTAAAATGTATAAGGGACTCGTCTATGCAAATGAATTTATCTGGGATGTACATCTCAGCAAATTTGGCGCTGAAATGATCAATGACCGGCCTGACTTTAAATAGCCGGTCAAAGGTGGGATCATCTCTGGGTGGGCACTGTGCATTATCGTTGTAATGCAAAAATTTAAGGATAAACTCAAAACGAGTCCGGGTCATGGCCATACGGTAAAGTGGGGTGCTGTACAGAACATCTGTACTCCAATATTGCCTAATTTCTGGCTTTTTTACTATGCCCATATGAAACACCAGACCCCAAAACGTCATCATCTCTACTGCATCTACAGGGGTCCACCTAGCAAATGATGACGTGGGGTTTTGAGCAATAAACTGCTGGGCATATAAATTAGTTTGGTCCACCATTAAATTTATAAAATCATCAGAGAAAAATAATTTGAAAAAGTCAATTTCTCTGAGACCTGTGGAATTAAATTGGATTCCTGGGATGGCCAAAAACTCAGGAACCTGGGGCTCAAAATTGTCTGGTGGTGGGGTCCATACGAGATCAATTATTGGGGGGGGGGGTCTCAGCTGCTCTACGGGGGCGTCTTTGAGGGGGTCCCTCATCACTAGAGGAGGAAGAGGAGCTTAAGATGAATCCTTCAAATTCCCCGCTTGCATCACTGGCTGTGTCAGAGTCAGAGGCAAGCATGGCATATGCCTCCTCCGCTGAATACATTCTTCTGGATGACTGGGATGACATTTGGGATGACATTTGGGATGCCATTTTTATTTTTGTGTTTCTGGTAGTGAAATGTTTCAACACGTGTATAGTGTAGGGGGGGTACAAACTTTATTTCAACCCGGGGGGGTATGTAGTGTGTAGTGTGTATGTAGTGCAAAAAAAAAAAAAAAAGGTCCTGCGCCAAAAATTGAGCACAGATGTTGGTCAGTAACGTCCGTCACTGAACAGCGCTCAAAGGCAACAGGAATTTGATAAAAAAAAAAAAAGATCAACCCTGTGCCGAAAAAGCTGATCAGTGATGTACGTCACTGATCAGCGCACAGTGGCCACAGGACACCCACAAAATCACAGTGTGTGTAAAAAATTTTTTAAAAAAAGACCCCACAGCACCCTCAAAAAAAACAAAGGTGATCACTGATGCGACACTGATTACCAGTGAGGGGCAGCAGGTGCACAACCTTTGGTGCAACTGACAGTGCAACTGGCAGCAACTGACAGGTATATATATAAAAAAAAAAAAAAACCTGCACCCCCAAAAAGTTGCTGATCAGCACAGATATACTGATCAGCACAAAAGGGGGGGCAGCAGACACAAAATATAGCACTCTCTATCACTCTCTTTCACTATCTCTCTCTATCTCTCTATCTCTCACTATCTATCACTCTATGACACTGCAGCAGCAGCAGCACTGACAGTTATATATATAAAAAAAAAACCTGCACCCCCAAAAAGTTGCTGATCAGCACAGATATACTGATCAGCACAAAAGGGGGGGCAGCAGACACAAAATATAGCACTCTCTATCACTCTCTGTCACTATCTCTCTCTATCTCTCTATCTCTCACTATCTATCACTCTATGACACTGCAGCAGCAGCACTGACAATCACGGCCTTTGGGGGCGGGTGGGGTGAGGTGGGGTGACACCAGTATACACAACAAATAGTGAATAGGCGCTCCTCCAAAGTCCTTAGGAGGAATGTGAAGCCCAAAATGGAGTTAGTCTTCCATGATCCAAAGTATGAAAACATAAGCGTCCTCCAAATTAATTTTATTAAAAAGTTCTTAATGCGGTACTGCACTGTATTTCTTCAGTATTTTCATAAAATAACCCAATGCATTCCGTCTTTTAAAGACTTCATCAGGGGTCACAATTTCTAAAAATGACATCCCGCATATTAAAATAAATACAATATGAAGTACACTTATGCTTCATATTGATAATGTGCAAATAAGACTAGGAAGTGCTGAGTGCATAGTTATGATTAAATATTTTGGGGAAAAAGTGATGCAGAAAAATGTGTTTATAGGATAATAATGGGTGAAGCAAAATAAATTTATGGGGTAATATCAAACGTACCTCAAATTAGGATTTCTGTCACAATTCAGGGTGCACTTCAGCTCGAGAATTGGCTTGACCTATCACAGGGGCGTGGAGTCTAACCGTGCCGGGGGTTTTCTGCCAGTGACCCCTCCAGGCGGGATTTGGGCATCTGCGGCTCCCGACACGTCGGTCGCAGCCCCCTGGATAGGTTTCCTTAATGAGCTGATGTGCTGGATGAATATGGACGTGGTCGTCTAGCCGGGTCAGAACCAGATGGACAGTGCGGTGCAAAGGGGTGCAGCGAAGAGTGGTCAGGACAGGCCGGGTCAGGTACACTGGAATGACTAGTATCAGGGATCAGGCAAGCGGATAATCGGAGTCAGGCTGGGTCGGTACACGGGAGATCATAATAGGATGCGATTTAGGGTTTTTTTTGCGATTTTTGTGTGATTTTTAGGCAAAAAACATCAGAAATCGCACGACCAGGGACGGGATGTTCTAACATCCACAGCCCAGCTCCGCCCCCCTTCGCCAGCCCATCGCATACATAATTATCGCATATGCTCTAACATATGCGATAATAAAGGCAAATGACAGCTCTTGCGTTAAGAGCTGTCCTTTGCGGTGAGTCAGCAGCTCTCCTCCTCCCTGCACCCAGAAGAGGATCATAGTGCAGGGAGGAGGATGTCACAGGTCTGGGCAGCACAGCTCTGGTGAGGGGGGGTCGGTGCGGGGACAGGTGAAGGGTGGTCGGTGCGGGGATGCGGTGGGTCGTGGTAGAAGCCCATAGGCTTCTATGGGGCATCGCCAGATTTTTCTGGCGCTGCCCCCATCGCGGTAACCGGCGGTAACCCGGAGGTAACCCGGAGGGGGATACTTAGAGCATCCCAAAATGCAGTATAAACCCCGATAATGGGGTTTTTACCGCATTTTTAGTTTAGAGAATCTCCCCCCAGATTGTGATGGGCGATTTTGACAGAACCATGCACTCCTTGAATGGTCAGCATGGGCAGGGATACTGGGTAAGTGGGGACCCCCCCCCC
Source organism: Crinia signifera (assembly GCF_055691185.1). NCBI lineage: Eukaryota > Metazoa > Chordata > Amphibia > Anura > Myobatrachidae > Crinia > Crinia signifera. The sequence continues at coordinate 99,585,672 of NC_139224.1, forward strand.
CCCCCAGTGAAGGGGACCCCCTCCAGAATTTCCCGGCCAATGCAGAAGCCCGGGGCTGTCCCTGATGTAATAAGCCTGAATGTAATAAGCAATGCTGCAGGCTATTAAGTGAAAACCATGATTTCACTACCTGCAAGCCACACACAGCCCTCAAAAACATTGGTAAGATTCATTATACAGTATATGTCAAGGTAGTTATATTATAACCATATACACCCATTCAGAAAGTGTTTTGGTATACTTTAAAAAGCAGGACAGTGAATTCACAGAAGTCGACATGTGTCAACTTTTTCACTGTAACACAAACATAACAGTTTTTTATATGGAAAAAGACACTTAACCACATCTAAGAGCAACAAGGATGTTTTTGGACTCAATTTCTACTTGCACTGTGACGTACGCTCAGATATACGGAAGGTGTTGGTGTGAAAACAGACAACATCCGTCCGTACACGGTGGCGTACGCTCTGATGTACGCCAGGTATCGGTGGCTAAGAGGGAGATCCGTCCGTACACGGTGGCGTACGCTCAAGTGTACGCCACTCCCCATTGTCGGTGTTTGTGACCGTCCGTGTGCGGCTGTTCTGTGGGCGGACTTTCGCTCACCGCCCGCGTATGGGAAATGTACGGTGAAACGGACCGTACGTACGTTTCACTGACCTAACCAGAATAAGGCCCTATGTCCCTAGGTTAAAAATGGTTCTCATTTCAGTTTTTGCTAGGGATTCCTCCAAACATTTTTACACCAACTCCAACTAACAACTTGAATGTGCTATCACATTATCTATAGTCAAGTTTTGGGTTGCAAAGGATTATGTTAGAATTCCCAGATAACCTGCAGGGAAGCATGCACAAGGTCTGTAAGAATTAAGAAAGCCATCCATATATCTTCAGACCATGGGTGATATTTAATAGGATGAGAGATTCAGAAAGTGAGAGATTTGGTGAGAAATCTCCAGTTTTTTTTAAAGCTGTAATCATTTACACTGCAAAATCAAACTGGTTTTGCAGTGTAAATGATTGCCGCTTTAAAAAAACTGGAGATTTCTCACCAAATCTCTCACTTTCTGAATCTCTCATCCTATTAAATCTCACCCCATGTTTCCATAGAGCTCTATTGAATGGTTATGGAAGGAGTGAGTCCAGCAGCATAAACTACATCACAGAAGGCGGTACTTATGTATTATCTGGGCTCCCATGTTAAATGCACCCCATTTTTTCATACCCCTACTATCCAACTACGCATGGAGTTGATTTTATATAGTGTGGCGAGCCACCGTGCCCGAAGCGTGGCGAGGGGACGCGGTCTCATAAGAAAAACGGGAGCCCAGATATTACATAAGTACCCAGAAGGCAAAGGGCAATTACAGGTGTGGTAACTCTCCACTATCGCTTATTCATCAATTCTTTTCCATGTAAAAACGTTTACAGATATTTAATAAATCTTTAAACCAAATTATTAGTAAATTGTCCAATACTTTCTACCAGAGCAATAATGAGATTTTATGTTTTTTTCCACCTATCTTAAACAATTCATTCCTACTGCAAGTGGATGGATAGTTTCAGGATTATAGTGACCTCAGCCCATAGAGGCCAGTGGCTAATTAATTTGTAACTTCAGACTCCCACAGCTGGCATCTATATAATGTATAGCTCTCATCCCAATGCTTGCATTGCATGCATCATCTTCCCACAACTCAAGGGGGAGTAAGAAGAGTCGCTAGATATAGCTTGGGGACATTTTTTGATTTATATTGCTGGTCCTCCTGTTGCAGCTGCACCAGAATATCACTTTCTCATCTGAATCACTACTATATTCTTGCCAGTTAATTACATACCAGGGATTAATATCACATTGATGACAAGGCATTACATAATGTAATTTATGTATTGTACTGTTGTGTATTGTTAGATTGTTGATTTGTTAGGTGAAATGAATGGTGCCATACTAACACACTTTCTCCCATCAATATCAGACTCTTAAATAGGATGACCATAAGCTGGTGTGCATTTTGCCTGATGTAAACACATTTAGATCAGAACCTTCAGGGTGCATACGTCAGTGTGAGATGTAAGCAGATGGTTGTTTTGGAAGCCCAGATGACTGGTCTAAAGAGACTGGAGCAAAGCTTGCAGCTCACGGTGGAAACATTAGGAGAACGGGGGGGGGGGGGGGGGGAGCAGAGTTAGGTGAGGTTAAACAGGCTAGTTGGGTGATGGAAGAAGTAGTAGGGGGAGGAAGAGGCAGGTCAGTGCTGATTTAACAAGGCCCAGCAGTTTCGCCCGACTGGACGACAATACTGTAGTGTAGACGATATATCAGGCCTGGTGGTACCGGTAAAGACTGGCTCCTCTATCATCTAAAGGACAGGTTCTTCTAGAGACTAGGGATACTCAGGTGCCCAGACAGATTGTGGTGGGCGGGGACTCAAAAATTTTGATAAAGCTGCCCAGAGCAGTGATATGCGTTAGTGGCTGCTCAACATTCATCACTACGGCGGTACAGCTTGGACCACACTGATTGCTATCTTCTTGGAACCCCTTCACTCACCTGGACAGTCTCATCGCATTACTGCTTCATTCCATCTGACTACCATATAATCTTGAGGACATCCTTGCTTCCAGAGACCTCGCTTAAACTCACCCCAACTCCTCCATCGGTTTTGGTTGCTAGTAATTATACTGCATACTTTTGACTGCCATTAAGGAACTTTGCTCAATTATCCAGACATTGACTGGACCGCATTTGGGAACCTAGGACATATACAAATCTTGTCCATGTTGTAAGGTGTCGTAATCACACCACCTGGACAGCACTCCCCTCTATAAATGTGCTCACATGTGTCAATGAAATAAAAACATATCCACAAACACACCTTTCTCCTAAAAGATTTTTCTATTTATTTTTGTGACACAAACAAGTACATATCAGTTAAAAGCACACACTTGTCTTTTTCGGACAGACTTCACATCCCTGTAGTGTCGTGCCACCTTATTGACTTCATCTGTAATTTGGTCCCAAATCTTATCCTTCGCAGAGGGGGTCAGCTTCCTGGTGGTTAACTCAATCCATTCCTGTGCTCGGGGTACCAAAATCTGGCTCCTAAAATGAAAGGTTCTTGTTGAGACGGAGCCAGGACGAGATCTGCAATGCGGACCCCTGAATGCAGTGGCGACATGCAGAGGTGTAAGGGGGTGTTTATCTTTACTTGGTTGGGTGGGTGTTAGGGCTAGGGGGAGGGGGGTGGTGCTGCCGATATGTCCCGCTCTCGGCCAATCAGACACATACTAGTAGTAACTATAGCCACACAGACCGGTGCCCACAGTCCCTCAGCGCCTCCCCGCCACAGCGGGTGCTGCAGGGCTATAGTTACGCCACTGTGTGGTCCATGGCCCATAGTGTTAAAGTGTCATTCATCAATCAATATGTACGTAGAGTTTCTGTATATGTGTTTGTGTGTTTTAGTGTTATATTGCAATATGAATGGAGTAATAAAGTTTATTCAATGAACAGCATAACTTATATATGCACCTGCAATTATTTGCTGCGCCATTACCAATATGACTTCAACCAGGGCAGCACCCTTCAGCCCAAGGGAGCTGCTGGCGCTGGTCCAAGTAATGGACCAGCGCCTGGGGCCCTTGGGCCCTTATATCTCTAACACCCAGAAGCGCCGGGTGTATAATGCTGCCCGGAGAAGGATATTTGCCCACACGGGTGTCTCGCGGACCATCGCCCAGCTGGAGCGGCGGTGGTCTGACCTCAGGAGGCATCAGCCAGATCTCCTGGGGCGGATCCGACGCTACGTGAGGTGCTGTAAGTATATTTTAATCTCAATTTATGTGCATTTTTTTTTGCAAATGTTGAAGTGCGTATGTGTATGTAAATGTATGTATATGTATATATGTGTGTGTGTGTGTGTGTGTGTGCGTGGTGTAAAAAATCTTATTAAATTTAAATAAAAACACTACTAAAATGATTATTATGTTTGCTGTTTTGATTAATGTTTTGTTTTCCCTTCATATCCCACCACCTTCAATAACACTACAATCAACATTCACATTGCAGCACGCGCCATGGCACGCATATGGGCATGTACAATAGAACAAAATTCTAGGAGTTCCATGCGCTAAGGTATACAAAGTGAGTGATACAATTTACAATCAAGAAAACTGATGGACTTACACCAAATATTTTATAGGCACAGTTCACTGTGAATCCTGATAAGTCCAGTGACTTCACTTTACTGTTATTTGTGATCCTATAATGAAAAGAGACACATCGTGCAGACACCTTTTGTATAAGGGGAAGGCAGATTCTTTTAAATAGATGCACTCACAAGCGTAGGATATAAACAGGCATATCATCACCCATTGGTGATAGGTAATGGCACACAACCTTCGAATGTCGTTTTGAACTCCTACTGAGAAGAGAGATACAAATCGTGCAGACACCTTTGATAAAGGGGGGTACAATTTATTAAAAGGATGCACTCACAAACATAGGATAAAAACGGGCATATCATCACCAGCAGGTGATACAGAAATGGGATGATCTCACCCAACCGCAGATGGATTTCACAACCAACTCAAATGACAGGAAGCCAATGAAGGTATGCTTAGCGGGTCAGTGATGTTCTCCCAATGATAGCGTCAAAAATTTCTCCAGCCAGGGGTATGATCTGCTCAATGCATTTCGGACATTGTAGTCCTTCGTCAGGAGCATAACATAGCCCCCGGCTGGAGCTGTTTAAATAGGCTGAAAGACGCGCGAAAAGCCGGCATCCGGCGTGTTTCGCCGGAACCGGAAGTGCGTCATACTTCCGCATTGCGGAAGATTGCGTTCCATTGGAAACGGAAGCGTGCGTTCCAAAGTGCCGGGACTTGCGTTCCAAAGGCACAGGAAACGCTTACCTCTACGTAACCAAATAGAAAAATGTATAGGGGAGAAAATTCCTGATCGCTCTGCTATATACATTGTTATGCATGATATATAACAACAAAAAACATATGGTGTATGCTTGGATCGGTTCCTTTCGGGATCAGTAGAGTCTTTTCTTCTAATATTTAGATAGATTCATCCTCCAAGGTTAAAGTGCAATTGCTTAAAGGGACATATCCTTCTATTGCACTTCAAAGTTCCCGATAGTTCCACGCATATGGGCATGACCAGCTCCCCAGCAGGAGTTGGAGGAAGAGGAAGCTGCACCTGCTGATGCCTACCCCATCTCCCCATCCCCTACCCCCTCTCCTGTCAACACCCAATCCCCAGCCACCACCCCCTCTCTTGCCTACACTCACTCCCCTGCCACCACCCACTCCTCAACCCCCACTCACTCCTCAACCCCCACCAACACACTTTGACATCACACAGACATTTAAAAATAATCACCATAACATCACCGTATAACAGAACCTTATGTACCCGGGTACTTTTTATTACTAAGGCCGGCCAGTCCTGATGGAGCCTGTACCAGACTCAAAGTCCAAGAAGAATATCACAGGCTGAACATTAAAGATATTTCCTTTTAATATAAATGAGCTGTACTGTTGCTCCAGAGAAACCTTGCTTTAATTCAGGTTGGTAGACTAGTAAATACTGGTGGCTTTACCCCTTGGGACCGGGTCACAAGTTAAGTCCCATTAACATGCCAGCTCTCTGGCTGAGAAATAGAAGGTGGTATTGGCGAGATTCTGGAGTCTGCTCCACTGGGGCCAATGACAGTGGGAAGGCTAGGGTCTTTAATGGGATGGCCCTGGAATGGGGGATATACAGTAGTACCTGTGATTGGATGCCAGCTCCAGCTGGGGGTAGACGAATCTTCAACAGTCCACCGTGCACCCATTAGGGATCGCTAGTGTGGGCGCCAGGTGTTGCCACACTCAGCTGCACAGTACTTTCGGCTGCTGGGCTCCCAATGCTGCTGATCTCACAGTACTGCTGGGCTCTGTAACTGCTGGGCTCTGTCTGCAGGGCTTTGTAACTGCTGGGCTCTGTCTGCAGGTCTTTGTCACTGCTGGGCTCTGTCTGCAGGGCTCTGTAACTGCTGGGCTCTGTAACTGCAGGGCACTGTCTGCAGGGCTCTGTCTGTAGGGCTTTGTCACTGCTGGACTCTGTCTGCAGGGCTCTGTAACTGCTGGACTCTGTAACTGCAGGGCTCTGTCTGCAGGGCTTTGTAACTGCTGGGCTCTGTCTCCCGGGTCATGCTGCAGCCTTCTCCTGTACCCCATGTGTGTCCTTCTCTGCAGGCTTCTCACTACTTCCTCTTCCTGCCCTCACTGTCAATCAGGGGATCACTTCCACCCCCTGCTGCAATTAACCCCGGCTGGGCTGGCAGCATACATTGTGCTGGGGCATTGACCCCTTACTAATTGTGGCACCTGGTGACTGATGTCACCTAATGTCAGGGTGTTACATATATATTATTATTCTATTTAAAATGAAAGTTTCAGAAAAGTTAGAAGTTTTCTGTGGTTTTTTCATACCTCCCAAGTGTCACGATTTCAGCGGGACAGTCCCGATTTTCGAGTCCTGTCCCGCTGTCCCACCCGCGGCCGGCATTGTCCCGCTGCGGGGGGTGGCAGTTGGGAGCCACCCAAGCTGATTGAATAGACGCTGTGCACATGCACACAGCGTCTATTCGCGGCCGAAAATGGGGTTGCGGCTAATTTGCATAAGCCGTGCCCTCATTTGCATAGCCCCCCCCCTTCCAGGCGTGTCCCTATTCAAGCAGCCAAGAAGTTGGGAGGTATGGTTTTTATAGTAACATGTTAGAATGTTTCTGAGGGCAGGTGGACATAGGTACATGTAACATGTGTAATGTATCTTCTATATGTAATTTAAAGTGAAGGGTAAGTAATGAATGTTGTGTGCATGTGTGGGTTTTAGGGTTAAATAACAAATAATGTAAATGCATAAATGTTAGTTGTTGGTGGAGTAAAACATCACACATATCTTTAGGGTAGCGAGACATGTAAATAAAAAGAAAAATATTAATTATTGACATTATTTACAGCATGCATACAAACACCACAATCAATAAAAAAATAAGTAAAAAAAATACATTGGGGTACACATAGATAGTGAGGAAAGTGCCACATTAGAACAGAACTAATATACATGTAATGAGAGTTCAAGTGTAGTTTAATTAAGGTAGACAAATTAGGTAATATAAAGCAATCAAACAATAAAACTTAGTATAATTGGGTAATTGTCATAAGTTAACTTCAAGGGGAATAATTGCTGGACCAAATAAGTGAAGCATACGCTCCCGTGCTCGGGCATACACTACCGCTTATGATCGGAACAGCACGCTCAGTCTCCGATTGATGAGGCTACGGTAGCGTACGCTCATATGCACGCCAATTCCCATTGTCGGCTTCTCTCACCGTCTGTGTGCGGATGTTCTGTGGGCGGACTCACGCTTACCGAAAGAGTGCGTAATGCGATCGGTCCGCACGTCCGAACGCACGTTCCACTGATCCAATCAGAATAACCTCCATGGTGCTTATCCCAGCTTCTCATCTCTATCCCATTTGTCAGATCTCTCTTCCCCTTCATGTCTATCATTTTCCACTCTGTCCCCTCCCTATCATTTCTGCCCCCTCTCTTTCATCTCTGTCCTTCTCTCTCTTCTATCTTTGCCCTCCTTCTTTCTTTCATCTCCCCCCTGGCTTTCCTAATTTCTGCCTAAGTTGGAGCAGTGAGGGCAGGCATTTGTGCAGGGCTGTGCATATGGGGGATTTCTGTATGGCTGTGTGTGTATGTGTGTGTGTGTTTGTAAAGTTTTCAGGTACTTTAAGATTTTGCAATGACTTCTGTAAGTTAAATCAGGTTTCTCGGTTTGATTCGTACTCTATGCCCTAGATCAGCGGTTCTCAAACTGTGGGTCCTGACCCCAAAGTGGGTCCTGACCTTCTCAGCACGGGGTCGCGACTCCATGTTGCTGACCATCAGGCTGATGACTTTTCTAATCTCAGTCAGTGATTCAAGGGGTCTGGATAACCTGTTGAATTGTCTGTTATTGTTGACTCCTCCCATCACTCTGTGCCTCCACAATGCTGCCATTACAGTATGTGCTGTCTGCTGACTACATGTGTGATGTGATGGCCTTCTGCAGTAACTTACTGGGGTCCTGTATTTAGTTTTATTGTCTGATGGGGTCCCAGAGCAATATATTTGAGGACCCCTGCCCTAGATGGATGAGCTGTTGGATTTAGCCAGTCAACCAAGTCAGTATCTAACCACTCTTGATTTGAGAAAAGGTTATTGGCAGATTACTTTTTATGGAAGCTGCTAAGGTAAAAACAGCCTTCTCTAACCCAGAGGGCTTATTTCAATATAATGTGCGGCCATTTGGATGACATGGTGCCCCAGCACCATGTAAGCAATGAATAAGTTGTTGCTGCCCCACGGGGGATATGCAACTATATAATTAGACAACATTGTTATTTTTAGCTCTGACTGGGAATCACACCTACCAAAGGTAGAGGCTGTGGCAAAGACTCACCAGGCACACAGGTTTACCGCCAACAATGAGAAATGTGCCATTGGTATGGTGGATGCAAAGTATTTGGATTACATTGTAGGCAGAGGACAAGTTAACCCTCAGCCTAGTAAAGTAGAAGCAGTCCTCACCTGGTCTAAACCCAAATTTAAGTCACAACTTTTCTTGGTCTGGTGCGATATTATATATACGAATGTTTTAAAAAAACAGTCCCCACGCAAAACAATGTTGCCTAGACCAGTGAAAACTGATTAGCAAGATTTAAGACAAGCTTTGAGCACAGAGCTGGTCTTGCAAGCTCCTGATTTTATGAAAGGTTTGTGTTGCAGGCGGAGCAGTCCTTTTCCAGGAGGTAGATGGAGAGGAGAAGCCTATTCTCTCGATTAGCCATTAATATTGCCCAGAGTATGCAAGTACTGAACTGTAGAGCAGGAGTGCTTAGCAATTAAGTGGGCAGCGAAGTCTTTAAAGTATTATTTATTAGGATGATAATTTTTGGTAGTCACATACCATGTGCCCTAGCAATGGACGCGCACAGACAAGGAAGTGAATGCTCGTGTGGCCCATTGGTTTTTGGCCTTACATCCATTTACGTTTGAGGTGGGGCATCATCCAGGGAAACAGCACCTCAATTCAGATCCCCTTTCCAGGAGGTTTGTAGGTCCTAACCTGAAAATGTCTTAACTTCATCAGGGTGGTTGAAGCTAAGGGGGGGAGTTTGGCAGGGATAGCATATTTCCACAGAGCAGCAGCTTTAGAAAAATTTGATCCAGTCCAGGTTTCCTATACTAATGTGATCAAAGTTTGGCTGACTAGCATCACCTATGGCTTCCTGTTATTTGTGTATCCAGGTCAGGAGGTCATTGCTCCCTATGCTGAAAAGCAGCTTGGTGATAGGCCGGTAATGTACTATTATGTTAGTTGCTTTGGAGTAATACTCTGTGAAATCTGTGGAATCCTGAGATGCTGAATCCTTGTTTGCGGAGCTATTATTCTTGTATGCTGTTTACCTGCTACAAAATAAAGAGCAAGTGTATGTGATTCATTTTCACAATAGATAGATAAATAATATACACACACACACACATATATGTTATGTACGTATGTATATAAGTATGAGAACAAATCCTAATGCTGTACTGTAGAATTTGCAACATAGTGTGTTTATATGCACATACATGAGTAAGCTACAGTAACCAATGAAGTATATAGTAAGAAAATGCAATAAAAAATGTATGTTACTCTGCTTTTGAAGTCATTGAATTTAATTACAAGTACTGTGTATGACAAGTACATCAAAAATGCATAGAAAACACATTTACAGTGTGCTTTAGTTCTTCTGCATTTTCAATTAAACATAAAGTGCATATATGCATACTTAATAGTTTATGTGGCCATTGTCACTACCATAACATAAAAGAGAAATATTTGAATTATAAAAAAAATCATAAAAGTATAAAATAAGGTGACATAATTATTTCAATGATTTAAAAAAATGCCATCTCCGTGTCCCACATCTCTCTCTCTATCTGTCTCTTTCTCTTTCTCTCTCTATCTCTCTCTCTTCCACTGCTGCTGTCTCTCTTTCTCATATCTGTCCATCTCTTTATATTTGTCTGCACCCTCATCTATCTCTCTATCTAATCTACATGCCCTTCCTGTCTCCCACTCATCACTGTCTCCGATGCTTAGATGTGGAAGGGATTTGTGCTGCAAATGTTGAAGTAATGGCTCCAGATACTATCTGTCTCCATCTCTCATATCTCTTTCCTCTATGTGCCTCACCCATATATATTTTTTTCTCTGTGCCCCTCTTCTCCCCAGTACAGTACTGTCCTGAGCCTAATTATTTTTGGTAAGCAAATATGTTTTTCTTTTACCCTTTGGAGGACTTTTGCAAGAGCTTAAAAAAAATGATCTGTCCCCCCTCCATTTTTTTCATTATGCTGGGCGGGGTATATAATATGGAAGGTGGTGTTTGTATGTGTGTTTGTATGTACAGTATGTGGGCTTTGGTGCTTTGCCTACAGTGACATCAAGCCCAAGGATAGTGTAATATATGATATCATATGTTTTATTATTTTTTTTTTCCATTCAATGACTTCCAGCTCTGCATTTTCAATTCATGTTTAATGTATTTGTGATGTGCCTTTTATGATATACTGTAGTTCTTGTATCTTTTCTGATTATTGAAATGGACTATTCTATCTATCTGTCTGTTGTCTGTCTATCTAAACCCGAGCTGGGTTTTTATAGGTTGGATAATAGTGCCCACTAGTATGGAGTTAAAAGAAATCAGTAAAAATTTTACTGTGAAAGCAATCCCTTCTTTATATAGGGTGTCAGTTATTCCCATAAGTATTATAGCCGAGGTTAAGGGCTATGAGTGAGGGTATGTGAACGGAGAATAGGGGTTCAGTGACCAATATGTCATACACAGGAAACAAAACAGTACAGGTTGATTATCCCTTATACAAAATGCTGGGGACCAGAAGAATTTCGGGTACTTATGTATTATCTGGGCTCCCATGTTAAATGCACACCATTTTTTCATACCCCCTACTATCCAACTACGCATGGAGCTGATTTTATATAGTGTGGCGAGCGCAGCGAGCCACCGTGCCCGAAGCGTGGCGAGCTCAGCGAGCCCCGCGAAGGGACGCGGTCTCATAAGAAAAACGGGAGCCCAGATATTACATAAGTACCGAATTTCGGATAATGGATTATTCCGTATTTCAGAATATTTTTATATTTCAATGATGTATCTTGAGGTATCTTGAATTTATGCTGTACAAACACATCAAACACATAAAATACAAACAAATATATTTTATTTGTGCATAAGACATGGTTTCAAAACATGAAACAAAATTTGTGTACTATCTCAGATACTGAATTTAAATGCCAAGCAGCAGGGGGGCCACATTACCACCGGAAGTGGGTTTTAAGTGTGGGATCCATCCACATATATGTACTGTCAGCCTCTCTATAATCACATTATCTTACACTTTTGGTAAAATAAAACAAACGTACACACCCCACAGGATGTGATATTCACAATTTATTGAGGAGTCATTTCAGGTATAAATAAATGAACTGGTCCCTCTTCCCTTCAGCCCTTGAAGAAGTCTATTTTGATTAAATGCGTTGGTTGCTGCCTACACTCTCCTCTATTTTATTATATACACTTTTTTATATATGTATAATTTTTAAGACCACCCCATTTTAGACTAAGAAACCATTTTTAATCTCATATTACTTGTTCTGTTAAATAAATATTTTGTTTTCTACATTTAACATAGTTTCCTGTGTATGGCATGTTGGTTGCTGAACAACTATTCTTCTTTCACATGGACTACCCACCATACCTACAAGCACATAACTTAACTATGATGCTGGCACTGTTTGGTATGGATGAGTAACAGAATGGGTGACCACAGTCTGAAAACCCATAAACCAACTTATGCATATGGTATACAAAGTGTGGCAGCAGCAATCTAGCTCAGATACTTTAAAGGAGACTCTCGTTAAACCTATCCCTCCAAAGTGAAGCTTAGAGAATCACTCTATGTAATTCCAAGTGATACATTATAACTACTAGGTACTAACTGAATACTAAATTGCAAATAGCTGAGACTCACGGAGGCTGCATACCTAAGACACAGTATAGTGTCAGAAATTGTATACCAGACACATGATAGTGTTACAATTATAGTTAATCACTTATATTTTCGCTGGCCTAAGGTTTAAGAAAATGTACATTTCATAAGACAATACATACTGCTTAGTGAATTAGCTAATAAGCTGTTAATGTGCACACTGCGCTTTTTCCTGAGGGTAATTAATGTGAATAATTGATTTGATCCACTGCTAGTGTGTGTAGTGGATCTCTTTGTCTATGGGTTACTGATTGGAACATTGGATCAATCTTGACTAGTGGTTACCAACACTGTTATATAACACCGATTTGCATGGAATAGATCTGCATTTTTCTTTCCTCCATGTATTTTTCTATCAGAGATAATTGACTAATTGATGTATCCATATTCTGTGAGTAACCACACTGAATATGCAGATGATTTCACATTTTTGTTTGTCTGTTTTTCTTTGTGTTTAATTGTTTATGATTTAATGTATATATGTCCTCAAATTGTTAAATAAGCTTTAATAAAAGTTAAATTTTAGATTTATTATTTTTTCTGGGAATCACTCCCCACCTTTTTCTGCCTCTCAATAGCTACTTTAGGACACATAAGGATATATTGGACACCTTTACTGTATGTTGATTCTATTGATACGATTAAAAGAAAAATAATATATTTTTTTCTTAAACAAGAGTGCCCCAACAAAAAAGAGAGTACTTTTCTTTCTACCCAATTCATATATCTACAATGGTGAGTGTTGCGCTGCTGGGTATAATATAAAGCTCCGATTGTCTCTGCTTGCACAGAATAAATGAGGACACACTGTTTGCAAATAGTATCAAATTTAAATAAACAAAATGAAAAACAAGACTATTGAGCTCAAATAGCAGCAATTAGCGGTAGGGTCTCCACATTTTCTCTATATAGTAATAAAACCAGCAAGGAGCTTGTAGCAAATGCTCACATATAGTTGCAATAAATATCCATGGAACTGTTAGTAGTTACAAATCACAAGTATCCATATAGTATCCGTTTTATATGCAGGAAATTTGTAGAGTGAAGGATGAAGGATTATGTATTGTTTACTTTGTGTTTTAGCGTATTTTAAAAGTTAAAGCATATAAACGAGTCAGGTGGCTCAAATCAATTGACCAATTGATAAACGAATTGTTTAACAAGCAGCACTACAGCCAGTATCAGAATTCGTCTTGAAAAAGTTTCCAGGTGATAGAGGGAACGAAACGCGTTGACGTCATTCGACATCCGGTGCTGGGTCTCCCTAACTCTCCACGCTGCCATGCCAGTCGTTTGGTGGTGACGCGAGCGGACGGCTCCCAGTGCATCCCCCATTGCACGAGGTGAAGGAAAAATACTGACACCCGCAGAATTAGGTGTCTACCGTGGAAACATCTAAGTGCCTCCCACGTGTGGATCCTCCGACTCAGCGGCGCAAGCCGCCTACAGCGGGTGAGATAACTAAAACCCTGACATTTGTGCACAAACTCAATTCTGTTTATGGGAACTTAAAAGGGAGATGAGATAAGCTTTTACACACTGCTTTACAATAACTCTGCCCATTCATAGTAACACAGCCAAATTATATTTCTGCGTGTCTGCATACATGCTAAAGAGACTGCTGATTACTCTACAAATTTCCAGCATATAAAATGGATACTATATGGATACTTGTGATTCGTAACTACTAACAGTTCCATGGATATTTATTGCAACTATATGTGAGCATTTGCTACAAGCTCCTTGCTGGTTTTATTACTATATAGAGAAAACGTGGAGACCCTACCGCTAATTGCTGCTATTTAAGCTCAATAGGTTTGTTTTTCATTTATTTTATTATATGTATTGTGTATATTATATATTTTTGCTATGTATGTGATTTCTTTTAGATTATTATAAAATATAAAATTTGATACTATTTGCAAACAGTGTGTCCTCATTGATTCTGTGCAAGCAGAGACAATCGGAGCTTTATATTATACCCAGCAGCGCAACACTCACCATTGTAGATATTTTTCTGTGTGTGGTGTTTTTGTGAGTAAGGGCATACTCACTGGTGATGTGTACAGCAGCGGAGTACTAAAATTATTACTACTAAGAATTAATATAATTCATACTAAAAGCGCCAGGTCCTTCTTTGCTAAACCGGGTAGTGGACTGGTTTCTATCTAGCCCACTCCCAGTTGGCAATAATTGTTTTTCCAATTCATATATCTACTCAGTCATTTACCCGACGTTGGGATCCCAACTGTTAAAACACGGACAGACAAGTTCCCGACGGCCACCGGCTATTCTCCCTCGTGGGGGTCCATGACCCCCATGAGGGAGAATAGAAAAGGTGGCGAGCGTAGCGAGCCACCGTGCCCGCAGTGTGGCGAGTGCAGCAAGCCCGCAAGGGGCTTTGTTGTGCTCGCCATGCTGTCTGAGTCTGGCAAGTCGGGATCCTGACGGGTTAATGACTGTCGGGATTCCGACTGTTAGAACCCTATACCACACCCCTAGGGTGCACCTCTACAACCTGTGACCTATTGTTAGGCAAAATAGCCTTACCGATGACTACTTTATAATGGATTTAAAAAATAGTTTCTTAAGCTGTGTACACACGGAGGCGATAGGGGCTGAAATCGCTGGAAATATGGTCGCAGGCGACCATATTGCCAGTGATGGGAGTGTGCCCCGGGGATAAATCGCCGGGTGCGCGCTCTCGTTTTCAGCCCTGTTATAACCAGCTGATTACCTCTGCGGCACCGCTGGCAGAAGTTCCCTTTTATCAGCGACCATCTCTGGTCGCTGATGAAAAGGAGAAACTGAGCAATATATTGCTAGCAATATATGGCTGAGCAATATATCTCCCCCGTGTGTACGGGGCTTAAAAATTTACATTTATTTACCATACCTGTGCACTGGTCTCCCCTATCCCCCTATCCCTTTACCATTAATGAGCAAGAAACACCTGTCAACAAGCACAAAACACCTGGCAATGAGTATACAGGTAAAACTCCTTGGCAACAAGCATGTAGCCCCCTGGCATTGAACTTGTAGCCAATTAGCAATGAGTAAGAATACCCTGGCAACAAGTAGGAAACCCCTGGCAATGAGCATCTAATCCCTGGTTACAAGGAACAACCCCCTTGCAAAGAGCATATAACCCCTAGCGACAAAAATGCATTTAAAGAAATCTATAATTAATGTATGGGGGGCTGCGTGCCAGAAACTATTTTGGCAGGTAGGTAGAAAATATCAAGTTACATCATTGTTTCAAAGTACGCTGTATATAATAAATAAGGAAACATGTAAAAGTGGATTTAAAAGTATATCTTCAAGTATGATAGTGCTACAAATTAAAAACAAAATTATTTTTATGTGAAGCAGAATATATTAAATATATACACAGAAGCATTGGAACCCATTTAAAAAGGGGTTTAAATTATATACTGTATCCCTACTATTTTTTACTGTATCCCTACTCCTTGGAAACTGTTGTTTTCAAAATAGTGCCTTGTAAACAAATGTTTAAAGAGCTATAGCCAGGTGCGGATTGGCCCACCGGGAAACGGGTCCATTTCCCGAAGGGTTTTTGATGGATCTCTCGGCACTAATATGATTTCTGGGTCGCCTATTCAGAGTAAAGGGATGTTTCCCCTAAATCCCCCAATACAAGATATAGCAACAAAAATGATGTTACTCTAAACTTGGCGCCCCTTTCTAGGTCACTAATGCCCCTTTCAGACCGCACAAAAAAAACGGTATTTTGCCGAATTTTTACCGTTTCGAATCGGTAATCTGTGCGGTCTGAAAGGTGCAAAGTGATTTTACCGTTTCCCCAAAAAAAAGTTTTTGGAAACGGTAAAAAAGCAGGGTCCTACCCGTTTCAGACCCGTTTTTTTTTTGGTGAGAAAACGGATCTGAAACGGGATTCGTACCCCCTCTCCCCTGGGCAGCTCAGGGAGGGGAATAATCGCGCTGGGGGCAGGGGTCCCTACAGTGTATGTTATATCAGTGGCGGGGTCCCTGCAGCTACTAGTTCCCATACGCTGCAGGGACCCCACCACTGATATAACATACACTGTAGGGACGTGCTGCGCTTCCTAGGTAGACACCCCCCCTGTCAGAGATGTGGATGCTTAGAGCGCAGCCCATGCTGTGATGCCTCCCGAGCTGAGTCCCCGCTGCTGCTGCCGCCGCCGGGCGCCCTCCTCAGTCCTCGCTGCCAGCAGTCAGTGCCAGCGGCGACGCGTCGTGTCCTGCAGCTGGCAATGCGCTGCGGCCACCCTCCCGCATGTCCCTGTGCACAGCCCGCAGGGAGAGGTGATAGGAAGCGAGGCTCCTGCTCCTCCCGCACTACTAACCCCCGAATGATGGGGTCATCAGGATCCCTGATTGGACGCCTCCTGCAGCTACACCCGGCCGGACGTCTTGTATCAACAGCATGGCAGCATGGTACCGGCGGACGCGGCTCCGGGCATGTGTGCGGCTGGGATGCTGCTGCTGCCTTATCCGTCCCCGGCTATTACAGCAGGTAGTGCACCAGGGCTGCTCCCGGGGCTCATGGGTAACTGGCTACTGCTGGGATGATGATGATGATAATGGGGGTGCACAGGGCGGCACAGGTCTGCCCCCTCCGCGGCAACAAAGTCTTGGTGGGGACCCGGGGGCTCCTCTGTAATTGGGGGGAGGCTGCCCAGCCCTCCCCCCCCATAAATTAATCAGTTTTGCGGGAGGACCCGCGGGCAGCCTCTCCCCCCCCCCCCAGCCTGGACCAGCCACAGTGCACAGGGGAGCAATGTGAGCCGTTTTCACTATCGCTTTCACACCGCAAACTTGCATTAGACCAGGTATCCGCCCCTGCTGTCCTGGGTCTGTGCACCCAGTGATCCCACTATTCGCAGTGGTTGCATGCACCATTGGTCAGGCTGCGAATATATTCTGGTTGCCAGAATACCCCCCATTATGTGTATAAGAGGCACTACTACTAGGTTCATTATACAACCTTTTTTCAGCATTTGCCTTCAGCACGCGCTGTTTCTTGTAAAGTATGGGAGGGCGCAAATTCATAGTTTGCAGGGGGGTGCCAAACACCCTAGCACCGGCCCTGACTGTAATAGTTTTGAAACTGGTAATACATGATCCACAAGACTTCAAGACCTTCTTTTTCTTGAAATACTGAATTTACTCTCAAGGGTGCACCTCCACACCTCAGATTTAGTGAGGGACCTAATCTATACTCCCTCTTTATTTAACTATATTGTGGATCAAACATACTTTTTCTTCATCTATCTCAATAACTAACCTGTGCACTGGTCCATCTCCCAATCCCCTTTTCCCTCCAAGAAGAATATGGTGTGTACACATGGCTACAATCACCCTGCGCTTCTGACTATATAGTCAGAATCGCATCGGTATCGCCCGCAGATCGCATGCAGATCGCAAGGGTTTTAACCCTTCGATCCCCATGCACGCTCACGTATCTCACGGCAAAAAGTCTTGGCTGCCTTGACTATATAGTGGAGATCTGCACTATATAGTCAAAATTGTATGCCATCGCATGCATGCCGTGTGATGCGATTGCATCGGGGATTGCATCGCACGGCACATCTCACGTGTGTACACACCATTAAGGAGCCCATACACGGTCCGGTTAACGGATCCGTTTGGGACTTAATTAGCACACATCGGATCGGATCAGATCCCTAGTGCATGCAGTGTGCATGCACTGCGATCCGATCTGATGTATACCTAGTACAAAAAGTATGTGCAGCCCATACTTTTTGTACCGTACTATGTGATGCGCGGGAGCGCGCATCGCATAGTACAGAACGGAGCCATACACAACGGACCGTGTATGGGCTCCTTAGGCTCACAATAGGAAATATGACATACTGCTGAACAGAATGAGCAAAAATGCATTTGAAATGCATGATTATTTAAATTCAACAGAAGTTGTAAAATATGGCAAGGTCTTTTATGTCCGCTTTCTGAAGAAAAGATGTTTCCTAAATTCATCGTTACCTTTTAAACATCAGCTGAAATAAGAATTCATATAAACAAGCTAGAATACATGGAGTCAAAAGCAAACTGTCTGACTGATTTATAATTTCAGGTTAAACGTCATTGTAATGCATGCTGAGTGTTCAGAGCTCACATGCAGGTCTAATTAGCTATAATTAGTCATCTGGTGTTAATTACATGCTTGTGTCTAGTTAATAAGATTTTTTCAATGAATCCAGTTTTTATTTAGGTTTGTTACTGCCATCTGTTGGTTGGTCTGTAGAAGACAACTCTCAATTATTTGCAGTGGGTGTCAAAATAAACAAAAAGCTAAATATATAAATGCATACCCTCCAACATGACCCATTGCATTTGGTACACAATGCTCTGCTCCTGGACTTCCCTGATAATGTATGATTGCCATCACCTGTGGGGATCTAGGTAATTGACGAGAAAGGTGTTTTAACACAGGTGATGACAATCATACATTACCAGGCGAGTCCAAGAACAGAGCATTGTGTACCGAATGCAATGGGTCATGTTGGAGGGTATGTAAATGACTCCTGTGATTTGCCACTGAAACCTGAAAATACATTTGTCTTCATATTATAACTACAATAACATAAATTATAACATTTTTAAAGAGCAAGTTGGCATACCATTCAAAGGATAGTGTTGTACACAATATATTATACAAAAACATTTCTAAGTTTTCTAAGAACTGTAGGTACATCCTGGGCTACCTGCTCAGCACAGCCTGCAATGCAGGTAGGTGCTGGCCAGAAGAGGTGATGGCCAGAAGAGGTGCTGGTCAGGAGAGGCACGCGCCCCACACTCTCTCTTTTGCTGCTGCAGCCTGCACCTGTTAAAATAAATGACAGGCAGTGCGCCGGCAGTGTGCTTAGGGTACAGCACAGGCAGCACAGCAGCAGGTCCCGATTACATCTTAACCCTCACCCATGGCTGATTAATGGCCTCATAGGCTTAGAGCTAAAAATGGTCATGAGCCTATTATAAGAAGTGGAGGTCAATGCCATGTACGTAAGTAGAACCCATACACTATACACTTGAGCCCCAGTGCCTCCCTAAATATATAAAAGTACAAAATAGCATAGTGCTGTGGAGAATAGAGATGCAACTTTAATACTTATGATTTCTGGCAACCATGTGGCTGCAGCTTAATCCACCTCATTTTTAATCTGGTCCTACCCTTAACCCCAGCCTAAACCTAACCCTCTTCCCTTAGTTCCTAACCCTAACACATGCCAACATTTGGGACAATGTGCCAGCATAGTGAGCATGTGATCCAGTGGCGGTTTTTACCTATGGGCTGCAGCCCCCCCAGGTAAAATCTCCCACTGTCTCTGCCTAAAGGGAAGCCAGATGCAGTCTGTGAGACTGCACTGGCTTCACTGTGACTGGCAGTGACTTCCTATTGGAAGTCTGACCTGCCAGTCACTCAAGGCATCCCATCAGGAGGTGTTTCCTCCCTCGGGGATGCCTCTCTGCGCAAATGCGTAGCAGCCCCCAAAACGGGTTCTGCGTATGCACAGTATTGCGGACCATACTGCGCATGCGCCGGAACCCGGGAACCCGATCAAGCCTCCGGGGGCTTCTGCAAAGCCAGCCCCCGGAGGGTTGGGCCAGCGCATGCACAGTATGTATGAATGTACTGCGCATGCGCTGGCCCCATGCAGGGGACAAGAGTGCGCACCTGCGCAGACTTCCAGGGACGGTGGAGGTGGCTGGGGACGGCGACGGCAGTGGAGGGGGGGAGACCCCTCATTGTGGCAGCCCCCCTCCTTTATGGCAAGAGCCGCCACTGATGTGATCCCAGCAACAGACTTTTTGACCAGTGTTGGGATTCCGGCATTTCTTTTCCAACTGCTGCAATGCCAACCAGATCAGCATTCATAGACTTATTGTATTGGGCCTGCTGCACAGACAATACTGATACAGTATAACTAGCAGATATATTGTCATGCATGTCTATGCATACAACTGTGCACAGGTTGCAGGCACTACTGCCTCTGAGGTTAAAACTGTGCAGGAAAATACAAATGTTCACCCAGCTGTAGTGTCAGTAGTAGTAGTAGTAGTAGTACGTTTATTTATAAGGCGCCGCAAAGTGTCCGCAGCGCCGTACATAGCAAACAAAAAAACGAATTACAAGGTAACATACAGGGTGTGTTGAAAGATACAGTATAAATAGGGGTATAGCTGGTAGAACTAAAATCAGCATCAGTTCAGAAGTAGGTGTCAAAATTGTCAAGGAGACTGAAGATGAAGTAGAGGAAGGGAAGAACAGGACAGGAGCACAGGTGAGGTAATGAGGTAGAGTGAGTACGTGAGGAAGGAGGGCCCTGCTCATAAGAGTTAACATACTAAAAATAGGTGGGTGGACGAACGAAATACAATAGGATAAGTAGGAACGGAGGGGAACGGAGGCAGGATAGGAGGATCAAAAGAGGTTAGGAGGAGGGATAGGCTAGTCGAAAAAAGTGGGTTTTGAGGGAGCGCTTGAAGGAGGTAAGGGAATCAGATAGCCTGATGGGTGGCGGGAGGTTGTTCCAGTGCAGGGGGGCAGCGCGAGAGAAATCTTGGACACGGGAGTGGGAGGAGGTGATTAGGTGAGAGGTCAGTCGGCGGTCAGCGATGGAGCGAAGAGGACGGGAGGGAGTGTGGATAGAGATCAGTGAAGAGAGGTACGGAGCTGTGGAGGAGGAGAGAGCCTTGTAGGTGGTGGTGAGGAGTTTAAAGAGAACTCGGAAAGGAATGGGGAGCCAGTGAAGAGATAAACAGAGGGGGGAGGCGGAGGTAGAGCGGCGGGAGAGGAAGATGAGCCTAGCAGCAGCGTTAAAAATGGATTGAAGAGGTGCGAGGCGGGTGAGAGGTAGCCCAGAGAGAAGGATGTTGCAGTAGTCAAGGCGGGAGATGACAAGAAAGTGAATGAGAATTTTGGTCGCGTCAGTGGAGAGGAATGGTCTGATGCGTGAGATGTTGCGTAGGTGAAAGCGGCAATCTTGTGTCAGGAACACAAGATTGATCATACAATTGGTAAATGCGTATAACTTACCTAACTGGCAACTCTGTCAGTGTGTCCGCAGATAACTCACCCAGGTGTGTACATACTTTTACTCCTTCCCTAACTACTGTCATCTGGCATTGCACTTAGGATATTTTGAGCCTTGTGATTGTTTTTTGACGGATTCACTTATATTATCGTTTATATACTGTATGTATTTTTAAACCACCAACTTAGAATAAATGTTTTCGATATCTGCGCACAGATCATTACAGAGACTCAGAATACCCATTATGTGCCATGCCTTTGCAGAATCAGAAGCATGTTAGAAGTTCAAAGAATCAACCAACTTGTACTTCACAAACATAGGTACATACAGTATATTAAATTCTACAGTTTTTCACATCAACCATTTAAAAACGTTTAACATGTATCTTACTGGGGTCATCATGAACAAACGTGTTTTTTAAAAGATGTGATGTGATGTCCACACCTGGAGTCATGTATCCAATATTATTGTCCATGCAGATTGCGTTTAAACTATACTGGTAGAATACTTATTTTAAGAAATACTGCATGTTCTATTAATATATCAATAGAATTATACTGTATTTACAATGAGCAAAACATATGCTTCTGTGATATCAGCCTGGATTAAGCCACAGTTGCACAGGGCTAGATATCTCATGTTGCACTGTAGTTTACGGTAGCTTGCATGCACTTTAGGAAGACCAGATCAGTGAAGGAAACCTGGATAACACTATCTCAAAATAGCATTATTATCACAAGGCTCCCTCCAGGCCTCTTTTTCCATTTTTTTTTTCTTTTTTTTATTACATTTAACAGGTATCAGCAATACCACTAAAAATAGTTATGCAGCAGTAGGTGGCATGCTTCATGCTCCATTACTGATCTGAACTGCATCCTAGGAGGCATAGGTGCCGATTTATGTTTTTGCTGGTGGGTGCTCAAGCCCAAAATATGGAGGAGTGGCTTCATGGGGAAGGGGTGTGGCCACAAAATAATACCAATATATTATTATGGAGCACAGTTGTCTCCAAAATTCAAATTACGGCAACAGAGTTCCACATACATAAATGCCCCCACAGTGCAGGTACATAAATGCCCCCACAGTGCAGGTACATAAATGCCCCCACAGTGCAGGTACTCCGCAGATAGAATACACTTCCCGGCATACTGTTTCCCAGGTGGAGGGTCCCGCGATGTGGGTGCTGCAGCCGCAAATTAGCAAGTTAATATGGCGGCCCAGCAGCGGGACTCGGGCCCGTGGGTGCTCATCAATTTCCGTGGGTGCTCAGGCCCTTGTGCACCCACAGAATCGGCACCTATGATAGGAGGCAATATCAGATTCTCTCCAAAACAATCAGCTGGTTGTGGGACTCATGGGGTTGCGCAAGATAAACTCCTTCACCGGGGAGAGACGACAAATTATAAATCAATATATAATATGAACAGACTTGGTTAAAATAAACCAGCTTTTCTATCCGGTGAGAGTTATAAGTACTAACAACTAATGGTGACTTATCTATGACACAGAACTGCTTACCAGCTAAATCCACTTTGCTTATTTACTAACAAGAACATTCTAGTTATAGTGCCTGCTGTTTTAAACCAGTAATGCATGCCTAAATTATCTATTATGTTGTTTTAGGTGTTATATGTGGTCACAACCGGTTGTGCTTTTATCTTTTATTACTCATTTATATGTTTTATGTGATTTTTTAGAATATCGTGCCATCTATTGGAGATAAATACTAATAAATGTCATACTGTATTATTGATCAAATCTATTCCTGATATCTATTCCTGATATTGCACAGTTCTATTTTTTTACAAGTTCTGGAAAGTAAAGAGACTAAAGAGTTTTTTTTTCATGTCACACAGAGCAGGTGTATGAGGTGTTGGGTCGAGATGGATGGAGGGGTGTCTCAGCTACACATTTCCATCAGCGGCAGTTTTCTGTGAGCTTTTACAGTGTACGGATCCAGCTGTAAATTAAGTGTCCATTTTACCCCGGTCGTTGTTAGAGATTGAGCATTCCATGGATTAATGATATGCGCTCAAATTTTTCTTTGGGGAGGAAAACTTGTCCAAGGCTCAAGTTTACCACCGGTTTAAATTCTTTGAGAAGGGCAGCAAAGACTTTTAGGATGAACCACACTTTGGACAACCTTCATTGTTTGAGTGTTAGAATTATAGCAGAAAGGTTGGGACTTTCAAAAACTACTAAGAGATTGTGACAAATGAATTAGCGATGTGAAAGTTGTGTGTCCGATTGGTTACCAAGGTTTAGACTCTTTGATCATAAAGACAAACTTTTGGAGCGTGTGCAAAGTGAGCCTAATTTTTTTTGAGTGATAACAATTGACAAAACCTGGATCTTTGAGTATGAACTGTTAACCAAAAGGCAAACTGCAGAGGAGCACACACCATCATCGCCTCACCAGTCAATGATGCATTTTACACCGGAGTGCTCAATCCTAGAGAAAAAGTGTATTGATGCTCAAGGGTCATAATTTGATTATTAACCTTTTGTGTCTGAAAGTTCATTACATTTTCCCAGATTTAGTCCCATTATTTTCCAACCAGACCCTGTAGATCACCATCTTCAACCATTTGCTAAGAAAACTCCATCATACCTCAGAGATACCACAGAAACGGTCTTAAAACAAAATAAGATCAAGCGGGAAGAAAACATGTTTATCATTTCAGCATATGTCACATCTCTGTACACAATAATTGAACACCACAAAGGACTGGAAGCAGTCTCCTTGCATTTGGAAAAAAGTACCTTGGATTTAAAGAAATTCATACTCATCAAAGACGGAATCAACTTTATACTTCACAGTTCCTTTTTCTTTTTCAATGGTGATTATTATATCCAAGAAGTCGGAACTGAAATGGGCACCAGGTTTGCCCCCAGCTATGCTAACCTCTTCCTAGAAAAATGGGAATAGGTTTTCATGTACAATCATCCAGCATGTGGGTTGAACCTGGTGTCCTGATATAGATACAAAAATTACATCCTCTTTTTCTGCAAAGGAACAGTTGAAGATCTACAATTATTTTGTACATTCTCAATAAATACCTTAATATCAAACTGACTTTTGATACAAGTGACAAAGATACAAACTTCCTTGATCTAACCATCTATGTACATAATAACTCCCATTGTTGTAAAAATCCCACAGATACAAATAGTTTTATTCAGAAACAAAGCTAACACCTTGATTGATGGCTGAAATGGAATTCCAAAGAGAAAAAATTCTAAGGATTTAAAAACATTGTGCAATAAACATCACCTGTGTGGAACAAATGGAAGAGATGAGTGACAACTTTATATCCAGAGTGTACAACAAAGATCGTCTAAACAAAGCCAAGATGGAGGTTGTAAATTTGAAAAACAACATAATTCTCAATACAGTTAGTAAACCTAAAACAAAGGACAAAAAAACAAGAATGGGCATTCATCACCAAATATGAGTCCCATCACAAAGAAATAGAAAAAATATTTGTCATGGGCATATCCTGCAAAAAGATACTACTATATCTTCTGTACTACCAACATAACCGAATTTAATTTACAGAAAGTCAGACAATCTCAAGAACAAACTAGTTAAAAGTGCACTTGACTGCAAAGCCAACAATCCAGTTAGAACAAAAGGTTTTCAACAATGTTTAAGACTGTCAAAACCAACACTTCAAAATATACCACATTTTTTGTTAAATGGAAAGAATATCAAATAGTTACATAGTAATGTAGGTTGAAAAAAGTTAGTCCATCGAGTTCAACCTATCTAATTGTCTATTTGACTAGCAAATAGCTATATTACTCCCTTTGTGTCCATAAATGCATCCAGTTTTATTTTAAACTCCTTTACTGTGTTTCCTGTTACCACATTTTCTGGCAAAGAGTTCCAGTACTTAACTGCTCTCACGGTAAAGAAACCTCTTCCTAATTCCATATGAAATTTTGCCTCTTTAATTCTTAGTGCATGCCCATGTGTCCTAAGTACAGCCTTGTCACTGAATGTCATCTCCCAGCCCCTTATGATTTCCCCTCCTGTATTTGAACATACTAATCATATCACCTCTCAGTCTTCGTTTTTCAAGTGAATACATATTCAGCCTGGTTAGCCTATCTTTATCTTCTATTAACTCAAGACCCCTTATTAATTTAGTTGCCCTTCTCTGCACCAATTCCAGTTCATTTATGTATTTCTTAAGGTGAGGTGCCCAGAACTGTACACCGTACTCTAAATGAGGCGTCGCCAATGATTTGTAAAGTGCTACTATCACACCGGCATCTCTTGATTCCATTCCCCTTTTAATGCATGCCAAGGTCCTGTTTGCCTTTGCCGCTACACTTGAGCAGTGTGCAATATTACCCATTCTATCATTTATGATAATGCCTAAATCCCTTTCCACTGCAGAGCTCCCAATACTAACCTTATTTAATGTGTAACTAGCGTGAGCATTTTTGCTCCCAACATGAATTACTTTGCATTTATCTACATTAAATTGCATCTTCCACCTTGCTGCCCACATTGCAAGTTTAACTAAGTCATTTTGCAGTGCCTTCACATCCCCTTCTGAGTTACCTTGCTCAGTTGTGTGTCACCTGCAAATATTGCAATTTTACTTTGCAGGCCATCACCTATATCGCAAGAAATGGAGTGGATCTTCAAGCTTAAAACCCTCTTCCCCACAGGATGAAATAAAGACTTCGAATTAAAGTGGTTTTTATTAGAGATGAGCGGGTCTGGATCGCCGGGATCCGTCAGATCCGAATATGGTGATCCGAGTCAGGATCCGATTCGGCTCGGGAGTTCCCACCTGAATTCCGGACTGAAAAAGAGGCAAAACTTCATCATCGCGCTGTTGGATTCTCACGGGATCTGGATTCTATATAAGACGCACACACGCCCCGCCATCTTTACTCCAGCATAGGAGAGGGAAGAGGGTGGTTGTGCGCTGTGCTGTGTACTGTGCTATAATAATAATATATTATTTTGCTGCTGCTTACTCGATTAGGGTCTGCAGGGGCTGCTGTACACAAGTCCAGTGTACAGTTGCTGCAGTGGCCAGTGTACAAGGGGCTGTACAGGGGCTGTGTTCAGTGTGACAGGGCTTGTGTCCAGTGTGACAGGGTCTGTGTACAGTGTGACAGGGTCTGTGTCCAGTGTACAGGGTTTGTGTCCAGTGTACAGGGGTTGTGTACAGGGGTTGTGTCCAGTGTACAGGGGCTGTGTCCAGTGTACAGGGGCTGTGTCCAGTGTACAGGGGCTGTGTTCAGGGGCTGTGTCTAGTGTACAGGGGTTGTGTCCAGTGTACAGGGGCTGTGTACAGGGGTTGTGTCCAGTGTACAGGGGTTGTGTCCAGTGTACAGGGGCTGTGTACAGGGGCTGTGTCCAGTGTACTGGGGCTGTGTACAGGGGCTGTGTCCAGTGTACAGGGGTTGTGTCCACTGTACAGGGGCTGTGTACAGGGGTTGTGTCCAGTGTACAGGGGCTGTGTCCACTGTACAGGGGCTGTGACCAGTGTACAGGGGCTGTGTACAGGGGCGTGTCTACAGGGGTTGTGTCCAGTGTCCAGGGGCTGTGTCCAGGGGCAGTGTCCAGTGTGACGGCTGTGTCCAGTGTACAGGAGCTGTGTCCAGAGGCTGTGTAAATTGTCCAGGGGCTGTGTCCAGGGGGACGGGATGTGTCCAGTGTCCAGGGGCAGTGTCCAGGGGCTGTGTCCAGGTGCAGTGTCCAAGGGACTGTGTCCAGTGTGACAGGCTGTGTCCAGTGTAAGAAAAATAAATAAAAGTAATAAATAAAATAAAAACACATTTTTGGAGGATGATGGAGGAGGAAATAGTGGGAGATCAGCAACCTGATAGAAGTGCTGAAGCTGCTACCACCAGTCATGACAAGGCCGATACCTCTTTGTATTTTTTGCTCTTTGGAGCATTTCTCTTTTTTGGGGGTAGTTTATTAAACTGCCACCCTGTCTGCCCCTGGAGTGCCACTCTGCTTCCAAGATGTGCCAGGTTGGAAGTGTAAGGTCCACATGTATGTGATGCCCACTGCTGTCGCTTAGCTTAGTCATCCAGCTACCTCGGTATAACCTTTTGGCCCAACTACAGTAAATGAAAACAATTTTGTGAGCTGTGAAGTGATCAAAATTGACTAGAAATGAGTGGAAACTAATGTTATTGGGGTTAATAATACTTTAGGGGCAAAAACAGGCCCAAATTCTGTTATTTTAGCAATTTTTTGCATTTTTCCCCCAAAAAAATCCAGATCCAGATCCAAAACCAAAACCCGCAAGGGTGGTTTTGGCAATACCAATCCAGATCCAAAACACGAAGGGGGATCCAGATCCAAAACCAAAACCAAAACCCGAAAAAGTGGCCGCCGCAAATCTCTAGTTTTTATGATACCTCATTCCTCCAGTTTAACCAAATTATCTCATTTAGCAAACCTCTTCACTCAATATATTTTTATAAAATCTCCTTGTATATATCCTCTCTCTTTTACCTCTATTACCTTGTTTTTACACATATTTTATTTGTGCATACTGTACAGTATATGTACAAAGTAACCTTCTAATATTAGCTCATTCTCATGAAGAAATAAAAGACAACAATCCCAAATAACAGACCAAACCCTCCAAAAGAAGATTTAACCTTTCAGTCATCGAAAAAAAAATGTTTTTAACCTAAAGCACAAGACACTCGAAAAACCAGAAGTTGCAGCTCATCTGTTTTGGTCATGATGCAAACGCAGATAATCGGGAATCGTGCTCTCTCAACTGTAAATCATGTCAGCCTCAATTCCCTTTTCAGAATATTGGGGAAGCAGGTGATATTAATAAATGGTGCACAATTCAACTTTTACTGTTTTGCCGCGAAAACCGGAATCCGTGCAAAACGGACTTCAGGTCACAGAACTCTTCACTTCAGTGACACAGAGACATCAGCTTTAAAAGTGATTTCAAGCAGCACTTGGTCATTCTTGAAAAAAAGCTTTACAGAGATCGAAATGTGTTGGGGTTCATGAGCCAGATGCTGCCTTACCACTGCGAACTTCATCACAACTAAGCCTGTGAGTGTCTAACGGGGTGTTATAGGAGACTGTGCTCAGTCACAGCATTCTTAGTGAAACTTGCACCATTTTTATGTACAGAGTAAGCTAATACCAGAATCAATTAGCATGGGCACAACCAACAGATTTAGTCATGATAAATAGCCAAAAACAATGAAGTAGTGGAGGGCAGAGCACCCAAAGGAGAGATCTAGAATGTATATGTTACATGCTGTGTTCTGCACTCCCCTTTGATAATTGAGATAGTAAATGATTATAGGTATAGTATGGTGAACAACTATAGGTAGGGGAGTAAATACTATTCTGTTCATGGTCTGTGTGATTTCTAATTAGAAATGACCAAAGAAAGAAGGGCCAGATAGAAATTCGTCATGAAAAGTTATTACTGAAATGTACAGAAAAAAATGCGGTACTCTTTATCTAGAAGGGCGCCCACGATTTTGATCTTGGGCATCGCAAGATAAAAAATCGCGTCGGTCGCATCGCATGCGATGCGACCGACGCGATTACCGAGATTTCCCATAGGGAACAATGTTAAATGTCCCAATTGACCCGATTTTCCATAGGGAACAATGTAAAATGGCCCACAGAGGTCAAATAGGCACCCTGAAGTGTGAAATGGCCCCCACAATTGTTAACGCCACCCCACGATCAACGTGAACCCGAAGCGTGGCGAGCGGCGGCGGTACGCGTCCTACGACCTTTTCATACCCCCACTATCCACGTCGGCGTGGAGTTGAGAATAGAAAGTGTGGCGAGCGCAGCGAGCCACCGAGCCCGAAGCGTGGTGAGGGGATGCGGACACCTGTGAAGCCCGCGAGGGGACACGTATACCTGTGAAGGTACCAGCGTCCCCTCGCGGGGCTCGCTGCGCTCGCCACGCTGCGCTCGCCACGCTTCGGGCTCGGTGGCTCGCTGCGCTCCCCACACTTTCTATTCTCAACTGCACGCCAACGTGGATAGTGGGGGTATGAAAAGGTCGTAGGACACGTACCGCCGCCCCTCGTGGGCTCGCTGCGCTCGCCACGCTTCGGGTTCACGTTGATCGTGGGGTTGCGTTAACAATTGGGGGGGGGGGCATTTCACACTTCAGGGTGCCTATTTGGCCTCTGTGGGCCATTTAACATTGTTCCCTATGGAAAATCGTGTCAATTGGGACATTTAACATTGTTCCCTATGGAAAATCGCGGTAATCGCGTCGGTCGCATCGCATGCGATTTGTTGGTCGCATGCGATGCGACCGACGCAATTTACATTTTAACATGTATTTCTATATAAAATTATAATGGCATGCGATGTACATGCGATGCCCGCGATGGGCGCCCTTCTAGGTAAAGAGTACCAAAAATGCCAAATAGCCATTAAATAGCAATTAGAGTCTGAAAAATATATTCAAAATTAATTTAAAATAGGACATACAGTATGCAGGTCATCTATGGTTAGAACAACATCAGGTCTCTGGTTAGTTATTGCTTTTCTCTATCATGCAGTGTGGTTATGGCAGGCATGGTCCAAACTATGGTCCTCCAGCTGTTGTGAAACTATAAGTCCCATCAGGCCTTGTTACAGTTTTGCTATTAGGGAATGCTAAAACTATGGCAAGGCATGCTGGGATGTGTAGTTTCACAACAGCTGGAGGGCCACTGTTTGGACATACCTGGGTTATGGCTTGCAGTGTCACTTTCCCAGCTGATTGATCTTGACTACAGGCGATGCATACCTCCCAACATGACACTCTCCAGGAGAGACAGAATGCTCTATTCCTGGACTTTTTTCTTCATGTATGATTAGCATCACCTTTGAGGAAGCACCTTTCTTATCCATTAATTTGTTAAATATAGGTGATGGCAATCAAACATTAAGAGGAAAATCCAAAAACGGAGCACTGTGTCCCTCCTGGAGATGGTCATGTTGGGAGGAATGGAGATGCACCATGGGCTTCCAGATAGGTACTTGGGGCGTGGTCCAACATGTTTCACTAGGCTAGATGTGATGTGCTCCATCTGGGATGTGCTTGAGTGTAGAATGTGCACAATAGAAGTAGGTAGTGAGAATAGTATTAGCAGATGTCTACAAGTTAGTTGGGGCATAGCAGATGTGTGCAAGGTGTTTAGTCCACTTACAAATTCCAAACCAGAGTAGGGTTTATTGAAGATAACATGATACAGGTTACAGATAATACATTAACTTCAATGGGCATAGCAGACAGTCTTTCTCAGTACAGCACTGTGATGCTCCGAAAAAACAGTGACAAACACAAACCATTTAATAGACCTAAGTAAACAACTTACACCTACAGTCTATTCAGTCTGACCTTAAAGTTCAAATGTAGTGTTTAACCATTTGCCTGCATGTAAACAAACAGGAGGGAGGAGTACCCTGCTCATTGGAGATTACAATCAATCTAAAGTGAAGGGGAAACAGATGACACAAGAAGTAAGCCAGTGTAAAAGGAGCTGATGAAAGGAACTTGGATTGAGAGATATGGAGGATGAAAGAGAGCAAACTAAATTTGCCAGTGAATAAGTGGTAGACTCCCACATTTGCTGACCAGCAATCTACTGGGAGCATCCTGTGCTGTTCTCAGACATCAGCGTTCATCTGCTCCATGCTGACATGGGTGGAGAGGAAGCAGCAGTATTAATCCTACTTTTTTTTAGCGGTAACCCCCAGAGACAGTACACAGCCGGAAGCCAGCCCCAGAGGCAGGTGCAGAACTGCCAGAGGCAACGGAGTCAGCTGCCACCCGTCCTCTGCTCTGGAGGGAGCACATCTCCTCTATTGTCTCTGGCTCTGCTGTGCTCACAGCACACTCAGTGCCCCTGCTTGCTTCCCTCCATCCTGGAGTAGAGGAGCAGGAGGGACCCATCTGCTGGTGATTACCTCTGCTGCTTCCTTGAGGGTCGGGGCAGCACGCAGTAATCTGCCGTGCATTACTGGGTAAAAAATGCCAGGAGGCACTGCAAGGGGGTCAAAAAAGCATGTGCTGAGCTCTCATTGGAGGAAAGCCCATCACATGCTCCTCTGACCTCTGGAGATGATCATCATCAGCAGCAGCAGTAGATGGTACTGTACTCAGTACTGTACTCAGCATTGTGATTTTTAGCTTTTGTTAAGACAAGTTACAGTGCTATGCCCAGTGTGTCTAATTTTTTTATTGGTGGTAATAGCTGAGTACACCATGTCAACAGTAAAGTCACTTTTCCTTAGTGTGATTGACTTAAATTATGAATTGGAGATTTAAGGCTGCATTAAATGGAAGAATGTGGTGGTGCAAGCAGCCTGGATGTTTGGACCCTGTATAAATTAATATACATCAAATCTACCAATTGGGATGTCAATGTTGAGCCACATGTTTGATGCTTTGTTTTATATAGGCATTTATTTACTGAAAGTTATGGAGGGTAGGGAAGACATGATAGAAGATAATGTAGGAGACAAGGAGGCAAGAAGATGTAGGATGTGCTCACTGTGGGGGCTAAATGAATAACATCACATATAGTAAATCCACAGAACAATGCTGAAAATCACTGCTTCATGCAGAAGGATCAGAGCTGTATTGCTGAGAATGGCAACCCCTCTAGATATATTTGAAAAGCTACAGTAGTATGAGTAAAGGTATAGTGAGCAAATTATATGGGGGGGGGGGGGAGTGAGGGGGATATAGGAGGTGAAGAGGTAGGTTAATGGGGAGAGGGAGAGAAAAGTGGCCATATTGAAACAAAGGACTGCTTGAAAAGACCTGCGGAGACAGAAATAAGAGCAGAGACTAAGCAAGGATCAGTCTATCAGGGTCCAGGAACACATTATGGCAAACGTGCAAGAAGACACAAAGAAAAAATGACAGAGAATATATCTATAAATCTCTGCATTGTAATTTTTCATGTAACCACATCAATAACATGTGAAAGCAACAGTTATAATAATATGTATTTCTGGATTTTCAGTCCATATGAGGGTTAATTGGTGAGGTTGCGTTTTTTATGAATCACTTTGATCATTTGATACATCTTTTTACTGGCCGGCTTCCACCCTCAAACTTGTTTCAAAAGTCTCAACGGACGCCCATCCAACCAGAGGAAATTCTGATGGATGACAGAATGGAATAATCCTGCAGGACGTGTGAGGTCGATGAGAGAAAAAAAACCACCACTGTGTTAAGAAATCACTACTGATATTTTTGTAATATATAGTTTTTGGCTGAAGATGTTGCTAAGATCTGCAAACATTTGGCAAGTAAAGTCCTCCAGAGAAGCATAACTCATAGAAAACAAATTGGAGATGACTTTTCTCGAGCTGCAAGACACATTCTAAGAGAAACTTTTAACAGTGCAGCCCAGTTTCTAAGTTTCCGAAATGAATTACGGTCCCAGACTGCCGGGATTAATCACTGAACATCTCCCATTGCCAATAATTCACAGTAGCTCGATTAACCATTTAACCCAGGAAATTGTTGTTCCTTGTTAGCCATTGATAGAAGCAGAAAAAAGTGATATCAAATTGATTTTAGTTGCAAGCTTTTGAGACCTAGGTCTTTCACAAGGGCAATATATAAAAAGGTAAAATAATGATTGACATTTGTATAGATAAAATACAGCTTTCGGTCTTTACTGCAACTCTGTATAAAAGAGGGAGTAAACAAGTCCTCTCCTTTGCATTATAGTCAGCTGAAGTTGTATGCTGTGTACAAGATACTATAGCAAAATCATTTTATTTTGCTACAGTATCACAGTATACTGCAGAGAATGCCCCATACACACTAGGCTATATTGTAAACAATATCGTTCAGAACATGGCTTCTGAGCAACATCGTTCACAATATTGTCTAGTGTATATACTCAATTTTGTTAACGAAGAGCACTTACATGCGTCCTTAATGACCAACAAAGTCAATTTGGCTATATAGCTATATGACCTGCATGTTTAGCGGGCCCCAGTGATGTCACTGAGCATTTTCGGCGTCCGATATAATTCAGTGTGTATGCACAATCGACAGACAGTGTCCGCTAGTATGTACAGATGGAGCCGGGCTCCCTCTTGCTGGCGAATCGCCAGAACGTCACCGCTGGCGATCTGCCAGCAGCACGGCTTTCATCTGACTGAGACACGCGTGTTCTCAGTTTCCGGGCGGCGGGGCGATGGGAACCCTATCCGTCTCCGCTTTCAGGAGATGGACAGGGTTGGGGGGGGGGTGCGGGGAGGCGGTGGGGACCCCGGGTGACCGCCGACAAGCCGGCGGGGACCCGGGGGAAGCCGTCGGAAGGGTATGCGTGCGCACGAGATGTGCGCGCGTCCCCTTTCGCAGATACAGATGGCGGGTGGCGGGGGATGGCGGCTGGGGTCACCATCCCCTGCAAAGAAGAGACCCGCTCCATCTGTATAAGGCTCAAGTCAGTTAGCTTTCTGAAACTTATAATACTCATGTGTATATAAATACGTGTATTGACAATATATACAGTATGGTAAATTTGAAATCACACCATTTTACTTACTACTCCAGAATGATAACACTGTTATACATACAGGTATATGGTGTCTATCACTTTATCAATCTTATCTTTTACTGTAGCCTGATAAATCTGTGCGCACCTCCAATGCCAAGTTAGATTAAAAAAGAATTGCACAAACTAGAGAACTTTAATATCTTTAGCTTTAGTCTAACATCCCTTTCCATGTATGCATTAGAACATTGATGGCTAAGCTTGACACTCCACCTGTTGTTGTACTACACATCCCAGCATGCCCTGCTACAGTTTTACTATTTGGCCCTGCTGGGATGTGTAGTTCAACAACAGCTGGAGTGTCAAGTTTAGCCATCATCGCATTAGAATCATACATAAGGCCATGAATCTGGGATACATTTTTGGAAATTGTATCCATTAGATTGAAGGTTGGTTTGCGAATGCTTTGTGCATTTTTTTTAAAGCTATTCAATTATTTTACCATGCTTCGTGGTAATTTAATCTCTTGTGAGCTGCAGTTTAGAAATTGAGTGAAATCATGACACATTTCACTCCTTTTGAGTTTTGATACTCAAATCTATCTATCAACCCCAGAGTTGTCACCAGTGGTTTTGGGTCGAGTCTCTGAATGTCTCTCTGCCATCTCATCTTGAATGTCTTCTCGCCACCTCAAACTCAATATTCCAAAACGGAACTTTTATTACTGGTGCCTGTCTTTGTGTTTCCCTCCTATATCCCTATAGATTGAAAGCTTGCAGCAGGGCCTTCTTACCTCCACGTCTGTCTGTTGTTACACAGTTTGTTTTATCTCTGTTTACAATTGTGAAGTGCAACGGAATCTGCTGCGCTATATAAGAAACTATAAATAAATAATAATAATAACATTTTGCTGAACATCATCTTCTCTACATTTGCAGAAGCAACCTCCTATGCCACTTGCTAACCAGGTTCCTGGCTGCACTAAAAAACTCTTTCGGAGTACACTGGAGGAGAGACAACTCAGGTAAACTCAATGTCAGTTTGTACAGGGCCTCCAAACTACCCTTTTTCCTGCCAGTACAGGTACAGACTATCTGACATGTCTACTAGGATGCTGTCACCATTTTTTCAATGGTGACAGCATCATATGCCGCGACAGTAGATGTCAGCAATCACTGGCAGGTCCATCAGTCTGGACCAGATGTCCAAACTCTGTCCTGTCTGCCCTGCATCACCGCTAGCAGGTCAGGTAAGAAATTTGACCTGTTTACTCGCAGTCACAGGTCTGGGAGAAACTGAAGGAGAAGCTGATGCCGTGTCACGGTCTGCTTCAGATCAAAATCTCCTGACCAGCAGGTCTAAGCACCGCTGTAGACTTGTGTCCGCTGGAAACAGACACACATCATATGCTTTAAACTGAGGATCGAGCACGGTGGCCAGAATGTATTCCTCACTTTAATAGACTGACCACTCTCGTATCCTAGCAAAGTGAATGAAGGGCTTCATCCACAAGAGCGACATGCTTTTTGTAATCTAAACACTTTAGCACTCGTTTACTTTCTCCAGCTGCCTCTGCAACAGCCTGATCAGAGGAATGACCTAACTCAAGCTGGTAGTGTCGGCACTGACTTCACGTGTGGCAAGTTCAAACATCTGGAGAACCTTGCACAATACAGAAATATGTCTCCATTGCACTTGAGTCAGGTGCATTTCCACTTTTTTGCCTATGTCGTAGGTGGCTGTGTAGGATTGAATGGCCTTTTGCAGCCCCTCCATTTTCTGCAGCATATAGAGGGTGGAATTCCAGCGCGTCACATCCTCTTGTTTGAGATGATGGCAGGGCAGGTTCAGAAGTTTTTGATGTAGCTCCAGACTTTGGCAGGCAGAGGCAGAATGGCAAAAGTGTCCTTCAATTTTGCAGGCCACCACAAGCATCTCTTGCACGTTCCTGTCACTTTTAAGTAAATGCTGCATCACCAAATTTATTGTGTGGGCAAAACATGGCATGTTGGAAATTGCCCATATGTAATGCCCACACAATTTTACTGGCATTGTCCAATACCAGAAATCCCCAGGAGAGTCTAAGTGGGGTAAGCCACTGCAAGATGAATTCCCTCAGTTTATCTAAGAGGTTGTTGGCATTGTGCCTCTTACTGAAATCAGAGATACACAGCATAGCCTGCCTTGGAAGAAGCTGGCTTTTTTTGTGATGCTGCTGCTGCAGAAGGCGATGCATCTACCCAGTAAGTTGTCACAGTCATATAGTCCTTAATTTGCCCTGAACTACTTGTCCACATGTCTGTGTTTAAGTGGACAGTAGGTACAACTGCATTTTTATGGCACTGAGGACCCTTTTTCAGACTGTACATCCTGGGTATCGCCTGCCTAGTGAAGTGGAATCTAGATGGATGTTGATACCGGGGACCTAATACCTCCATAAATCATCTAAATCCCACTCCACTGATGGAGGACACCAGACGCACGTCTAACACCAACATACTGTCATACCTCCCAACATTACCCTCTCCAGGAGGGACAAAATGCTCTGTTTCTGGATTTCCCTCCGATGGAATAACTGCCATCACCTGTGTTGAAGCACCTTTCTTATCAATTACCCTATTCGGCACAGGTGATGGCAATCACACATTCAGAGGAAAATCCAGAAACAGAGCATTGTGTCCCTCCTGGAGAGGGTAATGTTGGGAGGTATGTACTGTAGCTGTCAATGCCGCAGTTATCTGCTTTGCCATAGGATGACCGCTGTATTGCTGGTCCTCATCACAAATGTCTGTTGGACCGTCAATTGCTTAGTGAAAGACATAGCAGTGTTTCAACTTCTCCTTTTGGGGGGATGAACGACTCCCAGCAGCAAAAGCAGCAGTGGCAGCAGTAGGTGTAGCTGCAGGCTCCTTTGGAGGAATTCCGAATAGAAGAGGAGTCAATCAAGCTGGTGACTAGGCCTGCAGGACTACCTCCGATCCGGGTAGAGGAGAAACTTGAAGAGGAGTAAATTGCCTGTGTGCTTTTCAGGTGCTTAGATACATCAAGATCAAATAATTTAAGTGTCCCTGGACTGCTTATGGTCCTAGCCACAGTTTCTGAACTAAACAGTGACTTATGAACAAACTTTAGGTGATGCATAAGCGAGGATGTCCTTAGGTGGCCAACAGCCTTACCCTTGCTTATTGCAGCATTGTTGTCCGGATCTGGATAAAAAAATTACAGACCAAAGAGGTGGATTATTTGGTCTTCTGCCCAGGCATGGTGACAGCCTTTTGCATCCCACGGACAACAACTATCTCACCCAGTGCCTCATTTAAGCAAATCACATCACCATCATCAGCATCCTTCTCCTCGTTAACTTCCTCCTCAGCACCAGCTACATCAATATCCTCCTCCTGGTGTGCAACATTGACAACTTCAATATCCAAAATCAGGAACTGGACTGTGGGTGATCCTTCCTTTGGGATTTTTGATGCCATGTCTTTAGAAGGCACAGATGTTTGCTGTGTTTTTGATGACAGCTTAATAGCACAAAAAAATTATATTGGGGGGGGGGGGCTTTGATCATCGTGTGAAACTTAACCACTAGTCATGAACATAGGCCAGTGCCTGAGCCGTTCCTTGCCACTCTGTGTGTACCACAGGACTGGACTACACAGGACACCACCACTGCCACCAGGTCACCACCCCACACTTCTCCAATGCCGAGGTGAAGATGGCAGTGGTTGCAGGGGAATTATATAGAGTTCGAATCTCGCAAGAATCTGACGTCGGGATCATGACGTATTGCCTCATTTTGCTCTCCAACCTTGGTGGGAATTACCGAACGGCTCTCGGATCTCAGTTCAGATCCCTGCCATTCGGTATCGTCCGGATTTCAGAAATCCGGATGCGCTCATCTCTAGTTTCATTCCAGTAATACAATAAACAGTACAAGTTCCCCTTTTCCTTCACAATTCCATAGATTTCCATTCGATACTGTATTCTAAATTTACATTTAGCAGATTTTTTTGGGTTTCAGACATCTGATTTTACTATACAGTGTGTTTGGAGTTAGACTGAAAAATACAAAAGGCCGACTTCTGCTGGCAGTACTTGCAGATTTCTCAGCCAGTGTAGAAACAGTTGGATATTTTGGAGAACAGCTTTGGCCAACTGTACTCTGGCTGATGTTCAGTTTAATGTTGGTAATCAGTCAGTATACTGTAGCAGAAGCTACTAAGTTTTTAATGTTTGATATCTAAATGCAAACTTTTCTCCAAAAGCATTGGAAGCAATTTATGGGCCTGTATTCGGAGATGTACATTAATACAGCTGCAAATGTGCAAGCAGTGACTGTGAGAGATTATGCAAATGTTCCTGACACCTGCATAGCCTCCAACTTTACCTTTTTTGGAAGGTACGGTACCTTTTTTATGGTATGTACCTTTTTTGGGTCTCCAACTGCTCATTGTAAGTATAGGAAAGGGGGCGTGGCTTTGTCCCTTTACCCGTGGCCATTCCCCCCTTTCTGAAATTTTACTGGTTTTTAAAGCTCCATTGTAGGACAACCATGACACATGACACATGCCCAGTCAGCCAATAATCCTTCAACTGCATAAAAATCAGGTTTGCATTCATCTCTGAATCACTTACAGTACTTTACAAATTATGTCACATTGTGTCCCTCAGTTCACATTTTACCACATGGTGGCACAGCCACCATCGTGTTTGCTTCTTTTGCAGCAGTAGCATTTGTGATTGTGTGCCAATGCCATTATTATAAAGTTCTTTTCTGGTGTACAGCCATTCATCCTAATGTGTAATGTTCAAAACCCATAATTGGAGTATATTTAGTTGCTCAAATATCTATGGAGGCTGGTAATGGGCATCTCATTCCTTGCACATTTGTATTCATGGATGTACCTTTATAACAGGAAAGGACTTTGTAGTGGCACTGGCATAAAGTCCCAAATGGGCAACAACCATTATATATACTGTAGTGGTTGCTGATTCTGAGGGGTAAATTAACTTAAACTTCTGAAAATAAAAGAGGTAATGTAACCAATAGCAACCAATCAGATTATGGGCAGGATATTCTACGATCCACCGCCCTACATCACCCCTCTCCTCTGGGTATTGCATTCTTAATAATCGCATATGCACTAACAAGTAATTATTAACGCAAAGGACAGCTCTTCTAAAAAGATCTGTCCTTTGCGATGTGGCTCTGGTGCTGGACTTCAGGGTCTGAGACCCAGAAGTCCCTCTATCTATGCGCAGATTGACAGCCCATCCGTATGGCATGCTTGGAGGGATCTGTGATGCAGCGGAGAGAAGCCCATAGGCTTCTATAGGGTATCGCCAGCAAAAGCTGGTTATACCCTCCGCCGCTCTGCCCCGGCGGAGGGGCATTGGAGCATACAAAAATGCGATAATGGGGTTTTTACAGCATTTTCATTTCTCTATTGCATCCTAGAAAATGATAGACAGAATCCGATTGGTTGTTATCACCTCTTTTCATTTTTAGAAATTTTAGTAAATGTAACCCTCAGAAGCAGCCACTTGGCTTGTTTGGATAACATTTACTGGAGGCTTTCTGTGCTGACTTTCGTTGGGAAAAAAAA
Source organism: Crinia signifera (assembly GCF_055691185.1). Lineage (NCBI taxonomy): Eukaryota > Metazoa > Chordata > Amphibia > Anura > Myobatrachidae > Crinia > Crinia signifera. The sequence continues at coordinate 99,625,013 of NC_139224.1, forward strand.
CTAAGCTCAAAAGATATTTTTAAAACACTGATATTCAATGCCGATCCTTATTGCATTGTACACTCCTCCTCCCGGAACCTCTTACACTCATTCCCCCAATCAGATAACTAGCCCAGGAATATAAATATAATATAAACTATCATTTTTTTTAATCCCTCTATAACTATCCAAACTACTTTCCACAGCCACTTAGTCCTCATCCAATCCAGCAACCCTTCTTCCAACAAACACATTCTTTCAACTATGTCAGAGATTTCCCAAGGATGTTGATCTCATATGGCAATGTCCCAACAATAATGTTATACTATTGCACTTATTTCTTGACTACTTCTTCACAAGGGTATTCTAGGGCAGCTTCAAAAAATGAATTCTGAGCAATAAATGATTAAGCGAAAAGAAATGCTAAAGAAAAATGAGTAAAATAAATGTCATTTATGGGTCAGTACAGATAGGGCCATGGCATACTCTGTAAAGCAAATGCAACAATTCACAATACTGAACATTTGCATATTCATCAGACATTTTTAAACGTAATCATGTGAAAAAAGTGGAGGTTTACAAAGAAGTCAAAAACGTATCTTAAGGCATATATTATGATTTTCCATCTTTTCCCCAAACAATTGAGGAAACTATTGAGTTATATTACATTTTGGGTTTAGTTTTTGAAAAACCCCATGGCTCTGAGTTTTACCACAGCCACAAGTATTTTCCTATGCAATCGGGAGGGGAGAAATTCAGCCACGTTAATTTCAGTAGGAATTAATGGAGCTTCTGTTATGGTTTGGTAGTGACCCTGCAGCCGTGACCGCTATTTATGATGAATGTTATGTCTGTTGTGACCCCACAGCCATGACCCCTGTTTAGGACGGCCATGGCAAACGCTACTCTGACTTGGTTGACTTCTCCAAAAGATGGCTAGCACCTGTAAAGCCAGATCTTTACCTCTAATAGCCACGTTTGGAGGGGCAAATTAGGTCTGCCCCAACTCCGGTGCCACCAGGCTTTACATGGGACAAGGGGCCAGAGAACTTTAATGAGAATGACAAAAAGAAAGCTAACTAAGGGAACCTAACTTACTATAAAGATAATATCTAATGCCACTGTGCTGTACATACTCTAAAGTTTAACTAAATAGCATAAGCGACCGAATCACAAACCCAGGGTCAAATACAAAAGACACAACAAGACGCACAATGCAAGCCACACTAACACAGCAAATTACATAAAGGAAGCCGGAGGTATATGATCCAGGGAAACTGGTTGAGCTGTTTTAAAGTTCTGCTGACACCAACCATCTTATTTGCCGTGACCTGTCCACTCTCCCACTGACGTCCCTCGAAACACCTGGACCAATTCCATTTTGGGAAACCTGCATGATCCCTAATTATTCCAGTATTCAAGAGGAAGAACATCCAAATGGGAAGCTTGAGCCCATGAAATTATAGGGCAATCCAGGACTACTGTGTAACCTGTTTCTGGATACAAACACTTTCCAGAAGAAGTCAGCCTTCTTATTGGAAATTTGAATAATAACATCACGCAAAATATCCCTGTGATATATTATTTTAATTTGTGCACATTGACTTTTTATGTCTAACGATTCATCTTATTATTATTATCATAATTAATAAATTTGTATATTCTTTTTTGAGAACCATAGACTCTTGTCTAATTATTTTACCCATTTTATTAATTAGGGTTGGACAACCCTGTGCCAGCAGCATACCCTCTAACACTGGGGTAGCCAACCCTAGTCCTCGAGAGCTACCAGTGCATGTTTTGCAGGTCTCCTCACAGAATCAAAAGTGAGCTAATTAGCTCCATCTGTGTATCTTTTAAAATGTGTCAGTGATTAATGAGTGCAGATGTGCAGCAACTAGGTTGTCTGGAAAATGTGCACTGTTGGTAGCTCTCGAGGGCTAGGGTTGGCTACCACTGCTCTAATATGTCCCATTGCATTTGGTACACAGTGTATGAGTGCCGTCACCTGAGTTGAAACACCCTTCTCCTCAATTACCTAGTTCCACACAGGTGATGGCAATCATACATTCAGAGGGAAGTCAAGGAACAGAGCGTTGAGTACCGAATGCAATGGGTCATGATGTAGAGTATGCAGCAGCTGTTGATTGCGCACCACACAATACATATATATTCTCTTCACAAAGGTGGAACTAGACTGCTGGAAGCAGTGAGTAATAAACTGAAAGCTAGTCACTGGAGCTGAAGCTTTAACCAGCATCAGAGTCTGCGTCTGCAGTGAATATAACAGGAGCAAGCACCAATCAACACTGCTGGACATGCACAGGCCTCCTGAATCACAAATTACTGCATCTGAGACATAAGGTAGAAAGCTAATTAAGTGACAGCATAGTGCAGAACAATCACACAGAATAGAGCTACAATAGCACAGATTCCCCACAGGAGGCCACCAGCGAGCCCCATACCAGAAACAGAATCTTGGAAAGCTCACAGAAACGGACATAAAAATAATGAGCCACAGTAGCCTTCCAGCAGGTCCAAAAATCAGGGAAATCCCCATGTGTATAAAGTAAATTAAACTATTTAAATGGGGGGGGGGAATCACCTTTTTATTCTACCTTTATTTTTTTTTCTCACATATAAAAGTATTTTTTATGTGATCCAGCTACAGTAGTTCTTTATCACCAGCTGCAGACGCTATGCTTCCTCGACGAACATGTTATACAGGAGGGGACTGCATAACACAAAAAACATACATGTGATCAAACATTCAGTAGCATGTTAGCAATCATACAGTAATTGAACAAATTAAGGTGAATTTCCATACTGGATCCAACTTCACTGCCTTGTTTCAGCATTCGGAGGCTTAACTACGTTTCTGGGTCCATTTGTCTCCCTGCCAGACACGTGCTGTGGTTGCGGTGCCGGGGTACAGTGGCTGTTAGGAGGCAGAGCCCAGGTGCCGGGTTCACACCATGTTGCAGCCGCCATTGTGGAGTGTGGCTGAGCAGGTGTACGCTGCGCTGGGAGGCTAGGTAGTATAATGGATGTGTCCTGGTTCTACATATGCCTCCGGTACAGGGAGCCGCCATGTTGAAGACTAGGATTGTCCAGTTGCTGCTCAGGGCAGTTCTCCAGCCAATCCAGTGTGAGCGATCCGTATGGTAGGCGGGGCTAAGAACACTTGGTGGCCGTCCGAAAATAAACATCTGTCCGAGTCAACTAGAATAAGGGCCTGTGTGTGAAGGCCAGGAAGCAGAGCTGTATGCTAATTTATTCACACATTGAATGCATATGTGGCATATCTAGTAATTATAAAAAATGTTAAAACATTTTATTTACATGTTCTTAATAAATTATTTAATTATTGGGATACTGTTGCAAACCGTTCATTTGTAATAGTATTATTTCTTGGAATGTATACAATAAGCAAACTTTTCCATTAAAACATTGAAAAAAGTTTGCTGCCTAATATTTACTGAAACCTGCTTCACATATAGAATACATTTATATAATTTGTCAAGACTTCTGGAGGAGACATGTTTACCTTTTGATGTGTAATATGCAGAAATAATCAGTATGGTCTATTTCTTAAACAATCCCCTAATCCTACATTGCCATCTTGTGGATGTTTGAGGTCACAATCATACAAGTCTAAACTGACTGTAAAAGATACAGTAAATTAGAAATAAACTAAATACAGTAGCACATAATACTCTACTGCAATATCTTGTGTACTGTATGGAATGGGGGTCATTAACACCAGGGACATGCAGTCAGGGGAGGCAGTGCCTCCCCTGTCATTAATGATTAAAATAATAATAAAATACAAAGAAAATACTTATGACACATATTATGTGTCATAAGTATATGCTTTGTATTATTATAATAATTTTTACTCTATTTGTTTTTTTATTAATTAGTTTAGGAGGCACCAAGAGCGGTGCCTCCCGCTGTCCATATTACAGTAATGGACTGTCAGTTAGACTGTCAGGGGCCGGCAGTGGGCAGGGCTTAGAACAGGGCTGTAAAAGCTAATTGAAAAAAGGTGTATAGGCGGCACCTATATCGGTGCCTCGGTGACAGGGACGTGCATTCTGCCTATATGACAGCACGCCCCTGTCACTGAGACAGATGTGATTGGGCACAGTGGCGCTGTCTCAGTGACAGGGGCGTGCTTTCATATAGGCAGAAAACACGTCCCTGACTGCCACTAAGGAACTTCTATAGGTGCCGCCTATACACTGTCATACAGCGGAGCCCTGGCTCGTCCGCTGACTTGTAATGCGGGCGGGCGGGGAGTGTGTGTGTGGGGGGGAACCGGTGGTGCCGGGCTGGCTTGCCGGGCTCCTCTGCATTCCTCCTCCCGACTTGTAATGCGGGCGGGCGGGCGGGGGGAGAAGCGGCGGCGCCATGTTGGGCTGCCAGGCTCCTCTGCACTCCTCCGCTGACTTGTAATGCGGGCGGGGGGGGGGGGAGAAGCGGCAGCGCCATGCTGGGCTGCCGGGCTCCTCTGCACTCCTCCTCCGCTGACTTGTACTGCGGGCGGGGAGCGGCGGTGCCGGGCTGGGCTGCCAGCTCCCGCTGCCATCTGCTCCCCTTTAGTATCCGGGGTCCCTCTTCCGCCTCCCGCCGGCACTCTGTCTCAGGGTGCCTGTCCCAGGAACGCTCAGGGTGCCTGTCCCAGGAACGCTCAGGGTGCCTGTCCCAGGAACGCTCAGGGTGCCTGTCCCAGGAACGCTCAGGGTGCCTGTCCCAGGAACGCTCAGGTTGCCTGTCACTGCTGCCTGTCGTTCTTCTTGGGTAAGTAAGCAGTGCCTTTTTGTAACGTAATGTGTGTTTAGCACTTGTGGAGGGTGGGGGCTGTGTTTTTTTAAGTGGCACAGGTGTTTGTGTTTGTTTGTGTTAAGGGACAGACTTGTGTGTATTTGTGTCAAGGGACAGACTTGTGTGTGTTTGTGTTAAGGGACAGACTTGTGTGTATTTGTGTTAAGGGACAGACTTGTGTGTATTTGTGTTAAGGGACAGACTTGTGTGTATTTGTGTTAAGGGACAGAAGTGTATAACTGTGTATTTGTGTAAAGTGACAGAGAGGTGTGTACTGTGTTTGTGTAAAATAAGTGTGTTTTTAAATTAACACAGTGTTTGCCTCACCAACCATGAACCTCACCGCACGTCACTGATTAACACATACTTTTCTACCCTTTTGGGAATGGCCGGGAGGCTCCCAAAAATCAAGTCTGCCCCCCCCCCCCCCCCCCCCGTCTTCCCGGAAAGGTGGGAAAGTAGTGTACCCCGCATTTTCATCTGACCTCCGGACCTCCACCTGCCAGCGCTGGAGAGGAACACTGGAAAGCAGGCAAATATGCATTAACAAATCAAACAGCTGATTCTGAGTTGAGGGAAAAGCATAAAAAGCAAGTAACTTTCCACCCGGACAAACCGTGTTACAATGCAAGTAGTACAAACACATGTATTGTTTTTTCAAGCTGGGTAATTATTGGCTTCTTTTGCATGTAGCCCACATGTGCTTGGCAGCTTTATTTTATACTCCAACGCAGATTAGAGTTTGATGATGAGTATGATAATAATAATATTCATTTTATTATTATTATAAATATATATGGCTTTTTTCCAGTAAGATTTAAGGCATTTCAGCAGATAGTAGGAACAAAATAAAGAGATTTTGATTTTTAAAATAATACCAAAATCTTGAACACACTGTGAAAAAGGCATGTCCAAACTGTGGCCCTCAAGCTGTTTTGAAACTATAAGTCCCAGCATGCCTTGCCATACTTTTAGCATTCCCTAAAAGCTAAACTGTGACAAGGTATGATGGGACTTGTAGTTTCACAACAGCTAGAGGGTCATATTTGGACATGCCTGCTGTAAAACGTATTTAGATTTGCATGAAATACAGAGACCATGGAGATAATCCAAAGGTGTGGCAGCCATTTTGAGTCATCAATTGCAATGATTATTTACGGTATCCAGGTGAGGCAGCCATGTTAGGTGACTTATATAGGATTATACTATGCAGAATAGGTGAGAAGATTAGGCTGGAGGAAAGAAGATTTTGTACCCGCCAAAGGAAACACTTTTTTTATGGTCAGGGCAGTAAAAATATGGAAATCTCTTCCAGAAGAAGTGGTATCAGCAGACACAAAAAATACATTTAATTTAAGGTTGGACAAGCATTTATTGGATAAAAACACCCACTCAAGTAGGAAGATTTTTAAGCAGGGAGAAAACAGTTACATAGCTTAAAGTCTGGACTTAGCCTGTAACAACTGTGGTGTAACGCCTGTCTTCTTCTTATTCATCTCATTACAGGTATTTAAACTGTACATGCCATTGCCAGTATTGAGTCACCACCTATAATAATGCATACTGCATTATTATAGGTATTTAAACTGTACATGCCATTGCCAGTATTGAGTCACCATCACTCTGCCTTACATACTGCATTATTATAGGTAATTGTGCAATTGTATTAAGAATTAAAGTGAGTTAGAATGTATTAGTGGCTGGAATGGTATGTAACCTCTTACCATTTGTTTATCTTAGGTTTATTGCTAGTGGGAGAGGGGCTCTGGCTGTGTGGGGTCTCAATCAATTAACTTAGAAACAGCTTTTAGTATTTATTAAGAATACCAGGCTGACCACAGCCTGGCTGACCATTGAGAGCTGACTATTGATTTTTTGTCAGATTTTAAAGTAAGAAGATTATTAAGTAGGGAGAAAGTAGTTACATAGCTTAAAGTCTGGACTTAGCCTGGACTTAAACTGGACAGAAACTGCAAACCAACTTGACATCTTGGTATAAAAGTGACTCAGAAAGACAGAAAACAACAGCAACTTAGAAAACCAAGGGACTACTTTGAGTGAGCTCAGTTCATTCTCACTACATACTACTCCTGGCTGCTTAATCTGGCTATTCAGCCATAATATCACCATTTCTACAACTGCTAAAACTTTGAAATTCACTCTTTACACTTGTATCTGCACTGTCTGTTTTGAAAATGCACAGCTGTACCTCTAATGACTTCACCTCTCCTGTTCTTCTATTGATAGTAGGTGTCCCCCAACATTTTATTCTTGCCCCTCTTCTTCTCTATCTCTACACGTCCACTCTGGGTGAGTTTATTTGCTCACTCGACTTCCACTATCACCTCTATGCTGATAATACTAAAATCTTCCGCTCCTTTCCTGATCTCTCTCCCTCTATCCTCACTCATATCTCCAACTGTCTCTCTGTTGTCTACTCTTGGATGACCCAGCGCTTTTTTTAGACTTAAAGGGGGAAATTTACTAATATGGATTCGTAGAAAAAAGGTGTATTCGTAGGCAGAAATACACCTTTTTTTTACGAATTTGTATTTTTGGGATTTACAATCCCAAAAATACAACAATTCGTAGTCCTAAAGATGGAACATTCGTATTTGTATTTACAAATACGAATGTCTACACCATCGATAGGATACGACAGAAATCACCATTCAAAAGAATGGTGGTTTCTGATTTACTAAGCAGCCGTACTGACAATACGGCTGCTAAGTGGTGTGAAACACCCACGCAAATACGACAGGAAAATAGAACACCATTTTCCTGTTCTATTTGCGTTTTAGCCTGCACGGATCAGTCAGATCCGTGCAGGCTACAGTGTAAAAAAATAGAAAAATAAATAAATAAAAAAAAAAAACGGCGTGGGGTCCCCCCCACAGCCGTAACCAGCACCAGGCTGAAGGAGCCGGGGCCGGTAATTAAAAATCAGGGAGCCCGACAAATAGGGGCTCCCCGATTTTTAACAACCAGCCCCAGGCTCCAGGTCCGGGGCTGGTTCCCAAAATACGGGGGACAAAATGACTAGGGGTCCCCCGTATTTCAAGAACCAGCCCCAGGCACAACCAGCCGGCAGGCTAATGCCACAGCCGGGGGGAGACTTTTTATGCAAGTCCCCCCGGCCAAAGCATTAACCCTACCGACCAGTCAGCCTGGCCAGGGGCCCTGGGGGAGTGGGGACCCCCCCAATAAAGGGGTCCCCCCCCTCCAGGACTTACCTGACCAGGCTGAAGCCTGGTGCTGTCCCCGATGCCCCTGGGCGGTGGGCATCGGGCTGATTTTGTTGTAAAAAATAGATAAACCATTGTTTTTTACTGTGGCACTACAAGTGCCAGCAAGCCTCCCCAGCAAGCTGGGACTTGGAGAACCACAAGTCCCAGCCTGCTGGGCATTAAAGGGCCCGCTGGCACTTGTAGTTCTACAGTTAAAAAAATAGTGCACAAAACACACTGACACACTTTTAAAATAAAACTTTATTACACACAAAGCCCACACATACTAATACTTACCTATCTTCTCTCCGTAGGTAGCCCAGGTCCTGTGTCGTCTTCTGGATCCATGTCGACGTCCTTCTTCATGTCGACGTCGCTGTCGGCGATGGCGTCCGGATCCGACGAAATCCATTTGGGAAGCTGTGGAAGGAAACCATACTCACCTGTCCCAGCGCGACGTAGTCCAGGTAAGGGTCTTTGCAAAAAAACAAACCGACACCCGAAACCAGACCGGACTGACGGAGACGCAGGTGTGTTTGTTTACATCGTGCGGCTCCGCCTCCCGAATGCCGCTATTGGCCGCCTTGTGGCCTAGCGGCTCCTGATTGGCCGCTAGGCCGCAAGGCGGCCAATAGCGGCATTCGGGAGGCGGAGCCGCACGATGTAAACACCGTGCGTCTCCGTGTCCGGCTGGTTTCGGGTGTCGGTTTGTTTTTTTGCAAAGACCCTTACCTGGACTACGTCGCGCTGGGACAGGTGAGTATGGTTTCCTTCCACAGCTCCACATGGATTTCGTCGGATCCGGACGGGGACGCCATCGCCGACAGCGACGTCGACATGAAGAAGGACGTCGACATGGATCCAGAAGACGACACAGGACCAGGGCTACCTACGGAGAGAAGATAGGTAAGTATTAGTATGTGTGGGCTTTGTGTGTAATAAAGTTTTATTTTAAAAGTGTGTTAGTGTGTTTTGTGCACTATTTTTTTAACTGTAGAACTACAAGTGCCAGTGGGCCCTTTAATGCCCAGCAGGCTGGGACTTGTGGTTCTCCAAGTCCCAGCTTGCTGGGGAGGCTTGCTGGCACTTGTAGTGCCACAGTAAAAAACAATGGTTTATCTATTTTTTACAACAAAATCAGCCCGATGCCCACCGCCCAGGGGCATCGGGGACAGCACCAGGCTTCAGCCTGGTCAGGTAAGTCCTGGAGGGGGGGGACCCCTTTATTGGGGGGGTCCCCACTCCCCCAGGGCCCCTGGCCAGGCTGACTGGTCGGTAGGGTTAATGCTTTGGCCGGGGGGACTTGCATAAAAAGTCTCCCCCCGGCTGTGGCATTAGCCTGCCGGCTGGTTGTGCCTGGGGCTGGTTCTTGAAATACGGGGGACCCCTAGTCATTTTGTCCCCCGTATTTTGGGAACCAGCCCCGGACCTGGAGCCTGGGGCTGGTTGTTAAAAATCGGGGAGCCCCTATTTGTCGGGCTCCCTGATTTTTAATTACCGGCCCCGGCTCCTTCAGCCTGGTGCTGGTTATGGTTGTGGGGGGGACCCCACGCCGTTTTTTTATTTTTTTTATTTATTTTTCTATTTTTTTTACACACCGCAGCCTGCACGGATCTGACTTGATCCGTGCAGACTGCTAGAAATAATTCGTATTAGCAGCCGTATATACGGCCGCTAATACGAATCATTACACCATCGGAGGGTTACAAAGCAGTCGTATCTGACTGCTTTGTAAATCCCCCTCCGGAACACGACTTTGCATACGACTGAAACAGTCGTATGCAGTCGTAGGGAAAATACTAATACGAAAAACTCGGTTTTTCATATTAGTAAATTTCCCCCAAAATATCAAAGACTAAGCTGACCTCTTCCCACCCTCCTGCATAAAACCTGACAATCTCTCATCCTAACATTTTTATGCTCACTTCTTTCCCTTCTGTGTCACCACTGTCTGTCTAACCCTCCCCTTTAGAATGTAAGCTCTTGCGAGCTGGGCACTCTCTCCTCATGTGCCTTTCTAAGAATAGATGAACTGGTCTAACTGGGGAGGATTCATTGCTTCTTATTTGAGGAACAGTGTCATTTTTCAGCCTCCAGCGGTGAATAATTGGAAATACCATTTGCTTGCACTGTGACATATATTATTTATGCAGGGAAGGGGAGGGGGATTTTTGAGAGTAATGCTGCACTGATTGGTGGTATAGTACTACCTGTAGAAAATAACTTTTTTTAATTATATAATTTTTTAGTTTGTTCTGTGATAACTGACATAAACCTGGATTATTAGGTATATATATCACAGGACACTCCTATTGTTTTGGTTTTTGAGTGCCTTTTTAATTGACTGTCAGTGGTGCACCCCCTGAGGAAAACAATCAGATTGTTGTGGGTAAGAGAGGCAGGGAGAAAAAGAAATCTCTTGGTGGGGGCACCCTTATTTCACAGAAAATGAGTGTGTAATTACGGAATTAAAAATATAATTTTTAATAAGTATGTATTAAAATAGATTATGATAGTTCCTTGTCACACAAAAGTTATTTAAAATCTGCAACACTGCAAAAATATAAACATAATTGAAGGTCAATTGCGCCTATTGTATAGGCCTATTGGAGACAGATTTGGTAGGGATACCAGGTGTGAGCCTCATTTGTTCTAATTTATACCATGATGTGTGTGGCTGCTAAAACAGCTAGGCTCACGGCTAAATGCAGCGGGCTCCCTGCATTAGCCCCGAGCCTCGCTGTTTGGGAGAATCCCCGCCATCCTGTGACAGCAAAGATTCCCCCAGAACATTAAATAAGGTGAGAGGCTGGCATGGGGGTTAAACGGCAAGAGTCGCTTGTTTTCGGCGATCCACAGCGTTTAACCCCCTTGCTGGTCACATTGAATACGGACCATAGTATTGCACAATGGCCTATATAGCTGACTGTGAATGCAGTTTGGTGTCCTGGACTCCCAACCTTTTATTTTTTTTGTTCATAATAAAAGAAATATAAAATACAGAAATAGGTGAAATAAAAAGCTCTGCATCCTAATGAACTTGGGCTTCCTTTTTTGGTCCTGACAGTCTGAATGCTTGAACAGTTTATAATATTCGTTACTTGTGTAATTTCATGGCGGCAGGCTACGCTACGTTTGCAGCGTAGGCTAAGCTACATTGTCAGCCTAGCCCAATGGCTGCCTAGCGTAGTCAGTGTGGTAACTCCTCAGCATCCCTGTGTAGTCAGTGTAGTGTCCCCGTCAGGCAGCTAGTCACTGTACTGTCCCCGGGAGCTGCAGCTCTGTCCCCGGGAGCTGTGGCTCTGTCCGCGGCAAGCCTAATGAGCGCCTCTCACACCGCGTCGGTAATCGCCAGATCCCCTGTGCTGGCGGATGCTGGCAGAGAGGGGATCATGCGGGTGCCGGAGGAGAGGCGCTCCATCTGTCTGATACCCCTTTTACACCAAAAACCCTGGTCCGACCCTGGTCTTTGAACGCTGGAGTTTCAAGGGTCTGACCCTGCTTTATACTGCATTTACACAGCACTTCGACCTGGGTCGGACCTGGGTCTGCACCATTTACACTGAACCTGGGTCAGCCCTGCCTTTCCTTGTTGATATATATATATATATATATATATACTGGGGGGTTACGGGTGACACTCACTATGAAGGTCAGTTAGAGCTGGGGTGCACACTCAGAAGTCCTTACGGAAGGACCAAATGAATACGTGGGTACAGAAATGAGGCCACTCGCCAGACTGAAGAATGATTTCAAAATTCCATTTATGTTTATTTAATTACGCTGCCACACCATTTTGGTCAACGTTTCGGCTCACCAACTGAGCCTTTATCAAGACATGTGTACAGCTTCAGTGCATACATCAACACATGGACACCTATAATATATACAAAAAGTGCAATGAATATATGTACCAAACATTTGGGATTTTATAGCATATCAATATATTCAATATAACTAGTCACAGAGAAAGTCACTCTAATTATCAGACTTAGTACAACCGATTTCAATGTTACACACGGTAACCATATAGAGTTCATAATTAATCACAGTATAGCGTGACCTTCAAATTTAAGACTAAAGTCCCCAAAGAGTAAAGTGCAGTGCAATACAAAAATACATTTATTTAGAATAAGGTGCAGAGAGCGCAGCCCACCAAAGCCCACCACTGACAAAACCAAGAGCTTACCTTATGCTCGTAGAGCACAGAGTGCACGCCATGGACCGCATGCAATTGCGGCGTGTGTGCTTCCTATACTAACTTCCCTATTTATTCCGGTGAGTGGAACGCATCGCGTTCCCTCAGTGACACGCACCGCCATTTTAGATATGACGAACAGCGTGTCACGTGACCGCTTACCCCGGTCACATGCTATTACAGCGCTCCTTTTGTTAATGGTGTTACTATGGACACCAAACTACGCTATTCTAGCTAGCACTATTTACTTGAGCGGGTCACATTAACTATTCACAGGGATTTTTAACCATTTCAACAATATCTTCACATAATCATTTTACATGTGAAGAATAAGAGCAGGTACTGGTCAGTCAATGGTGGTTTTAGTAAGGCGCAATCGGCTTCCTCACATACATACAAATCCATATCAGCCCCATTACATTAGTACATATAAACCAACATATAACATACAAAAAATATATATATTTTAAAATTATTTTTTAGAGGATTTAATTTATCAACATAATATAAGCATAAACAGTGTGTCGCTGCAAGGCCTATCATATCAGTCCTGTATCTATCAGTAATTCATAATAGTAATTCATCAGACATTTACAAACTATATCTAAAGAAAAACCGCCAATGAATTACATTCATTCAAGCCTCTAGGGGCGATAGTATCCAATTTTGCTATCCACCTCGCCTCCCTTTGTAGGAGGGCACGTCCCCGATCACCCCCTCTTTCTGCGAGGGGTTCCCAGTCGATTATCATGTATTTTAAAGCCGATATTTGATGGTTTTCTTTTAGGAAATGTACCGCCACAGGTTTATCAGAAACTCCAGTTTTATATGCCAATCTTATCGATGATCTATGCTGCGTCATTCTTTCTCGGAATGTTCTAATGGTTTTACCCACATAAAGAAGCCCGCAGGGGCATTTGAGGTAATATACAACATGATCCATCATACATGTTAAACGGTGACTCAGCATGATGTTTTTGCCACTGTGTGGGTGGTTGAAAGAGCGGCCTGTGATGAGCGCCCGACAAGTTGTACACCCCAAACATCTGAAGCAACCAACCTGTTGTGATAACCAAGTGGGTTTGGGTTTCACAGGTTGTATATGCTTGTATATGCATGTTTGGTCGCAAGAGGTAGTCCTTGAGATTACGGCCTCTTCTTACACTTAGCAACGGTGGTGTTGTCTCCATTTTAGAGAAGGCTGGATCTGAGGCAAAGATATGCCAGTTCTTCTTGATGCCATGTTGTACTCTTTTCAGAGCAGTGTCACATACTGTACTCAGTACCATACTAGGCGGCTTTCTCTTTTGTAGGCCCTCAGACTTTTGTAGCTGGAATTTTATTCTGGCTTTATTTAGACAGTTGTCAATGTCCTGCCTCCTGTACCCACGTTCTTTAAACCTGTGTGCGCATTCCAAGATTTGTTCCTCGGCTTTCATAGAATTTGAATTATTCCGTAATATACGTAAAAATTGGGAGATCGGTAGTTTAGATTTAAGGGATTCTGGGTGGTGGCTTGTCGCCCATAGCATGGTATTCCTATCAGTGGGCTTTCGAAACAAAGTATATCCAAGTCTACCATTGTCCTTATACAAAGTAACATCCAAGAAGTTTATAGATGACAAGCTACTTTCAGATGTAAATCTGATAGGGTGCTCAAGGGAATTAAGGTGTGCAACCATATCCACAAATGATTGCTCACTACCATTCCATAATAAAATAATGTCATCGATAAACCTCTTGTAATACAAGATTTGAGACTGAAATTTCGACAGTATGTGTTCATTCTCATATTTCTGCATAAAGATATTCGAGTATGCTGGAGCTAAATTCGACCCCATAGCGGTCCCCGATAACTGGATATAATATTCCTTTTGGTATAAAAAATGGTTATTGCGTAATACCAAACCCAGCAATTCCAACATAAATCCAATCGGGGGGCCGCTATAGGGTCCATCCAGCATTTTTTCTTCAACCGCCTGAATCCCCATATCATGGGGTATCACTGTATACAACGAACAGACATCAAGAGATGCCAATCTAGTACTTTCAGAAATATTAGTAAATTGTTCAATGTCATTTAAGAGGTGGCCAGTATCACGTAAATAGCTCTTATCCGTGATTACAAGTGGCTGAAGGAAGTAATCCAAAAACTGGGCAATAGGTTGTAGTATTGATCCTCTAGCAGAAATTATTGGTCGCCCAGGAGGGTCGACCAATGATTTGTGCACTTTAGGCAACAAATAGATCATGGGGCACAAGGGGTATTCAACAGTTAAGTAGTCTCGGACATTGTCATCTATCCAAGTTTTAGTGTGACCAATTTTAATCACTGCATCCGTTTCCCTTTTTATTCGGGGCATAGGGTTAAAACCTAATTTAAGGTAAGTATGTGAGTCAGATAGTTGCCTCTTGACTTCTACATCGTATTTTATTGAGTCCAACAAGACTACTGCACCCCCTTTATCCGCATTACGTATAGTAATAGTTGTATTTTCTCTCAAATCACGTAAGGCTGTTCTTTCTGCCTTACTCAGATTATCATATGAAACATGTGTATCAGTTTTCCCCAATACCTCATGGTTCACCATTCTAACAAAGTTTTTAATACTAATGTTATTCGAGGCGGGGTCAAAAGTACTCCTGTTCTTAAACAAGCTGTTTGTGGGTATTTGTGGGCGGTTATCTCTACTGTCAAAGAACTCGCGTAATCTTAATTTTCTCCCCATTTTATGTAGGTCAACAGACCATTTAAATGGGTCTAATTTATTTGTTGGAATAAAAGACATGCCCTTTGACAGCAGAGATTCCTCTGCCTCAGAAAGTTTATGTGCGGATAAGTTGAATATTAATTCCCTTTTTGACCCTTTTTGTTTTTGTTCTTTCCTTGAGATCCTCCCCCTTCTTGGGTGGGGTCTCGTTTTGCGTTTATCCTGGACCGTGTACCTGCCCCTAAAAAAGCCCCAGACGGAGGTTTTTCTCCTCCTGAAAAATCTCTCTCAGAGGAAGACGAGTATCGATTGTCAGACACAGATCGGTCGCCACGAGGACGGCCTTGTCGTCTATTACCAGTAAATCTGGGACGTGTAGTGTCACCTGATAACCAACGGTATACACCGTGGTGTTTGTAATCCATTTCGACACTCTCAAGTTTTTTTCTTTTGAATGATATTAAATCAATTTGGAATTTATCGATCTGTGTCTGCAACTTCGACATCCAATCCTCCTTTTTATCATTTTTTAGAGTAGCTAAATATTCTGTGTTGTATATTTGAATTTCACTTTTAATTTTTGCCAATACGGTACCAACCTCTTCGATAACCAAAATTAATAAATCTAGTGAGCATTTATTTAACACCCCACACCATCGGACGCAAAACGCAGGGTTCTTACGGCCGATGGTGGGGGTATTGCTCACTCTAAAGCCACGTGGTATCTGTTTTTTCCGAAAATATTCGGACAAAAACTGTCCATGTAGGACCAACTCCACTTCACGTCTTTTAAGTTTCAACAATTTATGAAAGACATCAATTGGAGTCTGCTCAGGCAGTTTATCAAAGTCTATACGGTTGAATAACACTTTCTCAATCTCATCGTCAGTTAGACTGACTAAATGGCTTTCCGCCTCACTAAGTAAGGCATCATCCAATATCCCCAAATTATGGGCCATAATGCAGAAATGTAAATGAACACACACTGTCCAATAAGACCATGCAGCTATATATGACACACCAAAACAATATATAAATCAACAATAATTGTTATACATACTGTCTCCTCTATTAATCCGTGGATGTTGCCACTGTATCACGCTATGTTGTATTAAATATAAGGAATAATTTTCTTCATTCAATGATAAGACAATAGTTTTCCAACATATCAGTCCAATGTTTTAGGGTGCCGACCCAAGGAGTATTTTGTAGATATCCTGGTATACTGGGGGGTTACGGGTGACACTCACTATGAAGGTCAGTTAGAGCTGGGGTGCACACTCAGAAGTCCTTACGGAAGGACCAAATAAATACGTGGGTACAGAAATGAGGCCACTCGCCAGACTGAAGAATGATTTCAAAATTCCATTTATGTTTATTTAATTACGCTGCCACACCATTTTGGTCAACGTTTCGGCTCACCAACTGAGCCTTTATCAAGACATGTGTACAGCTTCAGTGCATACATCAACACATGGACACCTATAATATATACAAAAAGTGCAATGAATATATGTACCAAACATTTGGGATTTTATAGCATATCAATATATTCAATATAACTAGTCACAGAGAAAGTCACTCTAATTATCAGACTTAGTACAACCGATTTCAATGTTACACACGGTAACCATATAGAGTTCATAATTAATCACAGTATAGCGTGACCTTCAAATTTAAGACTAAAGTCCCCAAAGAGTAAAGTGCAGTGCAATACAATAACAAAAGGAGCGCTGTAATAGCATGTGACCGGGGTAAGCGGTCACGTGACACCCTGTTCGTCATATCTAAAATGGCGGTGCGTGTCACTGAGGGAACGCGATGCGTTCCACTCACCGGAATAAATAGGGAAGTTAGTATAGGAAGCACACACGCCGCAATTGCATGCGGTCCATGGCGTGCACTCTGTGCTCTACGAGCATAAGGTAAGCTCTTGGTTTTGTCAGTGGTGGGCTTTGGTGGGCTGCGCTCTCTGCACCTTATTCTAAATAAATGTATTTTTGTATTGCACTGCACTTTACTCTTTGGGGACTTTAGTCTTAAATTTGAAGGTCACGCTATACTGTGATTAATTATGAACTCTATATGGTTACCGTGTGTAACATTGAAATCGGTTGTACTAAGTCTGATAATTAGAGTGACTTTCTCTGTGACTAGTTATATTGAATATATTGATATGCTATAAAATCCCAAATGTTTGGTACATATATTCATTGCACTTTTTGTATATATTATAGGTGTCCATGTGTTGATGTATGCACTGAAGCTGTACACATGTCTTGATAAAGGCTCAGTTGGTGAGCCGAAACGTTGACCAAAATGGTGTGGTAGCGTAATTAAATAAACATAAATGGAATTTTGAAATCATTCTTCAGTCTGGCGAGTGGCCTCATTTCTGTACCCACGTATATATATATATAGATATAGATAGATATATATAGATATCTATAGATATATAGATATATATATCTATAGATATCTATATATATATAGATATATATATATATATATATATCTATATAGATATATATCCAATAAGAAATAGGGAGCGCACTCACCAGACTTTTTCAGAGTCCTTTGTTAAAAAGCAAGACTTTAATGACACATCTTTAAAAGGTTAGTCGACGTTTCGGGTCCACATCAGACCCTTTGTCAAGACACAGCAACCACAGGTATCCCAGAGACAGCTGTCTGGTGAGTGCGCTCCCTATTTCTTATTGGATATTATTGGTCCTTATGGAAAATGTTTGGAACCTGAGCTCCTGGGCACCCCAGCATATACCCCAGCATATACCTATTGAATTTTGAGAGTGCTACTTTCCCACTACAATATATATCTATAAGGGATGTGGGTGCTGTTTGCACCCCATTCCTAGGAATGGCGAGTGTGTTGGTACTTCTGTATCTATATATTTGGGTTGATTTTTAATTAACCTCTGTTACTGTGATCATAGCTTTCTCATGCACCCTTGATAAGCTCATTTACCTGAAACCTGTGACAGCTGCCCCTTTAATACTAATTCAGGTGCTGTGTTTGGGATTGTCTCACCTTATAAAAGCCATGTTACTTGGCAGTTGAGCATTAACCCAGGAAAAAAAACACATGTTCATTTTAGCTATGATGTGTAAGCAGGTGCCAGGTTCCCAAGAAAACCAGTTACTAGTGTAGGACTTGCAGTGAAATGGGGTCCCTTGGCGATGGGCTGCAAGCTTAAATGCATTGATCAATTCATGAACTAAAACCCCATTATTTATTTATTGATTATTTGAATGCTAAGGTGAGTTAGTTTGTTGTAGTGAGTGCTGGGCCCCCTGTGTTTGTATTTACTAGAGTTTGTGGTCACAGGCCACCGCACCCCACCCTGGGATGTGGGTGCTGTTTGCACCCCATTCCTAGGAATGGCGAGTGTGTTGGTACTTCTGTATCTATATATTTGGGTTGATTTTTAATTAACCTCTGTTACTGTGATCATAGCTTTCTCATGCACCCTTGATAAGCTCATTTACCTGAAACCTGTGACAGCTGCCCCTTTAATACTAATTCAGGTGCTGTGTTTGGGATTGTCTCACCTTATAAAAGCCATGTTACTTGGCAGTTGAGCATTAACCCAGGAAAAAAACACATGTTCATTTTAGCTATGATGTGTAAGCAGGTGCCAGGTTCCCAAGAAAACCAGTTACTAGTGTAGGACTTGCAGTGAAATGGGGTCCCTTGGCGATGGGCTGCAAGCTTAAATGCATTGATCAATTCATGAACTAAAACCCCATTATTTATTTATTGATTATTTGAATGCTAAGGTGAGTTAGTTTGTTGTAGTGAGTGCTGGGCCCCCTGTGTTTGTATTTACTAGAGTTTGTGGTCACAGGCCACCGCACCCCACCCTGGGATGTGGGTGCTGTTTGCACCCCATTCCTAGGAATGGCGAGTGTGTTGGTACTTCTGTATCTATATATTTGGGTTGATTTTTAATTAACCTCTGTTACTGTGATCATAGCTTTCTCATGCACCCTTGATAAGCTCATTTACCTGAAACCTGTGACAGCTGCCCCTTTAATACTAATTCAGGTGCTGTGTTTGGGATTGTCTCACCTTATAAAAGCCATGTTACTTGGCAGTTGAGCATTAACCCAGGAAAAAAAACACATGTTCATTTTAGCTATGATGTGTAAGCAGGTGCCAGGTTCCCAAGAAAACCAGTTACTAGTGTAGGACTTGCAGTGAAATGGGGTCCCTTGGCGATGGGCTGCAAGCTTAAATGCATTGATCAATTCATGAACTAAAACCCCATTATTTATTTATTGATTATTTGAATGCTAAGGTGAGTTAGTTTGTTGTAGTGAGTGCTGGGCCCCCTGTGTTTGTATTTACTAGAGTTTGTGGTCACAGGCCACCGCACCCCACCCTGGGATGTGGGTGCTGTTTGCACCCCATTCCTAGGAATGGCGAGTGTGTTGGTACTTCTGTATCTATATATTTGGGTTGATTTTTAATTAACCTCTGTTACTGTGATCATAGCTTTCTCATGCACCCTTGATAAGCTCATTTACCTGAAACCTGTGACAGCTGCCCCTTTAATACTAATTCAGGTGCTGTGTTTGGGATTGTCTCACCTTATAAAAGCCATGTTACTTGGCAGTTGAGCATTAACCCAGGAAAAAAAACACATGTTCATTTTAGCTATGATGTGTAAGCAGGTGCCAGGTTCCCAAGAAAACCAGTTACTAGTGTAGGACTTGCAGTGAAATGGGGTCCCTTGGTGATGGGCTGCAAGCTTAAATGCATTGATCAATTCATGAACTAAAACCCCATTATTTATTTATTGATTATTTGAATGCTAAGGTGAGTTAGTTTGTTGTAGTGAGTGCTGGGCCCCCTGTGTTTGTATTTACTAGAGTTTGTGGTCACAGGCCACCGCACCCCACCCTGGGATGTGGGTGCTGTTTGCACCCCATTCCTAGGAATGGCGAGTGTGTTGGTACTTCTGTATCTATATATATATATATATATATATATATATATATATATATATATACACATATCTATATAGAGATATATATATATATATATATATATATATATCTCTTATATATTTGGCTACATCTGTCACTCAAAGTGTGTCTGGAGCTGTAACGCTGGGTTGTGGACTTCCATCTTAATTTATGATTGTCATCACCTGTTTTAAACAGGGTAATTGATAGAAAGGTGTTTAAGCACAGGTGATGGTAATCCATAAATTAAGAAGAAAGTCCAGAAACAGAGCAATGTGTCCCTCCTGGAGAGGGTCATGTTGGGAGGTATGCACCTCCCTCCCCCCCCCCCACATTCACGGCATCCCCACAATTAAATGGCACATGCAAAACACTGACATGGCTATGGTCGACAATGAAAAAGGTTCTTCACTTTTTCAATGTTTTCATATTCATTCTCATGTGTCAACATGGACACCAATGAAGTGCCACACTTATGTCAACATTTACATGTGTTGACCTTTCTGTGTTGATTTTTTCTTGTGGCAATTCGCGGCAACTCCCCGCGACCCCCCTCCCGCAATTTGCAGCACACCCCCCGCAATTCGCGTCACCCCCGGTGACTCCCGCGATTCGCGGACCCACCCCGTGACACCCCCCCTCCTGCGATTCGTGGCACCCCGCGACCCCCCCTCCCACAATTCGCGCCAACCCCCAGGCCCCCCCTCCCGCGGTTCACGGTGCCCCCACGACCCCCCCTACCGCGATTCCCCACCACTGACCCCCCCTCCTGTCATTGCGGCAACCCCTTGCCCCCGCGACCCACCCTCCCATGATTCACTGCAACCCCCCGCGCCCCCCCCCTCCCACAATTTGCGGCACCCCCCCCCCTGCGACCCCCCCTCCCGCAATTCGCGGCATCCACCCAGGACCCCTCCTCCCGTGATTCGCGGACACCCCTCACCTCCTCCCTCCCCCCCACCCCCGTGCACGATTCACGACAACCCCAGGATTAAATGGAACATGCAAAACATTGGCACGGCTATGGTCGACAATGAAAAAGGTTGACATGAGTTTTTGAAGATTTATTTTTCTTTTTTTAATGTTTTCATATTCATTCTCATGTGTCGACATGGACACCGATGAAGTGCCACACTTATGTCAACATTTACATGTGTTGAACTTTCTGTGTTGATTTTTTCTTGTGGCGATTCGCGGCACCCCCCGCGACCCCCCTCCCGCGATTTGCAGCACACCCCCCGCAATTCGTGGCACCCCCGGTGACTCCCGCGATTTGCGGACCCACCCCGTGACACACCCCCCTCCTGCGATTGCGGCACCCCGCGACCCGCCCTCCCACGATTCGCGCCAACCCCCTGGGCCCCCCCTCCCGCTGTTCACGGTGCCCCCCACGACCCCCCTACCACGATTCCCCACCCCTGACCCCCCTCCTGTCATTGCGGCAACCCCCCGCCCCCGCGACCCCCCCCCCTAATTCACGGCATCCACCCACGGCAGCACCCCTAAGCCCCTCTTTAGTCCCCCGTATACTCACACACCCCTATCACTACCCAGCTTCCTGCTCTCCTGAACCGTAACTTCCACCACTGGGGAGTCGCTGACGCTGTTTTGCCCACATGCCCCTATCATGCCTCATAGCCCAGCCTCCTGCTCTCATGCACCCTAACTCCCACCCAGTAGGAGGAGACAGTGACTAAGGGCCACCATCCTGTACTCCTGTACTGCCACGCTGGACCCTCACCCACTGGCAGAAGCTGCACAGTATCTCCCACCCTCCTCTTTAGTCCCCCTTATGCCCACACACCCCTATCACTACCCAGCCTCCTGTTTTCCTGTGTCGTGACCTCCACCAGTGGGGAGCCGCTGACTCAGAAACACCCTACTTTACTATTGCACACACACACCTAAACAACATGCACACACAGCCCCCCCCCCCCCACACCCACAAATGTCACTGTACCCTCCACACTATCAATGTACATCTTGCTCTGTAACCGCTTTTTAATTAAACAAAACAATACACACACCCCCTTCCACATCATATGCTCTCTATTTAACACATTTCACCTATAACTCAAGTTGCAATACAGGCCATCTTTCATACAATTCTAACCATCTTTCTCATATGCAAATGTTCACAAATTAAGGGGGCGTAGCCCCTTACAACGGTGTGAAGAGCGCCCGTAGGGCGCGATGAATCACCTAGTATATATATATCTATATATATATATATATAGATATAGATATATATATATAGATATATATATATACTGTATATCTATATATAGATATCTATATATCTATATATATATAGATCTATATAGATCTATCTATATAGCTTGGAGGGGGTAGAGGGGGGAAGCTGTCCCCGGGTGCTGTGGGGGTAGAGGGGGGAAGCTGTCCCCGGGTGCTGCGGGAGGAGGGGGGTCCCTGCGGCTACTGAGTGGAGATGGGGTACCTGTCAGCGGCCAGCCTGACACGGCGCTGCCACTGCTGTATCTCCCCCGCTGCTGTATCTCTTGCGGCGGATGGCGGTGTCGGCGGTCCCTCGGCGGTCAGTGTCGGTGGTCCCTCTGGCGCAGGGGAAAAGACCCTATGATTGCCGGCGCTGCTGTATCTCCCCCCGGCGGCCGGTCCTTGCGGCGGATGGACAGTCAGTGTCGGCGGTCCCTCTGGCGCAGGGGAAATAGTACTATTTCCCCTGCGCCAGAGGGACCGCCGACACTGACTGTCCATCCGCCGCAAGGACCGGCCGCCGGGGGGAGATACAGCAGCGGCAGCGCCGGCAATCATAGGGTCTTTTCCCCTGCGCCCGAGGGACCGCCGACACTGACCGCCGACACCGCCATCCGCCGCAAGAGATACAGCAGTGGCAGTGCCGTGTCAGGCTGGCCGCTGACAGGTACCCCATCTCCACTCAGTAGCCGCAGGGACCCCCCTCCTCCCGCAGCACCTGGGGACAGCTTCCCCAGCACTGCATGCTGTGGACCCGCTGCGGGTGCCTGGACCCGCAGCGGGACCATTTACACCGCCATTTACAGGACCTGGGTAGAGGACCCGTGTAAATGGACACGGATACCCCCCATTTACACCGCCGAGGATCCGGGTCTGACCCGCCGCTGACCCGGATTTTTCGGCGGTGTAAAAGGGGTATGAGATGCAGGAGTGCCTCAGACGCTTGTTCTGCCTGTGTCCTCTTCAGGGAGACGGACAGGGTTAGGGGTTCGGTAGCATGTGCGTCTCCTGTGCAAGTGCATCTCATGCAAATAAAGAACGCATTTGCCAGTGCTCCATGTTACATACTGGCAAATGCCTCCATTTCAAACCCCCACTATCCATGGCAGCCCGAAGCGTGGCGTGCGTCGCGCCCAGCGAGGGGATGCGGTACGCGTCCTCTCGACTTGTTCATACCCCCACTATCCACGTCAGCATGGAGTGGATTTTATAAAGTGTGGCGACCGCAGCGAGCCACCGAGCTCGAAGCGTGAGGAGCACAGCGAGCCCCGCAGGGGGGAAGCGGATTTCTTGATGTGTATTCCGCGTCCGCTCGCCACGATTTGGGCTCGGTGCCTCACTGTGCTTGCCACACTTTATAACATCAACTCCGCGCCGACGTGAATAGTGGGGGTATGAACAAGTCGAGAGGACGCATACCGCTGCCATGGATAGTGGGGGATTGAAATGGAGGCATTTGCCAGTATGTAACATGGAGCTCCGGCTAGCCGCGAACGGGCAGGAACACTACGCTGATACTGACAGGCACGCTGACTATGCTGTCTACGCTCGTCACGGGAACACTATGCTGATTCTGACAGGGACGCTACGCTAACTACGTAACTGCCGCCGTGAATCTACACAAATACACAAATACCTTTTATTCATTAGAGAATATTGCACTGGGACCAATCCATACACACAATTTACCTAAGAATCAGGAAGCTCAGGTTTGTCCTTGTTCACAGTCCATCCTCTGCTCTCCTTGTGAGGGAGCACTTTTTCATTTTTGTCTTTGTGATCATTGGTCGATATTCAATTCTACCATGTGGCCCCTGCTGGCCTTCTATAAAAATAGGCATCTATCGGAGATAATCAGTTGTTGCTCTGAACAGATGCCCATTACCCGCATCACACACATTTGTTCCTGCAGGCTCTAGAAGTTTGAGAAAAAATGTGTTTAAAGTCACTGCTTTCAGACATGTTAAATGTGAATGGGCATCTGAACGAAGCAACAATTGAATAGCTTTCATAGATGCCTATTAGCACAGCCACAGGAGACTCATAAATTTGCAGAGATCATTTCAGTCCTGCTTTGTTGGACAGTGGTTTTGTGAATGAGGACTCGTTTTCGAAAATAATAAATAATAAAATTGTTAAAGAAAAACTACTAGTAAAATAATGCACAATTAGATTTATTCAAAACATTTCCTTCAACATGAAAACATTATAAACCCACTTTAAATAGATACATATCTGTTATTAGAAAACTAAAGTAAATAGTTTATCCTTGTTCTTATTAGATGGTTTTATTACTTTCTAAAATAAAAAGACAAAAACAAAACAAACAACAGAAACTGTAAGTAACATGATAAATTCTCCAGTTAACAACAGTTGCAACATTTTTATATTATTATGTGTAAATAAGTATCCAGTGAGGCTGGTTTCACACACTCCGGCTCCTGCCGGACGGCGAAATCCCGAACGGCCAAGAAGCCGTGCCGCACTCAGTAGTTGTGAATGGACACTATTGTGTCCATTCACACGGGACAGCCACGGCCCGGCCGCACGGTTGCAGCCGGATCCCGCCACTGGAAGGGATGGCTGCCGGGCTGTGGCCATCCCCTCCATGATAAACTAGTGTGTGCTGCAAGGCTTCCTGGCCGTACGGGTTTTCGCCGTCCAGCAGGAGCCGGAGTGTGTGAAACCAGCCTGAGGCTCATTTATTGACTGCAAAAAATGCAGACAAAGCTCTATTACACACGACAGAGAGAGAGAGAGAGAGAGAGACTTTATATCTGCCCATTACATTTTCAGGTGTATGTATGCATACCTCCTAACTGTCCTAATTGTAGCCGGACAGTACCGCTATTTGGAGACTATCCCGCTGTCCCTCCCATGGCTGGAATCACCATCAGCGCCATAGCCCTGCCCCCTTGGGAAATCAGAAAGTTGGGAGGTATGTGCATGTCTACTTTCTGGACCTTGGACCTGAATCTGAATCCAGAAAGTCAATATTTTCCTTTATTATCTAAAACTACTCAATTGTTATTTCTAAAATACTGTTCGTTCATGTCTTAATTGAATCATAAGTAATGGGATAACTTCATTAGATATGACACTTGTGTACTTGTCTGGTTTTATTACTTTTGCAACAGTGTGCATAAAATTCCCTTTCTCTGTGAGTCGATTAAGTCGATAATGTATGGGTCAACATGAAAGGTTGTCATGCACAAGGTCAACAGTGCCAAAAGATCGACAGAAGCAAAAGTAAAAGGTGGACACATGAAAAAGAAGACATGAATTTTTGGTGTCAATGTCAACGTCTGAGCACATGGACCTCCAATTAGTACACCGCTTCACTCGCCATGCTTCCAGCCAGGTGCCTTCCTCCGCTGCACTCGGCACACTTTTTACTGTTCCGAATCCTAGTCCACTTGTATGATAAATATGTATAAGTTCCAAAGATGAAAAAAAAATCCTAAAAAACATGTCCTAGAATGGACAAAATGCATCCCACTGAAACTTTAGACACAACCTCCTGCAACTAATGGGGCCTACACACATAGCGATTTTGTCAGCGATCTGATCGCTCAGATCGCTCAGCACACATCGCTAAAACAGCGATGTGTGCTTAATTTCTAAATGATCTTACTAGAAAATAGGGCACAATCATGGGCAGAAAAAGGCAGTGCAGGCTGTAGCAAAGCACCTACTCCAACATATACTAGCATGTACAGTACTGTACATATCCCAGAAAGAGCTACATTATGTTACTGTCTGTGCATCTATTATATATTCACAATGATCCCTGTAACCTACATAATTCCATGCATTGGATGATCAAGCGTTTACCCCTCCACAGACACAGCCACCTTCCACAATCCATGTGCTTGCCCTAAAAATCAGGCACATCTGAGCAAAGGTATGCGTCTAAAAAATAAGTCAGCTTGCTTGCTTGTTGTCACTCTTATTCCCTGCTTCAGATCAAGATCGTACACGATTGCTTTCATTGCAACATACTGTATTATAGCAGAATAAACAGACACCAACTCTTTGACAAAGTAGCCAATATACTGTATCTATTTTTAAAAAAATGAGCTTTTAGTGACAGTCAGTGAATATTTAAGCATAAGCATAATATGATTACTTTAATATTGCTGTTCACTTGAATTTGGCCAGTTCATGCGCTGTGTCTGAATAGAATTATCTACCCTATCTCTCAGAAATGTCCTATTTTTCTTAGGGCAGTAATGGCCCATACACACTGGGCAACTTTGAGCTAAAAGCCACTCAAAACAGCAAGTTTGAGTGGCTTTCAGCTCAAAGCTGCCCAGTGTGTATGGCCTGGCGATGAGCGGTGATGCACGCTCCCGCATCATTGCCGGGAAAGCCGCTTACCTGCCAGTATTACCAGCAGATGAGCAACTTTGAGGATGGCTGTGCATAGCGCTATGCAAAGCCGCCTGCCCCCCGCTGACCGCGCTGGGCAGGGGGGAAAGCTGCTCAGTGTGTATGTACTGAGCGGCTTTCCCCTCAGCGATGACAGCGGTCATCCCTGTCCACACACGCTGGGCATAATCGCCCAGTGTGTATGGACCTTTACAGTACATTACAACTACAGCTAAAATATGGAATAACATTTTTAAATATATACAGTAGAACGGGCAAAATGTATATATACTAGCTCAAAAGCTGTAGAAAACTACTGAGAGCAAATTTTGTTAAACCCAATTTTCATAAATATTGAGATTTTGTCTTGGCAAATATAACCAAAGGCAAAAGCTCGTCCACATTATGCTATAAGATCTGCAGTTCCCTATTGAATTCACTCAGTATGCGCACTTCTGTATATGTGCAAATCCTGCCTCAGCGGTTTACAATGTCGCCGAGCCATTCGCAGCAGGGAGCGGTGGCGGCACTGGGACATGTGAATGCCTAGTGTTTCATGGGTGTCCCCACGAAAATGCTGGACATTTCCATAGGTTCAATATGTGTGCAGGCTGATGCCTGCCAGGGGTGGACGGCTGATGTCACATGACGTCAGCCGCCCCAGCCTTGTCTTCGTCCTGGCGGCCACAAATATAAGTCAGTCTCTACTGACTAATATTGCAACGTCAGGGGGAAATCATTCGATGGTCGGCGACCATCGAATGACTTCTCCTGCTGTGGACACATGCGAGGGGATGCGTCTTCGCAACATATCCCCTTGCATGGTTGCGAAGGGATATGGCGGCATGGAGGGCGGGTATTTGGCACAGCAGCGTCACAGGGCCACAGCTTACCAACTCAATTAGAATGACCCTTAAGTGTATTTTTACACTACTGCATTGTAAACAAACACTATGGGTGAGATTTAATAGGATGAGAGATTCAGAAAGTGAGAGATTTGGGAAGAAATCTCTGTTTTTTTTAAAGCGGCAATCATTTACACTGCAAAATCAAACTGGATTTGCAGTGTAAATGATTGCCGCTTTAAAAAAACTGGAGATTTTTTCCCAAATCTCTCACTTTCTGAATCTCTCATCCTATTAAATCTCACCCTTACACTCTATGACACATCAAGCTGTGGTATTTGCATAGCTACACAGCTGTTAGTCCAGGCTTAGACTAACAACGCCTGGTGTGCACAACATGTTATTCATTGTTGTAGACTTGTACCGCAAATAATGTACACAAAATATACACTTTACATTTCCTTTTACAAAGAGTATAACATAAGGAACTGGCTTCTTGGTTGACCAAAAAGACCCCAGGAATAAAACATTCCCTCTATACTCTTCATTGTAGCTATGGTTTTTATCATTCATCTATTCTCAGTGTTACTTCAGGACTGGGTCCATTGGGGACTGCTTCATCTTTCTCAGGTTTAGGTAAGTTGTCCTCTCCAGAAGTCGGTATGCTGGATTCCACCTTGTTTACTTCTGGAATGTTGTTCTCCAATTCATTCTGTATCTCCAGTTTGTCTTCTTGATGAATAGATGACTTCACCTGACCGTTCTGAGCAGGCACAGTGCTGGCTAGGGTGTCATAGAGAAATTGATACTGCTCCTAAAGATGGACGAAAAAAACACTTGTATATAGCATTTACTTGTGGCATGTATATACCATGAGGAATGTAAGCATTAGTCAAATAGCTTTTACATTTATTTTGTCTAAATCTTGAATACTGGAGAATTAGCGCTTGTGGTGTTCTCAAATAAAAACTCAGTTCATGTGAAAGTAATCACAAAGAGTTAATGTCACCAAATGCAGGTATCCATGAACAAATGGGATAATTCCTGGTAGGGTCCTCAAATAATCAGGTCCTCAATGATGATGTATATTATGAAATGACACAATAAAAGAAATATAGTGCAGACCTTTTTAAACAAATAAATTTAATATAGATGTGCACTTACAATTTCTATGCTTCATATAAGCATGTAGATAAAAGTCGCTCAAGGCAAAGACTGCGGTCCAATGGAAAGTTCAGGGGCACAGCACTCACACCAGGTCCGGATACTGGGAGAAGTAGAAGCCCAAGAATACCAACAGCCAAGTCCGTTTGTAGCGATTTAAACAGTAAGACACGCCAATGGCGTGTCTTACTGTTTAAATCGCTACAAACGGACTTGGCTGTTGGTATTCTTGGGCTTCTACTTCTCCCAGTATCCGGACCTGGTGTGAGTGCTGTGCCCCTGAACTTTCCATTGGACCGCAGTCTTTGCCTTGAGCGACTTTTATCTACATGCTTATATGAAGCATAGAAATTGTAAGTGCACATCTATATTAAATTTATTTGTTTAAAAAGGTCTGCACTATATTTCTTTTATTGTGTCATTTCATAATATACATCATCATTGAGGACCTGATTATTTGAGGACCCTACCAGGAATTATCCCATTTGTTCATGGATACCTGCATTTGGTGACATTAACTCTTTGTGATTACTTTCACATGAACTGAGTTTTTATTTGAGAACACCACAAGCGCTAATTCTCCAGTTTTCTCACTTGTTGTACCATATGTTTATATTGGGTGATTATTGGATGTCACCCTAAACTGTTGATAAGCTGCATGTGTGTTGTGCGCACCTGTTCACAAACTATTTTTTATTGTACTAAATCTTGAATACTAACTGTCTGTACAACATAAATACTGTAAGTAGAAATCAGCTCTATGGACTCTGATATGATGGCTCCACAATGTTAACAATCAGAGAGATCCCTCACCCGGTTCATTACAGTTATTTTATCTCATAACTGCAGCACCAGATAACAGATTGTAAGAAAAGCATACTGTAAAATCATATGAAATTGTGCAAGCAACGAGGAGTCCCTGCTTAATGTACGTTAAATATATGTTCACTAGGGTGGTCTAATAAAACGCACTTTGAAAATATTGTGCTCTTACCCACTAAATTTTAACATATCATTAAAAAATAAGTTTAAAACGAAAAGTTTTTTAAAAAATATATATTTTGAGTCATCCCAAGCAACAACAAACGCAGGTGGCGCACACAAATGAACGGAACAACTGCCACCCACAACAGAATGGAAAATTACCGAATGGCTTATTGCTATGCTTCTGGCAACTTGCCTTCAATAGTGTAGCTAACCTCAGTTATATATTTATACAATTATATAGTTCTGTATCAATAATTTCAGTATGTGCAATTGGGCATTTGCACACACTGAAGACTGATCCTTCTTGCATTAATCTGAAAGTATCCTGTAAATAAAATAATTTCCTTTTATAGCCCATTATACAGTGTCTCTATTTATTTTTCATTCCTAGGGCTCCAATTATGAAGCTGAAAAAAAGCCTATTTTGTGGAGAACAGGGCTTTTCAGCTTTGTGCAATTCATGGAGCAGGATACCATGGAGAAGCGTGTTACTTCTCCTGTGGTACCCCTGCTCCATGCTGGAATCACATCCCCATACTTTTGTATGGTGAGTGCAATTTCATAAAGGAATGGAAAGCCCAGCTTTCCGCTCCGCAGGCGGGTACAGACTCGCCATCTGAGTCCGCATAGTCAGACCAAATATGAATCAACATATTGTAGTTGGCAGAATTTGCAGCTTCATGTTTTAGCCAATGGAAACACAATGAAACTTTTCAAGGCATTTGGAGTACAAGAATTTTGGGAAACTAATGTGACAATGTGGAATGACTGTAAGATTAGAGGCATGTAACCAACGATGTGGCCGAACAAGGAGTCACTCTCGTTCAAGAACTGAATTGTAAAATAACCAACGATGAGGATGAACTGCAATTCCTGTTACAAGTGGTTTCTGAGCATGGAAAGGCTTATCCTGACTGCAGCAAGAAAGGCCTGAGAGAAACTAAGAATAATTTAACTCCCCGGCGGCACTAATAGTTTAAACAGTAATATTAGTATATACTGTATGCTGCAGAGTATTTGAATAAAGTTTAGCACATTAAACAGCATACTGTAAAGCACAACAGAATATGCTGCGCTATATAAGAAACTTTAAATAAATAAATAACATTTTAATATTTTAATAATATTTTTTCGTAATTTTCAAAATATGTAATTTTTTTATTACTTTATGGTAAATTTTCAGTTTCATTGGCTTGGGATGGCTCACAAATCATTTTAAGAAATAATTTATTTGTGGAAGCTATTTTTTTATCCAAACAGAACAACTTTCAATGCTAGGAGCACAACTTAAAAAAAAAAAAAAAACATTTTTAGACCGCCCTAATGTTCACATATTAAAAGTATGTTGTAACTTATAATGTCTTCCCCATCCACTAAATCACTGTTTGTACTTATCATGCCCAGTACTTACAAAAGAAGACACCATCCCTGAGCGCTGTCTACGTAGATGTTTCACAGTTTGGAAGACATCAATGACTCCTTCAACATCGGCACTTTCTACAAGATTCCACAGAGCACAGAATGTCCCTGTCAGCTGAGATCCATCACTGGGGAAAGCATCATATAAAGATATTAGCAATTTACTGTAAACTGTTCTTTTATACTCGTGCATGTATTTTGAAGGTCTTAACGCTTTGGCAACATCGTAACTGATGTCCTTTTGCACATATATGCGCAATTCACTCACCATTATATGATTTAACCAGTCTGTGCAAATATGAGTCTGACCCTTCCACAACTCTGTGACAGAAACAGGTTGATCGGGGCGAGCGCTGACATCACTGACCCACCCTTAAAATGCCTGGGCACGCCTGCATTTTTCTGACACTCCCAGAAAATGGCAGGTCAAACTCCAACTTCCTGATTGTCAAATTATGAGGGGATTGTGATAAGATATTTTTACTAAATCTGTTGCTATTTTGGCTTGCACAAGCACACTACAATCCATACGCAATTGCCCATTACAGGAAGGGGGGGCTTATTATGCCCTGTATAGGAGGGTGTTATAGGGGCAGAACCTGTCAAGCTATGTGGGCAGAGAGTGTGGTACTTTATGTGTGTGTTTGTGGCTATGGAGCAGTGTTTGTGTGAGCCTGTGTTTCCTGGTTGTGTGTGTGTGTGCATGTGTGTGAGGAAAATGGGGAGGAGCCGACACAAATTATTTACCTTTGCTCCTTGGTCTAGAACAGGCACAAGACCTAGTATTACCTGCAGTGAATGAGAAGAGGGACTGATTTGTCATGTCTGCTCTGTTCTTTCATTGCTTTCGGTGGAATGTCCTTTCTCAGCTTCTCAATCATCTCCAGCAACTCTTTGGTCTTACTGGAAACATCATCCTCCCAATGTCCATAATGGAACTGAGTGACCGTTCTTACATCTTTTCTCTAAAAGCGTAGAAGAAATGTGGAGTATTACTAATAATAATGTTTAAAATGTAAATGTAAGTCATGTTCAGGTAAATAGAAATGGAAAACTTCTAGATCCTATAAACTTACAATAATGCCTGCCAGTCATATCTCCTAAGCATCAATGCCATTTTTTGGTGCCTATTTACTAAGCCTCAGAAAAAGTGGACAGAGATAAAGTCCCACTAACCAGCTTCTGTCATATTTCAAACACAGCCTGTAGCATGGCAGGTGATAGCTTATTAGCTGTTGCTTTATCTCTCCAAGGCTTGGTAAATAGAACCCAAAGTTACATGATAAACACTCCAAAACTCTGATGGACAGATCATAGATGTCATGAGATAAGAAATGCAATAGAAAAGCATATTATCATACCTTGCTACATCTGACCTCAAAGCAACGCTTAGTATAGCTGCCACATGAGCTTTCATTGGTGAGCTCCACCTCAAGATCATCATATGTCTGGCTTTTCTCTTTCCAGTATGGAGCACAGGAATCTTCCTGTAGAGACACAAATATCATCCACAAGAGTCAGACAAAAGTGGCTTATTACAGTTACAATATGGCAAAGAAAGTAATAATTTGAAGGAAAAGACTATCTTAAATCCCAGTTTTCTTCTTTGCACCCACTAGACATTGGCTACCAAAGGAGAACAAATCCTGATTCATGCCCCTTACATTTTTTTGTAATTTTTCCTCCTAGTAATGCATACTAGAAGGAGGAATTACACATTAGGCCATGCAATGTAATGCCCCTAAACAATATGCACAATACCATGCAGTCCCTTTAACAATATGCACTACACTGTAATGACCTTTGCACCACATTTTGCACCACACAGTAATATCCCCTGCACCATATTAAGCCATACATAGTAATGTCCATTGAACCATATTATGCCCCAAACAGCAATGCACCCTGCACCCTATTAAGCCATGTATAGTAATTCCCTTTGCATCATATTATGGCCTACACAGTACATGACCCCTGCACTATATTAAGATATCCACAGTATTGCCCCTGATACTTTATTATGCCCCACACAGTACTGCCCCGGACACCTTAATAAACCCCACACATTAATGACCCACAGTATGGCTACTTTTAAATGCCTTACTCATTGTCAGGGGTTTCATATCTCATTCCATCTCCCATTGTGGTCAGTGCAGCATCTCCCTGGCTCCTCAGAAGTCCCAGCACTTCCAGGTACCCGCTGTTCTCTCCTTTGCCTGTTTGCTAGAGGTCCTACTGGTCTTCTAGCATATATAATTTTCCTTAGAGATGCTAGAGGTCTAGTAGGACCTTAAGCATCTGTCTCCTCTAACGTGGTGGCCATTGGGTGCCGGACAGGGTCCCGACAGTCGGGATCCCGACAGTCATTAACCCGACGTCGGGATCCCGACTGTTAAAACACCGACGGACGGCCGGCGGCTATTTTCCCTCGTGGGGGGTCCACGACCCCCATAGAGGGAGAATAGAATAGGTGGCGAGCGTAGCTCGCCACCGTGCCCGCAGCGTGGCGAGCACAGCGAGCCCGCAAGCGGCTTTGTTGCGCTGGCCACGCTGTCTGAGGCCAGGCAGTCGGGATCCCGACGTCGGGATAATGACTGTCGGGATCCCGACTGTCGGGATCCCGACTGTCGGGGAGTCAAACCACACCCGTGGCCATTTTGGGTAGGGCAATATACAGCAAGACAGCATGGAATACTGCTGCAGACACTGACAGCAGCACCCTGTGCGATTACAAATCATGTCTGGTCCTGGCTACTGTACATGCAATCTTACTATTGCACAGCATTGTCAACTTGTGCATTCTATTATTATTAACATTTGTAATGTACCACAGTGCTGGACAGCAGTGGAACATCATACAACTTTCATCTTGCAGTGGTAGCATTGGTAACATTCTTCTACCATACATATAGCATGCAAAACATTATGTTTACACTTCAATCAGAAAAATCCTATTTCTGTTTTGTTGTACACCAAAATAATCCACAACAACATCTTCCATTATCTAGACTTTCTCCTTATCCTGTATAGAATACAAGTGAAAACTATCACCCTCCTTTACTTACTAACTGTTTAGATCTAACAATTTCTCAAGTCCTGTCCATCAGTATCCAATGCTGTAAAAGCTCCTTAAACTCATATCTGTTCATTAACACTTACTTGTCCATCTCTGAATGGCTCCTACAATGGCACACCTTGCCTACACTTTAACTCTCACTCCATCGCCCTCTTATGTCTCTGCCCCTCATTTTTTCATTTTATCTTTCTCCTTTCTTGCCTATCCCATCTTCTCCTTCTATAAATTCTGGTCACCTTTTATCATGTCTCTTGTTTATCATGTCATTGTGCTACCGTTTTTTTGTTATCATGTGTTTTTGTTACCAGTCATATATATTATTTTTAGAAGGTGATTTTTGGTGACAATCCCTTTTTCTCCCTTCAAACTTAACCAAAATTGATAAATTAAGTACCATTTTAAAGATTAAGTTCTCCGCTTCTGAAGAATTGTTCATTTAGAATTGTACATTGTATTGTTTGTTTAAAAATCAAATTTAAATATTGACTTTTTGCCCTAGAGTTCTTTATTTGGATGCGTCGATACGGCACGGCTAAGATGATCCGTTTGCTCGGCTACTCGATTGCACCATCGAATACAATATACATTCCACACACTAATCTAATATTTTATCCAAAGATGTTTTGTAATTTGTTTTATATTATCCTTATGCACCATTGTTATTTGACAAATAAACAATGGCTACAAATGAATCGGTTCTTCTTTTCTCCTACTACAAACCTCCAACCTCGCTATAAAATAAATAGTATTTTATTTGCATGTGAAATTTTCCCACGGGTCACCTAGTATGTTCATATTTTACTTTGTTTAGCTTTTATTGGTTAATTACGGTTATTTATACTCTTCTTCTCATTATAGAGTGCTGCTGTGCTATGTGAAGCCTTATAAATAGTGGATGATGATAATAATAATATCACATTTGTAGCAGTGGTTGGAAAACTGGATGTCTCTACATTCCTGCAAGTATATGGCACAAAACTTGTAACAAGGTTAAAAACAACAACTTTATAATACTTCAAAATCCATTTTGTAAGAGTTATGTAGAAAGTAAATCTATATATATGCTCACGCTGTTCTCCTGTTTAGGTGTAGACAGCATAACAACCGCCTTTACTTTCTTTTGAAATATCATTTTCCAGAACTCAGGAAGTGTGTGTTTTAGGGGTGATTGGGCTGCAATGATTTCCACTTTACCCCAGTATCCCTGAAAAGAAAGAACAAAAATGATAAATAATAAATTACATATCACTTATCTGACAGCTAGGGCCTATGTTTCATCATGGCTGAATTTGTTTGGAAATAGATTATGCCTTCTTAAATGGATATTTTACATACTGTAGTAATTGTATCCAAAAGATTACTTCAAAAAGTTTTAAGTGGTATGATTGCAGCATAGTAGACCACTTTATGGTTGCTCTCTCTGGGAGTGTGCTGGTATTTGGTTTGTGGACAGATTTCATGCATGTTTCTTTTACAGTACATTTGTAACGGGTGCCGGACGGGGTCCCGACAGTCGGGATCCCGACAAGCATTCACCCAACATCGGGATCCCGCCTGTCAAAACACTGACAGCCGGGTTCCCGACGGCCACCTGCTATTTTCCCTTGTTGGGGTCCACTACCCCCATAGAGGGAGAATAGAATAGGTGGCTCACATAGCCCGCAGCGTGGCGAGGCCAGCGAGCCTGTAAGGGGCTTAGTTGCGCTCACCATGCTGTCTGGGTCCGGCCAGTCGGGATCCCGACGTCGGGCTAATGACTGTCGGGATCCTGACTGTCGGACCCCTATAGCACACCCATTTGTAACCATCTCTTTGACATTTATAGTGGAGAGGCCTGCATAGATTACAGTGATCTGTCCACTGCTTCTTTTTTAATGGCTTCGCCATCATATTTTTATTTCAATTTGCTATCACATTTTAATTGAAAGATCAAAATGAATGGCATTCAGAGCTGCAAAATCACTGGCAATGGCAATGTCTGTCATTAACTGTCAGTTTAAAACCAAAACTGATGGTTAGTGAATTTACCACATGTCCTCATGGTAGAATTACTGTCTGTAGAGTGAATGAGGCATGAGAGCATATTTTTATATTAATGGAGGTTAGTAGTCTCCTTTAAATTCATTATCACTGTATCATCTGATTGACACCTTTTTTAAGATAAATACATAAACTTTCTGCATTGGTAGCTGTACTCGTATCATTATAGAAAGATGATCTCTCTGGCACCACTCTACTAATCACTCTAAAATATCAGTAATCAGTTAAGATCTAGTGAAACAAATAATAAAGATTTGTTTAATGACACAGTCATATCCATAATTATTTGACACATTGCTTCCATTAGTGAAAATGAACATACTGTTATGTATGATGCATTGATGTAGATAGTATCTTCACTTTCACTGTCCTCATCAGAAGAGTGCTCAGAATCCTCTGCATGGTTATTTTCTGGTTCATCGTCCACCTTAACGTGAACTCGGTTAAATTCATCTGGATTAATATAAAGAGAAATGTGTCTCACAGAAGAGCCTATTATAGTTAGTTACACAGTCAGTGTGCCATCGCCCATATGTATAACACAGTTTTTTAATAAACTCGACATTAAATATACAAAATTCCCTTATACAGTCTAAATCATTATTTATTTCAAGGAAAAAAGCCTCCAGTTACCTTCAACAATAGGTTTTTGTTTGTCATAGTACATTAGATTATGGGTTTTATATATAAATATATATATATCTATATATATATATATATATATATATATATATATATATATATATATATAGATATATATATATATATGATTGCTAAGAGCAACACATAGATGATATAGACCACCATGCACATGTTTATCATTATTAAAGGATGACTACTTTGCTCACCTAAATATGTAAGCATATAACAAGTATGGTCACAAGCAGAAGTCAGCAGATACATAGGACATCAGTATGTAATTGATATCAATAAGTCAGGCCTAATTGTCTTCATTTTTTAAATCTCTTTTATGTATATTTAACCCCAACAAGTATCCTCACTCACAAATGGCCTAAATGTTATTGTTATCTCTTCTTGGTCTAAAGGGCTTCTAGTTCGCTCCACAAGATTGCTCAGCACAGCGATGTGTGCTGAGCGATCTGTCAGGGACAGTGTTATCCGCATTGCTATGGCACTGACACACGGAGCCATATGGCTTAGAAAATGCCCTGAAATCGCGTGTAGGCCCCAATAGAAAAGAATACTTTAGGATAGATTTACTTTCATCTATAGCAGCTGATTTCCCTATCTCCAGTACGGTATGTAACTGACCTATTACACAGTCCCTTCAAATCAAAAACAAGTTCCTGATGTGGTTATTTACACAATAGGCCATGTTAGTAGGATTGTGCCTTATCTTACGGTATGCAACATCATATAGTTGTTGCCCCAAAAAATGTAAGCTTGCATTATTGTTATTATTTTGTTTTCTACAGTATATCCTATTATTTTATTTTCCTTTTAATCTCCTGTATTGTGTTATATAACCCGTTTGTGTGCTTTTTAAAGACTTTTGCTTTCTTGCATTATGATTTTTAAATTTGACAGTGTAAATATCTCTTCATAACGTTCTCCTTTCTCTTCACATTTCTATGACCATTGTATTGTCGCAGCAGCATCTACAACTTTATGATAATGCTGT
Organism: Crinia signifera; assembly: GCF_055691185.1. Classification (NCBI taxonomy): domain Eukaryota; kingdom Metazoa; phylum Chordata; class Amphibia; order Anura; family Myobatrachidae; genus Crinia; species Crinia signifera. Next base: position 99,662,723 of record NC_139224.1, read on the forward strand.
GCCACCGAGCAAGGACAGCTCCCATGCAAACCCCATAGAGAACAGGCTCATTGGCACCTGGAGATGTCATCTTCAAGCACCAGCAGAGGAGTTAACACTGCAGTGTGCAGAGTGAACTGTGCAAATGGGGTCTATCCTAGGTCTGACCTGGCTTCGAACTGTGATCTAGATACCGGGTCATACTCTGGGTTTTGGTCTGAGAGGGGTATTAGTTTGCCTGTGGCGGACTATGGGTGGCGTTGGTTCCCAGAGTCCTATGGCCTCCAATAATGAAAAATCCCTTATTAGATTACTAGTTGACAGACCAATACAAAAAGAGTATTACACCGAACATCCATTCCCATCAAACTACTCAGTGCAGGTGGGAACAAATATTGAAAGTAATATATCCTATATACGAGAATTAGATATACTGGGACACTTACATGGAACAACTGAGGAGTTGCGGTTCTTGTCTTTATTGTCTTGATGGTTACCTCTGCCTTGTGGTCTCCAGTTTTTATATGATGGTGATCGCTGAAAATGTCAGTTTTTATTTTATTATTATGTTATTTTTATAAACTATTTAAGATAACATTATTTAACAATAAACTGTAAAAAAAATATTAATAAGTACATATGTTTTTACAAGATGAGTTATCATTACAATAAGCAGTTTCACTTTCAAAATATACAACCTACAAGAGGTTCACATTTCCTGGGGTACTAATTACCTACACTGGAACTGGAACTGAAGAAAAATGAAAGCTACAGAACTGTACTGTATATAAAACTTGTGTTAAATGCAGTTTGTAAGAACAAATTCATGGTGTGAGATATCATTAAGCTGCATCATTTAAGGGCGGACACTGATAAAAATTTGAACCCTTTAATTTTAAGATCATTTAAGATTAATGGGAACATTGGTAGATTTCCCTGCCATGAATTCTTAATATAAATGTAATTGTATGGTTATTTATATATATATTTATTTTAATTGGATACATTCCTCAAGTATAGTAAGTGAGGAATTGTCCTGAAGTTTAAAATCATTTTTGTATGTATCGATTTTAATTGGTGTTGCACTTCCAGGTCTAGAACATGCATATACTAACATTTAAATTGAATATAAACATTAATCTGTTAGTAATTGTGTGTTTTAGCCCTGGAAGTCCATTGATTAAGAGAAATTTTAATTTGATCAACATCAACAAAATAATAATAATACATGACATTTGCTGTAAAAGGCAGATGCAACAGATGAGGAAACTGTCCGACACTGTCTTGGCTACAAACATGTGCTTACCATACAGTATATAAACTACCACAAGAAAAGGGAATCCGAATTATAGTATGTTATAGATTATATATTTCATGTTGCTTATGAAAGTGTCTAATCAGGAACAATATAGTATTTATCTCCATGGTAAAGGTTTCATCCCATCTTACCTGGAACTCACACTTCAGTTGTGATGGTTCAGAGGGAGTTTCTGTCTTTTTAAGGTTGTTGAGTGTAAGTGGTAACTCAGCCATATTGACTTCTGTCTCACCAAACTGATTATATTCCACCAAGGACTTGTGTATAAAGATGTATTGGGACTGTGAATCAAGGGGAGTCAATATAAATGCAAATAGTAGTATAGCTGCATTTTAATACCCAGCTAGAATTATACACAGTAGCAGTTAAATATCTGGACAGTGGCGTAACTATGGTGCCTCAGAACCCACGGTAGCTTGGGGGAGCCAGCGCCAATGAGGACCGTGGGGCGTTATGTAGCTTCAAGCAGTGGATGCATCGGTACAGGATGCTGCTGCTGCCCACGGTCCCAGCTGCTGGCAGGGAAGGTGCAGTGCAGGGGTGCAGGAGGCTGCTGCTGTCTGCCATCCCGGCTGCCAGCAGTCAAGGTGCAGTGCAGCGGTTTAGGAGGCTGCTGCTGCCCAAGGTCCCAGTTGCTGGCAGCGAAGGTGCAGTGCAGGGGTGCAGGAGGTTGCTGCTGCCCGTGGTCCCAGCTGCCAGAATTAAAGATGCTGGAGCTGGGACCCGAGCAGCAGCAGCCTCCTGCATCACCACATCCGGGATCGAGCAGCAGCCGCATCCTGCACTGCCAGCAGCTGAGACCCCAGAAAGCAATGTCTTTACCACCAGCAGCCGGGATCCTCGTCAGCAGCTGCATTCCGAACCTTCATTGAACCAGGGTATGAGAGGTGCCGTGTGAAGGAGGAAGGGCGAGTTGCAGGGGCACATATTTTCCCTTTGTTGTCTAACCAAAGAGCTGGGGGGGGGAGGTGCCACAAACTTTTTGGCAGGGGGAGCCAATTTTGTAGTTACGCCACTGTATATGGATAACAAGATTTCATACCATAATGTAAAGGATTGCATGAAAAAGCAATTACAGGTTGAGTATCCCTTATCCAAACTCCTGAAGACTAGAAGCATTTTTGGTAACGGATTATTCCGTATTTTGCAATATTTGTATATATCAATGAGGTATCTTGCAGTTATGTTGTATAAACACATCAACCACATGAAACAAGGTTTTAAAACATGAAACAAAGTTTGTGTACAATCTGAGACACTGAAATTAAATGCCAAGCAATCATTCTCCTGCATATATTTAGTGCCAGTTACATGTTATTTCCCCAGTAGTGCCAGTTACAGATGTACCTAATCGTTTTTTTGGTCCATTTGGATAACGGATATTTGTTTCTATACTCACCTCAACTTGAACCATCAGACAGCGCTGGCGTCTCAGCTGAACCACATATCCATAGACATCCACCCTTCCCTCTGCCTCCAGACCCTCCAACATGGCATCAATGCTTATATAAGTTCCTGTGCGCCCAACACCAGCACTGGCAACAAAAACATAAAGGAAGTATGACCACTATAAGGACATTTGTATGTAAAAAAGTGGCATAGCAATAGCCCCCACAGTCCAAGCATTGGCTAAGGGGTTCCGGCACCTATGTGATGCAGCTCCCATGCAGTCTGGCTATTTGCATGGAAATCTGCTTAAAATGCTTCTCCAAAAACATTCTCTGCCTAGGAGGAGGCAGATGGTAAGGCTCCCACCGTACCTCTAACGCCTGCTAAGGAAGCAAAGCACGTACAGTGTTACCTGGAAGTGCTGGGATTCCTGGCACCGCTAGAGAGCATGAAACTCCTGGGAATGAGCATGAAATCCCTGGCAACCATTCTAATAAATGTATGGAGGGGCATTAACTTTTTTGTCAGGGGTGCAAATTGTATAGTTCTGCTACTGTATAAAAGGCGCTAACATGATATAGAAAATTACAATTTGTGGCCAGCAAAATGCTGAAGAGGGCGGGGCTGTAATCGCGGTCAGTAATAAATAACATACTGTACGAGTTTAGGGTCTAATTCAGACCCGATCGCCAAACACCTTTTTTCTCAAATGGACCATGCTACACTGCAGGTGGGGCAGATGCAACATGTGCAGAGAAAGTTAGATTTGGGTGAGGTGTGTTCAAACGGAAATCTAAATTGTAGTGTAAGAATGAAGCAGGCAGCATTTGCCCTGCACAAAAACAAAATAACTCACCCAAATCTAACTATCTCTGCACATGATACCTCTGCCCTTACTGCAGTGCAGTAGGGTTTTGTCCAGTTGAGAAACAAAATGCTTTGCAATCAGGTATGAATCATATCATTATTCAGAAGGAGGGGGTTATGGGTTCATTGCATTATATTATTCTATACACAGATCAGTCTCCATAATTAAATATAAAACCACCTAACTAGTGTAGTACAAAAGGGGCGTGCCCGGGCCGCCCCGTGACGAAAAGGGGCGTGCCCGGCCGCCGGAATCACGCAGAGGAGTGGGCACAGCCAGCGGCGTCACGCAAAGGGGTGGGCGCGGCCGGCGGCGTCATGCACAGGGGGCGGACCCGGCTACCCGGAAGGCTGTACACTGCCGGGAAGTGCCGGGCATCGCTATGTACAGCGGCGCCGGGCTTCCCCGGTCAAAACAGCGGGGACAAAGGCAGGCTGGTTTAGCGGGGCGCTGCCAGAGGGGCAGGGCGCATTTTTCACTTTAAAAATCGGGCAGGGCGCAGCGCCCCGCTAAAACAGCCTAGCGGGAACACTATGTACTGTATGTTAGAGGGGTTTTTAAAATCACATATGCCCTCATACTGTGGCACTGGATATGAAATATCACATGTATACCTAATGGGCTTCAATTATCACTAGTATTTGCATTTTTGCTATTATATGCTGATGTGAGGCTAATTTAAAGGACTGAAGATAATAAATACCTGCAATGAACAATTATTGGACCACTGAAAAAATTACTTAAGGCATTAACTCTTCGACGCAATTTGAGCAATAAATTGGGGTCATCAGGAACGCCATGATCTGGCCAAACGGTGAACTGAATGTGTGTGATATCCCGCTCTGATTTCTCCCGTTTCTGTGCAAAGAACAAAAAACAACAACACGCCTTTTACTGCTATCGAAATGCAACTTACTGTATATAATGAGCATTAACATTTAAAAAATTTAAATGTAAAAAATATTAAAATAAATGTACTAAAATGTTAATATAAATGTAACCTGTACATTGCATCTTCACACATAGGAATATTATGCAATACCAAATAATATTATATATTTACATCTTTAATCTGTTGCAGTACAGAGATGCGCCTCAGTCATTGATCTGCACTAACTTATCAAAGATCTGGCCAGACTTCATCACTGAGTTTTCCATGGAATGACATTCAAAGATTGCCATAAACAGTCCTAGGACTCAGGTGAAATGCATTACTAGAGATCATGAGGATGATTCTGGTTGGTTTGCAAAAGCAAACTCCTTCTTTAATGGACAAAACCATGTGCACTGGAGGTGAGGCTGATGTAACATGTGCAGAGAGAGTTACATTTGGGTGGGGTGTGTACTTCTAACTGATATCTATATTGCAGTGTAAAAATAAAGCAGCCAGTATTTACCCTGCACAGAAACAAAATAACTCACACAAATGTATCTCTCTCTGCACATGATACATCTGCCCCCCTGCAGTGCACATGGTTTTGTCCATTAAAGGAGAATTCTGTCAATTTAAATCAATAACTCAACTGAGACTTCTCAATCATTTAAACCTGCTCTAGGACATAATTCAGTATAACGATGCAGCAGGTGTATATAGATTCAGTATATACAGTAGAATCAAGGGTGAAGGCAACACTCAGGATACATTAAATACTTTATTCCATGTGTTTCATTTCATGGACTAAAGTATACTTGAATTCTCCTGAGTGCCGCTTCTATACACAGTGGGCCACACCTCATGTGGGCACCGGAGCAAGCATTGGCCTTTTAGTTTGAGAGTGCCGATGTCACAGTGGAGTATAGACCCGAACACATGCACACATATATGATATTGCTACATACCAACATACAAATGGTCCCTGATCCACAAGTAACTAATCTCTGCTCAATATCTTTAACAATGTGCTGAAGACATATTACACAAACAAGCTGTTTCTATACAGATAAGAAATGAGCCTCTGTATATAGGAACAGAACCTACATGAGTGATATGCAACTTCCGAGTTATGTAATCAGGAAAGAATTTCTCCTCAGTGATTCTCACAACAAGATCTCCAAATTTCTCAGTTTCTTCTTCCATTGTTGGCCAGTACTGAGCACACTTGTTCTACAATGCAGAATATAGACCATATGAAGTTACAGCTTTCTTACTATACACATACTGTATGCTACTTATAACACCAATACATTGTATTAGGTATGTGTAACACTGACTATTGTGACACAGCGTGCACAACTGGTTAACACTTCTATGTTAAATCTCATGGCCCATCAGTGTAGAAGGTCTAATGATTTTTTGGGGGGTGTTGTTTCTAGGGTTGTTTCTAGGGTTGTGCAGTGGATTTCCTGGGGCAAAGGGTAGTCTTTTCTCTGTATTACATTTTGGAGGTACAGTAGTGTTGCTTATATAGTGCAGGGTTGTGCAGTGGGGTTCCAGTTAGTCTTGGGCAAGGGGTTGGCTTTTCTCTGTATTACAGGTTGGAGGTAGTGTTGTTTATATAGCAGGGTTGTGCAGTGGGGTTCCAGTTAGTCTTGGGCAAGGGGTTGGCTTTTCTCTGTATTACAGGTTGGAGGTAGTGTTGTTTTTGTAGTCCAGCCGGGTTGTGCAGTGGGGTTCTAGTTAGTCTGGGGCAGGGGGTAGTCTTTTATCTGTACTACAGAGAGAAAAAAAATGATATGTCAAAATCGATGGGGTAGTCAGTTTATACAGTGGGGTAGTCAGTTTATGCAGAAATATTGAGTATAGGAATAAGTGGCGCTGAATCAACCAATAGGAATTGATAACAATATTAAAAAGGTAATAAGAATATATAAAATCACCCAATACATTTGCATACATTTGCATAGATTACTGTCTCTGTAGGCTGATCATAGATCCGTTCCTAGAATGTTGCCAATCATAATGGAATTCACAATCAGGATTGCTGGAATGGTGATATGTCCCTTTTGGAGTATATTTACCACATAACAACCGCTAGAGGCATGAGTCCAAGTTGGAAAGTGAATTGGCTTGTTGTTCTTCAAATATATGCTGCGAGTGCAGGGATCTTATACCGTGTCCTCTGGTCCGTGAGGTTGGCCAGAACAAGTGAAGTTAGCAATTGGTCCGGATCATCACCAGCAAGGGTGAGACAAGGTGAGTAGTTAGGTGAAGTCTAAAGGTGGTGTTTATGTGGTTCAGGGTTGGGCGGTGGTGCCACTGTTAGTCTGGGGCAGGGGGTAATGTTTTTTCAGTTTCACGGGGTAAAGTGCAGGGTTACATTGGCTATTTTTCTGCTAGACCGGAGCAGAGGGAGGTTGTGTTCCTATTAGTCCAGGGCAGAGGATGCTGTTGTTTCTGCAGTGCACAGTTGGGGACATTTATGTTACTGTAGAGTGGGTCTGGCAGTGGTTGTTCTGCTGTAGTGCAGGAATGGGGATATTGATATGCATTGGGGATTGTAGTATACCTGTTGTGTGATTATTGGATGGTAGTATTGTTTCAGTGTAGAGGTGGGGGTGGTAATATTGCTGTATTTTTATAATTTGTGTGTGTGTGTGTGTCAGGGGGGGTGCTTTCTATCGCTTGTTATGACCCCAGGTACTGTCGAATTGTTATGCCTAACAAATGGGGCCACTTATGGAATATTTTTCACAACCACTTTAAATTCCCAAATCACCCTGATTAGACAGATCAGTCACTTTTTTACAAGGTTTTAGCAACTTCTAATGCAGGAATAAATATACAACCATCCTACTTAATACCACATACCCGATTCCCTTCCTCACAGCGTGTCACCATCACAATAATTGTTGACTTCTGTTCCCAGATCATTCTCCAGAAATCATCCATAGTTTCCTCCTTAGGACCTATTAAGTATTTCACATATTTATCAATCTAGCAGAGCTAAAGATTTATTGTAACCAACATTTTGCAAAACTTTAACTGTCATGTAATTTACCTTGGGCAGCAATGTATTTCCTTGGTTCTTTAAATCCCTAATTAAAAATAAAAGCAACAATGAACTGTAAACAAACTGTCAAAAGGACCTAAACTAGTGGTTCCCAAACTGTGTGCCGTGGCACCCTGGGGTGCCTTGGGACACTTGCAGGGGTGCCCTGGGTTGGTGGTCCAAGACCAATTCAAATTATTTAGTGTCAATGTAGCAGGCAAACCCAATGCTTGTGACTTCCTATCATAACGTATGTGGACAAACACAAGTGAATCCTGTCCTCACCACATAATTGAAAATCTAAAACACAATTTACTTAATTTAATATATATTTTTTTTATTTCCCAATAAGAAACTTTTGGTCTAGGAGTGCCAGGAAGAAAATTATGATACTCTAGGGTGCCGAGATTCAAAAAAGTTTGGGAACCACTGACCTAAACATTAAAAAAGTGCATGCAGCTATTTCTTATACAGCACGAAAATGAACAATACAGTATATGTTACTACTGTATGTGGTCACAGAAATATCATATCAGAAACTACTGAATAGATCCACTAGTTATCCTTACATTAATGTAGCTGGCATTAATGTAGTCCGATCCAGACTCTCCATGTATCTCAGATAACACCACCCGATTGTCATCATCTGCAAAATGAAAATAATAATAATAATAATAATAATAACAATAATAATAAAAATATATATAAATTGAAGATGAAAATAATAATAATAATAATAATAATAATAATAATAATAAAATATATATATATATATATGCAAAATGAAATATATATGCAAAATGAAAATAATAAAAAATATATATATATATATATATATATATATACAGTATATATATGTGTGTGTGTGTGTGTGTACAGTACACACACACACACACACACAATATCACTTTTCTCACAAGTTATCATAGCATTAAAATAAAATACAGATTTTTATGTAGTTTAAAAACTACTGTAGCCAATTGACTTACATGGCAAAATATCAATATAACGGTTTTTAGGCTGGTTGCAGGACAATCTGGCTTCTTTGATGGGAAATTTGCTGAACACGCGGGGGATGCTCTGAAAGAGAAAACAATAGCTTCATCCAAATTATAGCATAGGTATGCATTTCTTTATTCTATGGACAGCACTTATCAAAAAAAGTGACAAGTTTTCTGAAAAGCGCACATGTAACAGCAAAATTTACACGTTTTGCTGTGACCAAAAAAATTGCACATTAACAATCGCATCCAGATGTTTTCTCATTAAAAAGTATAGAAATCACACATGTAGTAAGGTGCGATTTTTCAAATTGCACACCTAACATGACTAAAGAATAACCCATAAATAGACCAGGGTCTGGCTGGGTAGCTTGACAGAATCATACACAGATCAGTGAGATCTGTACATGCTTTTGTTTGGGAAAATTATGGCATGGGGTCCCCCCCAACGAGCATAACTAGCCCCAGCAATACAAAAAAAAAAGATGACTGAGGTTCCCCCTTATTTCCAAAACCAACCCCGGTCTCCTGGAGCAGTCCTAGTTTTAAAAATACGGGGACAAAAGAAGTAGGGATTCCTCATATCTTATAAATCAGCACCGGGGTCCAACAGTCATCAGGATAATGGGGGACACTTTTTATGTAACTGTTCAGACAAGGCTGAGGTCCCTGGGGGAGTGGGGGCTCCCCAATAAAGGGGTCCCCCAGGCCACCCAAGGCCAGGGCTAAAGCTTGGGACTATCTTCAGCACCCCTAGGTGGTGGACGCCGGGTTAATATTTTTGTGTAAACAAAGAATAGAATTAATATTGGGTCCGGCTGTGGAACAATAAGTCTCCCCTTCATGCAGGTACTGTACTTGGAGAACCATAAGTGCCCGAAACACCAAGGAAGGGGATTTTAGAGAGTCTAAAAACAGTTGAGATCCAACACAGAGAAGATGAAGTTTTGCCTCTGGAGGGAACACCCGAGGCCAGCATCAGAACTGCTCGCATTCTGCAAATTCGGGTGGGTTTGGTTTTCAGAAAACCGGACCGCACAATTCAAGGTCAGTATAAAGGAGAGAATGAACTGAAGCTTTTATATAAATGCTAATAACAGAGTACAGAAAACTAGTCATTTTGTTAAAAATTAAATAGTTTCCCAGTACAAAACTTAAGAAACAATTTTCCAGATGAGTGTTATTTCCATAAAATAGTTTCCCTGAAGTTATGGTGGGAAGTAAGGGGGTTAATCATAGGTGTGCTAAAACAGCAACAGCCTCATGGGACTTCTCACAACCAGGCCCTGTAGACAGCACCCCCTACAGTTTCTACTACACAAGCACACTGCAGTTATATGTGAAGGAACTTGTGAGTGGTTGGATCAAGTGCAAAAAAGTAGCTTGGGTCGCCATCCACTCCTTCCCAAGGTCACAATATGCCACCCAGCAGTGGGTGGAAGCAGTGGGCCCCTTTGTCCTCAGGGACTCCATTGCAATGCACCTGCTGCACCAATGGTAGCTCCACCTCTGTGTCCACCCACACTATGAGTAGCTTGTGTGACGATGAGCTGAGGAGCAGTTACAGGCCAGAGCCAGAAGTTCCTCAACCTAAAGCTCCCCATACACTAGTTCAATTTGCCCTAAGGACAAGTCGGACCAGTTTGTACTTGAGCTCCCCTGGCAGCTCCCCAGGATGCTTGCTTACAATTTGGCACTTGATGTGCCATTTTTACATGCAATAAATCACATGCATTTTATTTCATGAAAAAAACTCCTGGGGAGCTGGTAGCAGCATTTGCGGGGCGGGAAGTAACTACTGAGTTTAAAAAAATATTTTGAAAAGACTGGTCGGCTGGTTAGTGGCCTCCCATCTGATTGGCTGAGAGAATTCTCTCAGCCAATCAGCATCCGGACAGTTTTTCAAAATCATTTTTTTTAAATTCTGCAGCAGCTTCCCGCTCCGCTGCACATCAAATGCCTTTACCAACTCCCCACCAATGCTAGGACCCCGCTGACCAGACTCCGCTGCTGTACATAGGTGTGTGCCAGTGGTGATTCATCACTGGCACACACCTATGGATCGGACGCAACACATCATGGATGATAAAATGCACACGCGATGTGCCACTGATGCGTCCGATACGATAGATTTTATATGCAGCCCATCCAACCTACCGAGTCCGATTCGATGTGCACGGGACTGCGCATTGGGTTGGAAGGGATGTCAAACACATCCGAATTTGGCCGATTTCTCAGCCTGATCCGCCGGGATCGGGCAAAAATGTCCCAAATCGGATAAGTGTATGGGCACCTTTATACCTGCGCATTACTCATCAGTTCCCCTGCCCGCAGCTACTGAAGCAATCATGAAGATCCAACAGCCAGCAGCTCACACAGGTTAGTGGCCTGGAGGTACAGAGAAATTAGATATGAATAATGCTTGTAAAGTGGATTAGTCCACCCCTAGACATGAGCAGCATAAGCTGTGACATGATGTCATGTAAAAGCTAAGAACAGAGGACTATAGACGGAGAAGGAGGTCACCGCCTGAGGGTGCTGACTTAGGAGCTAGGTAAAAATAACACGTTAATATTTATAATTATTTATTTACTGTATATTGGTAGCTTGTTATACCTTACATGTCAAAATAGGACCTTTATTTAATAATACTAATTTTTTTAAATTAAATTGTGTATATTTTTCTTAAAGAACCTTTACTATTGCATCTAGTGCATGGGTCCTCAAACTGCTGCCCTCCAGATGTTGTGAAACTACAAATCCCAGCATGCCTTGCCACAGTTTTAACACTACTTTATAGCAAAACTGTGGCAAGGCATGCTGGGATTTGTAGTTTCACAACATCTGGAGGGCCGCAGTTTGAGGACCCATGATCTAGTGTATACCTTTAGCTCTTTCTGTCTGGGGCAGCATGGATGTTAGCATTACTGTCTCACAGTGCTGAGGTCATAAGTTAGATTCCCACCATGACCTTAACTGTGCAGAGTTTGTACACTGCTCAAAAAAATAAAGGGAACACTTAAACAACACAATGTAACTCCAAGTGAATCACACTTATGTGACATCAAACTGTTCACTTAGGAAGCAACACTGATTGAAAATCAATTTCGCATGCTGTTGTGCAAATGGTATAGACAACAGGTGGACATTATAGCCAATTAGCAAGACACCCCCAAAAAAGGACTTGTTCTGCAGGTGGTGACCACAGACCACTTTTCAGCTCCTATGCTATCTGGCTGATTTTTTGGTGGTCACTTTAGAAAGCTGGCGGTGCTTTCACTCTCATGGTAGCATGAGACTGAGTCTACAACCCGCACAAGTAGCTCAGCTAGTGCAGCTCATCCAGGACGGCACATCAATGCGAGCTGTGGCAAGAAGGTTTGCTGTGTCTGTCAGCGAAGTGTCCAGAGCATAGTTGCCAGATCATCCCTTTAATAAGCCCAACATATAAATTACACAGGTTCTTGACTAATTTTCAAACTTTTCAAATGTAATGACCGTTGGTATGAACTCTGTCACCTGCCAACCATACCAGCTGTTTTTACATTTGAAAAGTTTGAAAATTAGTCAAGAACCTGTGTAATTTATATGTTGGGCTTATTAAAGGGATGATCTGGCAACTATGGTCCAGAGCATGTAGGCGCTTCCAGGAGAGGCCAAATCATCAGGAGATGTGGAGGAGGCCGTAGGAGGGCAACAACCCAGCAGCAGTAACGCTACCTCCGCCTTTGTGCAAGGAGGAACAGGGGGAGCACTGCCAGAGCCCTGCAAAATGACCTCCAGCAGGCTACAAATGTGTCTACTCAAATGGTCAGAAACAGACTCCATGAGGGTGGTATGAGGGCCCGACGTCCACAGGTGGGGGTTGTGCTTACAGCCCAAAACCATGCAGGACATTTGGCATTTGCCAGAGAACACAAAGATTGGCAAATTTGCCACTGACGCCCTGTGATCTTCACAGATGAAAGCAGGTTCACACTGAGCACGTGACAGATGTGACAGAGTCTGGAGATGCCAAGGAGAAGGTTCTGCTGCCTGCAACATCCTCCAGCATGACCGGTTTGGCAGTGTTTCAGTAATGGTGTGGGGTTGCATTTCACAGCCCTCCATGTGCTCGCCAGAGGTAGCCTGACTGCCATTAGGTACCGAGATGAGATCCTCAGACCCCTTGTGAGACCAAATGCTGGTGCGGTTGTCCCTGGGTTCCTCCTAATGCAAGACAATGCTAGACCTCATGTGGCTGGACTGTGTCAGCATTTCCTGCAAGACAAAGGCATTGATGCTGTGGACTGGCCTGCCCATTCTCCAGCCCTGAATCCAATTGACCACATCTGGGACATCATGTCTCGCTCCATCCACCAATGCCACATTGCACCACAGACTATCCAGGAGTTGGTGGATGCTTTAGTCCAGGTCTGGGATGAGATCCCTCAGGAGACCATCCGCCACCTCATCAGGAGCATGCCCAGGCATTGTAGGGAGGTCATACAGGGACGTGAAAGCCACACACACTACTGAGCCTCATTTTGACTTGTCTCAAGGACATTACATCAAAGTTGGATCAGCCTGTAGTGTGTTTTTCCACTTTAATTTTGAGGGTGGCTCCAAATCCAGACCTCCATGGGTTAATAAATTTGATTTCCATTGATAATTTTTGTGTGATTTTGTTGTCAGCACATTCAACTATTTAAAGAACAAAGTATTTAATAAGAATATTTCATTCATTCAGATCTAGTATGTGTTATGATAGTGTTCCCTTTATTTTTTTGAGCAGTGTATATTCAACCCATGCTTGCATGGGTTTTCTCCGGGTACTCCAGTTTCCTCCTGCACTCAAAAATGTACTGGTAGGTTAATTAGCGCCCAACAAAGATATATGCATGTGTTATGTGTTAGGGAAAATAGATTGTAAGCTCCACTGGGGCAGGGACTCATGTGAATGTTCAATAATTCTCTGTAAAGTGCTGCAGAATATGTATGCACTATATAAATACCTGGAATTAACTAAAAAATAATCTCTCTATAAATATCTCTCTCACAGAAAGTAGGAATGGATTTGATAGACTATTCTACCCAGATTGAGAGCCCAGTTGCGTGCACCTCTCCAGGAGATGATCTGCAGTTCAGGGACGAAGTGGACGCTGATGTATTTAAGCCCCACCTCCATTTCAACCAAATGCCGTGATCCATGGATCAATGGAAAAAAAATACATGTAATGACGCATTCCACGTCATTTTAGCCCCGCCCATTCCCTGAACTCCCGCAAAGACCGGCATTGATCTCTCTAGTCAATGGGAATGCGGGAAGCTGGGCTGGATGTCCAGTAGCCTCCCGACCATTCCAGGAGAGTAGGTAAGTATTGTTGTAATACCTAACTACTTAACATGCTTTAAGTAAAATGTTGTGAACCTTGATCCTCCCTCTTTTGCGTTCTTACTCTCTTCTTCACTAATTGTAAAATAGCACTAGACAATCCCAATAGGTGGTGCTAGCCATGCCCCTCAGACAGAGTGGAACACTGCACACACCAATATAATGCAAGGTAAAATTAGCAATATTCTTATCGCTATGTGACACTAGTGTTCCCGTGCCATTTCAATCAAACTTTGCCATATTCACAGTCAATTGTATTTCTGACATTCAATAAATGAATAAGAATGTCTGAGATGGACATATTTCTATTGTTCTGAAAAAAATTAGCAACAAACTATCACCCCCAACAATCTTCCCCAAAAGCCTCCACAATCCACAGCCCTAGACCATTAGGTGATTTTCAGCCATCAATGTTTCCTTTTTAGGATGAGAGGAGGACCTGCTGCCTGTTACCTATAGATCTTATGTATACAAACCAACATGGTTATTCTCATTACTGTGTTGTGGGTGTTCTCACAGTTAGTTTCCAACATATTATATAGCATACATTATGGGGAACATTTATTAAAGCTTCTAAAAATGAAAAGAGAGAATCTGATTGGATGATATGGAAAACATCACCGCTTTTCATTTTTTTAGAAGCTTTAGTAATTTACTCCTATGGGGTAAATTCTGTTTCACAAAAAGAACTCCCATCTTAGTAAATTTCCCCCTATGTCTTTTTTGTGGAGTAGATGTGTACGATTCCTGGCTCCAGATCCTTGCCATCATCATATTATACCTGGAACTCATCGAGAAACAGTCTCCCTTCATCAGCGTTTTTCCTTTTATATGTCTCAAGGAGTTGTTCCACTAGAATGGGCTCAATGTTCAATAGATGATTCTCATCTGCACAAGAAAAGCAGTAGGAAATTGCCAATTTCTGCTCAGGCGATATACAGTAACCTGGCTCTTCTAGAACCATCTACATAAGTCACTATAACTAACATTGGTTTTATAATTCTCATTAATAGAATTTAAATAACAAATCATGTCAAATATAGCATTTTAAATATTACATATTTTAATTTTGTTATTCATTTAAATCACTACCTTTGGTAGTTTATTTTAATTTCTGAATAAATAAATAAATAAATAAGTCATGTACACACTCGTCATTAATACAGTGGGCAGTATTCAATGGAAATATTCTCTGTGCACGGCGAGCATTTTTTTTTGCTCGCCGTGCACTCTCCGTGTTCCGGAGGGCTCGCTGCCACTCCTGCTCCCCCTATTCAACGTGTTAAAGACTCGCCGCCACTCGCGGCGAGTCTTAACCCCTGCAGCGGACGAGCGTCCGCGGCAGGGAGCTGTCAGGGAGCCGGGGGACGTAGCAGCCAAGAGAGATTAAAGTCTCTCTTGGCTGCTGCAGGGGATATGGGGTGGGGAGCAGGGCTCCCCTGGACCCAGGCAGCACAGGCTGCCCCCCCTATAGCCAGCGGGGGACCCAGTATTCACTGTACCCGAACGTGCATACGGGTGCAGTGAATATATGAATATCTAATGAGCGGCTCGAGCGCTCCGGCCCCCTGCTGGCTGCACTGTGTAAAAAAAAGAAAAAAAAAAAATGTAAAAAATTTTTTTTTTAAAAATTAAATATATATTCATGTGCTATAGGCACATGAATAAAAATAACATGGCCCTCCACAGAAAAAAAAACCTGATTTTTTGACACCAAAATTAAAAAAAACACCCTTTTAGTTTAAAAGTTCACATTCCTGCTCTCCATCAAAAGATGGAGAATTTCTTCACGGAGAGAGACAGCGAGAATCACTAAGAAAGACGGAGAATATTTCACATTGAATAGGGTGGCTCGCCTTTGGAGAAAAAAAACCTCTCTCCACGGCGAAAAAAGCACAAATTCTCCACAAAACACGGAGAACTTTTCTCATTGAATACTGCCCAGTGACTCCCAAATGCTACAGGAAACCAACATTTACCAGACATTATACAACATAGAATAGTTCCCATTAATATTACTATTGCTGTGCATTACTGTAAGAAGTGCCATTAACATATTTTAACTAAATTATTAGTTTTTAGTCACATCCAATTTTACAGACAATTGTCTTAACAAAAACAGAAATGTAAAATGTCATTGATAGAATGCATACCTTGTGAGGTGAGTGGAATGCTGTCTTCATGGTTGCTAAGATAAAATGAAAGTGTTATATGAAAAAAAAGTTCACGTTGCAATAAACAGTTACTACATTTTCTTTTAACTGCTGACAAGGGCTTAACCAGGGCCCCCGACGGGGCTGCTGTGGGTACAGCTGTCCCAGGCCCCAGCCTCTGGAAGGGCCCAGGCAGCTCATTTTGCCCACTGCAACCCCCCCCCCCCCCCCCCCCCCGAGCTTGTGTACCATTGGCCAATCAGAGTGGCTGCCGGTACACAAGCTCTGATTGGCTCAACATTGGCTCTGATTGTGCTGCATTTTAATTGGCCGCCGGCATCCTGCATTGAAGAAGCCTCTGCTTCGGGACCTGCAGCAGGAGTCAGGCGGTAAGTGAAGGGGGGGGGGGGGGGGAGACGGGGAGGGGGGGTCTGGAGGGGCCCAGACTGGAAATCAGTCCCGGGCCCGAATATTTGTAGTGGCAGCCCTGGGCGTAACTACTATAGGTGCAGGGGGTGCAGCTGCCATTGGGCCCAGAGCTGACAGAATCCCTCTTTGCCTGTCAAAGTACCAAATCAGCATTATTTGATGAATAGGGGCCCTTACAAACTCTTGCTATGGGGCCCACATGTATCTAGTTATGCCACTGACTGCTGGCATATTAATTGGTACACCTATGATTGGCAAATTACTGTGTATCACTACTGCTGTTCTGTACATATTGCTGAGTATGCCTACAGCTCCCATTTAAATAAAACATTTTTTTTAAACAATAGCAAAAACAATTGCACACCTATATAGAAGACTGTGGAATACTGCAAACTACTATGAGTAAATAAAAGCAGATTAAATCTTATTATCAAAACCATTTTGCAATAAAATAACTTATTGAGTTGTACGTGAGAGATGAGTCTTGAAAATTAAAGCTTGACCGCAATTCTTGCATAGAATTTAAAACATATTTTTTACTTGGGTTTTTTGAAAAACCTATTATTCAAATACCCATAGATTGTAAACTTGCAAAGCAGGGCCCTCCTACCTCTATGTCGGTATGTTACTACCCAGTTTGTTACTACCTAGTTTGTTTTATCTCTGTTTTTAATTGTAAAGCGCAATGGAATATGCTGCGCTATATAAGAAACTGTAAATAAATAAATAAATAAAATAAATAGTTTCAAAATACTATCTCTATCCTTGTCTTTTTCTGGTGCTGATCCTTGTCACTTACTACTACCTTGAGTCTACTGACACCTAGTGGAATATTCTTTAATAACTCCTGAGTTAGAGAGAGAGAGATCTCTGCATTTTACATTTTGATGTGAGAAATACATGCATTACCTTGAGGATTTCTTTTGCAAGTCATAAATTTTGAACAGGACGAAGATAAGGGCCAGAGCTGTGATGGTTATCAGAAAAGCCAGGAATCCAATGAGGGCCTTATCATTGTCTGCATAATATAAAACGTTAGTGATTTGTTATATGCTCTTTATTATGTCCCACCAAAAAGACAGGGTACATTTACTTGTTGCTTCCTATACCACAAATATAAACTTATTGCGGGTCTTTTACAACTTGATTACAATTTATATGCTAAAATATATATATTCACTGTACCTTATTCACATTTACTACAATTGTAACAGCAAGCGTGGTGTAAACAAACATACTTTGGAATGCAATATGCCAGGTTTGATTGAGTGTACTTACAATATGTTTTTATTTTAGATTTTGTTCTTATTCCTTCGTGTATATTATTTTTGTAGGAAATCTGAAGTGTCCAAATGAAAAATGACATAAATATTAGTTAAAATGCATAGAGTAACCAGTGTTTAGCTATACAATCTAGATATACAGTCAATAGTGTCTCTAGATATACAGTCAATATGTCACCCCAAAAGTCCGACATGAAAAGGTCGGCCTGCAATAAAACAACAGGGTCAAAAGATCGACACGAAAAAAGGTAGACACTTGAAAAGGTAGACACATGAGGAAGTGGCTGCGGTCCACGAAACGTTGACTAATATAAAGAGTGAGTTTTCCGAGTACCTTCATGATGTCATGGCATGGATATGAGGGGCGCTAACTCCTAAGAGTGGCAGAGTGGCACCAGAAGCAAGGTTATCCCTATAAGTGGGTGCAGAGTGCTGGGCAGTGTATGTTTATATATATATATAGCAGAAGAGAGAGGGCGCTCCGGGATTCCAACCAGAATAACTTGCCAGGGTGCAGCGCACACGGGGGAAAAATAGCAGGTCTGGGCTGCGACACTCACACGGACTTTGTACAAACGTGCACAGGGGCACAAGTGGGTGGTCGACGTTTTGGAACTTTAATCCATCTTCAAGGCATGAATAATGAGACAAACAACAGTGTATACCTTTATATCCTATGCTTGTCCTCTGTGCCCATACTCCCGCTGCTCACGTCACAGCTCCCCGAGCGGACAGTCACGTGGTGGGAGTTCACCACCGCTGTACAGTACCTTAACTGCGGTCACCTCACCCCCTCTAGCTCTCCATCACCTTACCCTGTTTACTCCCACTCTCTCACCTCAACCTGTCCCCTTCTTGCTTCCAGTTACTTCACCCCCGGTCACCTCACCATGTCACCTACACCTTCTTGCTCTTCTGGCACCTCACCTTCTCTCACTCCTTCGGTCACCTCACCCGCTGTCACCTCACTTCCTGATCGCCATAACTTCACCCCCTCTTGCTCCCCTGTCACCTCACCTGCTGTCACCTCACTTCCTGATCGCTTTACCCCTACTTGCCTCACTCCAGAACTTCACCCCTCTCTTGCTTGGTAAAGATGCAGATTAAAATTGCATGCAATTGAGATGAGGTACCAACCTAATTTCTTGGTTAGGGCCCCATAAGGTCTAAATCCACCTCTGGTTACAGAACAGAGTACCTGACACTGCAAATACTCATCTAAGACTGACTCCTATCTACAGTATATACATTCTTATATATGTTAATGGGACAAGAGTGGGGGTAATTTGGGGTGTTTCTGGGTTCCAATGGTGAAGGGGAATTGATTTTCCTGATATTCAGGGCATTAAAGTAATGATTTGTTTTTCTGCTTGATGGAGGTTTTGGCGTACGTGTTCAGTCTCAGTGGGGTATTATAAGAAGTGTGGAGGTTTGTGGTTTGTCACAGCAGGTCTTGGGGCCACTAGTCTGCCCAGCATATTGATACCAACAGCTTCCACACAGTTTTAGGGGCGAGATGTATTAAAATGAAAATGCGGTAAAATCCCGGTTTTACCACATGTTCATGTGTACTAAAACCCGGCCGCACCGATATCGCCTATGTTCTTCTTTTTGCCACTCGCCGCCTCTGCCACAACCCCGTCATCTTGTCGACCCCACCTTTCCCCTGGGATTACTTTCCTGAAAGGTCCTCCTCGACCCTGGAAGGTAAAACCCTCCTCCTCCTAGCAATGCAGCCGTCTTTCCGGCTGCAGGGAAGAGGAGGAGGCGCCGGGGACAGCCAAGCTGAGCTGTCCCGGCTGCAGGGGAGTAGGCGGCTAGGAGGTGACGGAGATCCCCCGCAGACCACAGTACAGTATACCTCCATCACCGCACCGCGATGCCAGCTGCATATGTTAGTACATATGCGCTGGCATTGCAGCGGGGGCATGGCAAAGGGTGGCGATGTATATTAATACATCCCGCCCTTTGTGATGTATTCATAATGCCTATTTTGGTGTTTGTTTCACCAACATTGGATTTGGTGCAGCCCACGTCTGGCCACTTCTAGAGATATTTCCAAAGCCACTTCTAGTTCCCAATCTGTAGGGGACAATATACCCAGCCTCAGCACTGGACCCTGTGGACTTCTAATGAGATCATTCAAGGGCATCTTAACATATGGCGGTATTGTTTCCTAGTAGGGCGCCCACGATTTTGATCTTAGGCATCGCAAGGAAAAAAATCACGTCGGTCGCATCGCATGCGGCCAAAATATCGCATGCGATGCGACCGACACGATTACCACGATTTTACATAGGGAACAATGTTAAATGGCCCAATTGACCCGATTTCACATAGGGAACAATGTTAAATGGCCCACAGACCCCAACTACCCACCCTGAAGTGTGAATTCCCCCCCTCCCAATTGTTAACACCACCCCACGATCAACGTCAACCCGAAGCGTGGCGAGCGCAGCGAGCCCACGTGGGGCGGCGGTAAGCGTCCTCCGACCTTTTCATACCCCCACTATCCACGTCGGCATGGAGTTGAGAATAGAAAGTGTGTCGAGCGCAGGGGACGCGGAACACGCTCCCAAAGCGTGGCGAGTGGACACAGATTACTTAACATGTATTCCGCATCCCCTCGCGGGGCTCGCTGCGCTCGCCATGCTTCGTGCTCGTATTCCGTGTCCGCTCGCCACGCTTCGGGCTCGGTGGCTCGCTGCGCTCGCCACACTTTCTATTCTCAACTCCACGCCGACATGGATAGTGGGGGTATGAAAAGGTCGGAGGACGCGTACCGCTGCCCCTCGCGGGCTCGCCTCGCTAGCCACGCTTTGGGTTGACGTTGATCGTGGGGTGGCGTCAACAATTGGGGGGGCCATTTCACACTTCAGGGTGGGTATTTGGGGTCTGTAACATTTAACATTGTTCCCTATGTGAAATCATTTAACATTGTTCCCTATGTGAAATCGGGTCAATTTGGCCATTTAACATTGTTCCCTAGGTAAAATCGCGGTAATCGCGTCGGTTGCATCGCATGCGATTTTTTTTGGCCGCATGTGATGCGACCGACGCGATTTACATTTTACCATGCATTTCTATGTAAAATCGCAGCCATCGCATCGGTCGCATCGCATGCCATTATAATGGCATGCGATGTACATGCAATGCCCGCGATGGGCGCCCTTCTAGGAAACAAGTACCCATATGGGCACAATGAACAGCTGCCCAAGGGTACCCCAGTGTTAGGGACCTTTCAGCTTAGGCAGATTGGGTTGTGGTCATCTGCCTCCTGAGCTTTTTGGGAGGCAGTAGAGAATGCTGCTTGGTTGTTCTGATTGTGAATCACAACAAGGTTTTTCTTTTTCCATTCTGAAAGATATGATATTCAGGGCATTAAAGTAATGATTTGTTTTTCTGCTTGATGGAGGTTTTGGCGTCCGTGTTCAGTCTCAGTGGGGTATTATAAGAAGTGTGGAGGTTTGTGGTTTGTCACAGCAGGTCTTGGGGCCACTAGTCTGCCCAGCATATTGATACCAACAGCTTCCACACAGTTTTAGGGGCGAGATGTATTAAAATGAAAATGCGGTAAAATCCCGGTTTTACCACATGTTCATGTGTACTAAAACCCGGCCGCACCGATATCGCCTATGTTCTTCTTTTTGCCACTCGCCGCCTCTGCCACAACCCCGTCATCTTGTCGACCCCACCTTTCCCCTGGGATTACTTTCCTGAAAGGTCCTCCTCGACCCTGGAAGGTAAAACCCTCCTCCTCCTAGCAATGCAGCCGTCTTTCCGGCTGCAGGGAAGAGGAGGAGGCGCCGGGGACAGCCAAGCTGAGCTGTCCCGGCTGCAGGGGAGTAGGCGGCTAGGAGGTGACGGAGATCCCCCGCAGACCACAGTACAGTATACCTCCATCACCGCACCGCGATGCCAGCTGCATATGTTAGTACATATGCGCTGGCATTGCAGCGGGGGCATGGCAAAGGGTGGCGATGTATATTAATACATCCCGCCCTTTGTGATGTATTCATAATGCCTATTTTGGTGTTTGTTTCACCAACATTGGATTTGGTGCAGCCCACGTCTGGCCACTTCTAGAGATATTTCCAAAGCCACTTCTAGTTCCCAATCTGTAGGGGACAATATGCCCAGCCTCAGCACTGGACCCTGTGGACTTCTAATGAGATCATTCAAGGGCATCTTAACATATGGCGGTATTGTTTCCTAGTAGGGCGCCCACGATTTTGATCTTAGGCATCGCAAGGAAAAAAATCAGGTCGGTCGTATCGCATGCGGCCAAAATATCGCATGCGATGCGACCGACACGATTACCACGATTTTACATAGGGAACAATGTTAAATGGCGCAATTGACCCGATTTCACATAGGGAACAATGTTAAATGGCCCACAGACCCCAACTACCCACCCTGAAGTGTGAATTCCCCCCCCCCAATTGTTAACACCACCCCACGATCAACGTCAACCCGAAGCGTGGCGAGCGCAGCGAGCCCGCGTGGGGCGGCGGTAAGCGTCCTCCGACCTTTTCATACCCCCACTATCCACGTCGGCATGGAGTTGAGAATAGAAAGTGTGTCGAGCGCAGGGGACGCGGAACACGCTCCCAAAGCGTGGCGAGTGGACACAGATTACTTAACATGTATTCAGCGTCCCCTCGCGGGGCTCGCTGCGCTCGCCATGCTTCGTGCTCGTATTCCGTGTCCGCTCGCCACGCTTCGGGCTCGGTGGCTCGCTGCGCTCGCCACACTTTCTATTCTCAACTCCACGCCGACATGGATAGTGGGGGTATGAAAAGGTCGGAGGACGCGTACCGCTGCCCCTCGCGGGCTCGCCTCGCTAGCCACGCTTCGGGTTGACGTTGATCGTGGGGTGGCGTTAACAATTGGGGGGGCCATTTCACACTTCAGGGTGGGTATTTGGGGTCTGTAACATTTAACATTGTTCCCTATGTGAAATCATTTAACATTGTTCCCTATGTGAAATCGGGTCAATTTGGCCATTTAACATTGTTCCCTAGGTAAAATCGCGGTAATCGCGTCGGTCGCATCGCATGCGATTTTTTTGGCCGCATGTGATGCGACCGACGCGATTTACATTTCTATGTAATTTCTATGTAAAATCGCAGCCATCGCATCGGTCGCATCGCATGCCATTATAATGGCATGCGATGTACATGCAATGCCCGCGATGGGCGCCCTTCTAGGAAACAAGTACCCATATGGGCACAATGAACAGCTGCCCAAGGGTACCCCAGTGTTAGGGACCTTTCAGCTTAGGCAGATTGGGTTGTGGTCATCTGCCTCCTGAGCTTTTTGGGAGGCAGTAGAGAATGCTGCTTGGTTGTTCTGATTGTGAATCACAACAAGGTTTTTCTTTTTCCATTCTGAAAGATATGATATTCAGGGCATAAAAGTAATGATTTGTTTTTCTGCTTGATGGAGGTTTTGGCGTCCGTGTTCAGTCTCAGTGGGGTATTATAAGAAGTGTGGAGGTTTGTGGTTTGTCACAGCAGGTCTTGGGGCCACTAGTCTGCCCAGCATATTGATACCAACAGCTTCCACACAGTTTTAGGGGCGAGATGTATTAAAATGAAAATGCGGTAAAATCCCGGTTTTACCACATGTTCATGTGTACTAAAACCCGGCCGCACCGATATCGCCTATGTTCTTCTTTTTGCCACTCGCCGCCTCTGCCACAACCCCGTCATCTTGTCGACCCCACCTTTCCCCTGGGATTACTTTCCTGAAAGGTCCTCCTCGACCCTGGAAGGTAAAACCCTCCTCCTCCTAGCAATGCAGCCGTCTTTCCGGCTGCAGGGAGGAGGAGGAGGCGCCGGGGACAGCCAAGCTGAGCTGTCCCGGCTGCAGGGGAGTAGGCGGCTAGGAGGTGACGGAGATCCCCCGCAGACCACAGTACAGTATACCTCCATCACCGCACCGCGATGCCAGCTGCATATGTTAGTACATATGCGCTGGCATTGCAGCGGGGGCATGGCAAAGGGTGGCGATGTATATTAATACATCCCGCCCTTTGTGATGTATTCATAATGCCTATTTTGGTGTTTGTTTCACCAACATTGGATTTGGTGCAGCCCACGTCTGGCCACTTCTAGAGATTTTTCCAAAGCCACTTCTAGTTCCCAATCTGTAGGGGACAATATACCCAGCCTCAGCACTGGACCCTGTGGACTTCTAATGAGATCATTCAAGGGCATCTTAACATATGGCGGTATTGTTTCCTAGTAGGGCGCCCACGATTTTGATCTTAGGCATCGCAAGGAAAAAAATCACGTCGGTCGCATCGCATGCGGCCAAAATATCGCATGCGATGCGACCGACACGATTACCATGATTTTACATAGGTTTAGTATACATGCATATTGGTAGAGTTGGATATTTGGTAATGCTTTTCCCCCGTTTATCTTGGGTCTCATCAAAAACTTCTTTGCAGTCTTAACCCTCTAGCCTCTCCAGATATATCTATTTATTATTGTGTTAAATCTAGTTATCCAATATTTTGGAAGCCGTTTCGGTATTGCCCTAAACAGATAAAGTAGTTTCAGTAAGAGAAACATCTTAAATGTTGCTACTCTGCCCATCCATGAAATCTCTCTATATATCCAATCTTTAAATTTTTTGTACTTGTTTTAATAATGGTGCATAATTATATTCAATCAAATTTGCATCTATATCCAGATTTACTCCTAGATATTTTATAGTCTAGTTTTCCAATTAAATTATATTTTCTTTTTAATATTTCTAATTCAGCTGAATCAATATTTATTGGTAGTAGTTCTGTTTTATTTTTATTTAATTTGGATACTTATGTATTATCTGGGCTCCCATGTTAAATGCACCCCATTTTATCATACCCCTACTATCCAACTACGCATGGGTCCTGTTGCTTTATTCATTTTTAGAGATTTAATGGCTTCTGTAATTTCTTGAGTTGTCAGCGGACCATTTAATTCTGTTATCTGATCCTTATTTAGTTTTGGAAGTTTTATTTTAATTAAAAAATATTATTTTCTTTCTTTGTTGGTTGAACTGTCCCTTTATCTGTTTTATAAAGTTTAGAATGGTATGTCATTAAGTTGGGGGTTGGAGGAAAGCGGAGGGAAGAGGGGGAAAAGTAAGGAATTTTTTTTTCACTTTTTCTTCACTGAGCACTGTATAGATTAACATAGAATCATATATAGAGGTATATCATTATAAATATATAAAGATTCACTCCTTAGAGAATGAATAATGAGAGAAAAGGTTTTGCAGAACTACAGTAAGTATAATGTACACTAAAATGAATGTGTGTTAAAAGTATAAATTTATGTTAGAACACTAGATCAATAAAATGTATAAGTACCTCCAGGTTATAGCGAAAGGGGGGAATTTCTAGAAGTAAAGTAAAATAATATAAATGGAAGTGGGGGGAGGGGGGGAGGGAGAAGAGAAGTTCTCTTTATTTTGTTCTTCTTTCTCTCTCCTTTATCACTGAGCACAGTATAGATTAATATACAGAAGAATGTCACTTAAATAAATGTATACGTATCTCTATGTTACAGTGATAGGGAATCCATACAAGTAAAGTAAAAATATATAAATGGGGATATATATATAGATGTGTGTTTTTTTTTTTTCTCCTACTTGTTCCTGGAGGGGGGAGTAAGGAAGAGGAGGGGAGAAGAATAATAATAACACATTTATTATATCCTGCAAGAGATAAGGTACAAATCTAATTATGTGAAACATATAAATTGAGGCGTTGGGGAGATAAACCACTACCCCCCAAAATCAATAAAAAAGAAAAAGTATTGATATATAGAGACTAAAAAGGCTCTAAAAACAACAAGAGAGCACAATATATGTTTAATGTTGTTTGTACAAATTTTATGGTATTTGTCGGAATGTTTAGAACGGATGGTAAGAGTAGAAGCTCCAGGATCAGAATGAAAAAGGCAAGACAAAGAAGTTTTAGCAATAAAACTAGAAGCAAGTTCAAAAAGAGATAATGGTTAAAATATTAACAATCAATGCAAAAGGCTTAAACTCACCACAAAAAAGAAAGAGTCCTTCAATATGTACATATACAAAAAATAAACGTGGCAGCAATTCAAGAGACTACGTTTTCTAGATTCAATTCACCTATATTGGGAGACCATAACTATACAAAAACATATCTGGCAAGTGATATATGTAAGAAGACGGGGGTGGCAATTCTCTTTAAAAAAAATATTGACTTTGAACTGGAAACACAAATATTGGATGAACAAGGTAGATATATTATATTGAATGGGCTAATGAATGGACAATAAGTGACACTCATAACAATGTACAGTATGCGCCCAATCTAGCCCAAGCTACCTTTTTGAAGAAAATACTAAAACAATTAGAGCAAATAACAAAGAAAACAGTAATTTTGCTAGGAGATTTTAATTTTACCTTAGATCCATACATAGATAAATCCACAATTAAAAATGTAAAAAAAATCTCAAACAGTTTTAAATTTCTCAAAGAAAATGAGTACATCTATCCTAGAAACAGGATTATATGATGCACGGAGGATAAAAAATCATACCTTTTTTCCAATACACATAGAACTTATTCAAGAATGGACCTAATATTAACCGATAAGAATACACTACAACATATTAAAAAAGCCAAGATACTATCAAAAACATGGTCAGATTACGCTCTGGTAATGATAATATGGGATAATACAAAAATAATACATAAACATAAAATTTGGACTATGCCAAATTTCTTGTTAAAGAAGAGTGATACAAAGCAACAGATAGAAGAGATGATAGAACAATATTGTAGTACAGGTCGAGTATCCCGTATCCGAATATCCGTTATCCGAATTATTCCGAAATACGGACATTCCAGAAAGTGAAAATTTTTTTTTTTTTTGCTAAAAACTCACTGGAGACATATGTAACAGCATCACTGGGGACATGATATGTAACTGGCACTATATATGTGCAAGACAATGATTGCTTGGCATTCAAATTCAGTGCTGAGATAGTACACACATTTTGTTTCACATTTTGAAACCTTGTTTTTTGAACAATTAAAATATGTTTGTGTGTATTTTATGTGGTAATAAAATATATTTGTGTGTATATTATGTGTTTATACAGCATAAATGCAAGATACTTCAAAATACATCATTGAAATATTAAAATATTCCGAAATACGGAATAATCCGTTATCCAAAATTCTCCTGGTCCCGAGCATTTTGGATACGGGATACTCAACCTGTACAAACACCCAAGAGGAAACAAACCATCTAAATTTCTGGTGCACTTTAAAAGCAATTGTAAGGGGGAAAATTATCCAAATTAAAACTAGAATAAAGAAAGAAGAGTAAGCAGCTCAGAAAAAATTAGAAGACCAAGTGAAACAATTAGAAGAAATACATAAAATCAATCCCAAAAATAACAAGATATTGGGAAAGTTGAATAAATTAAGGGCAGAAGTAGAAAATAAGAACATAAAACAAAGAGAAATCTGGAGAAATTTCAACAAAAATTATATTGTGAAGGAAATAAGGCATCCAAATTATTAGCTAATAAAATAAAAGGAAGGAGGGCTAGGAAACAAATTAAATAAATGTATAACAAAAATGGAGCTAAAATTATAAATAACTAATATATTTTTTAGCATATTGTGCTCATTATGGTCAGGTCTAGCTATGCATTTGCACATTTGCGAGCTGAAATTCTGGTGAAAAACAATTGAATTGTGTTAAATGTGTGCTACAGCTGCGATTGCCCACTTGTTGCACTAACTAGTGCCAGGACTGGAATATACCTTTTTGAAGTATTTTATTGAGACAGTTTCTTCAATCCCATTACTGATTTCATCAAGAAATTTTCAAGTAATGTCTTTAATGCAATATGTTTTGGGGTTTACATATTTTAAATACTTAAGGGGTGGGATGGAGCTTGATTTCATCAATCTACTCCCCCATCAAGTAAATGCAGCAATTCACAACTCTTTGGGGAGGGGTAAAAATTACATGAATTGCATTTTTTAGCCCCGCCCCCTACCCCAAAGAGCCTCAAATCACGGCAATTCCCCGGCAAAGGCAGATGCTGCAAGGGTTGCCGGGACATGTGGAAGGCTTGCCCACCCCGCCGGGGGGCCAGAAGGGGGATTCGTTTTCAGGAGCCTTACGCCCATTCCGGGAGGGAAGGCAAGCAAGAGTATAAGGTGATTTAATATATAACGGGAAATATAAGAAATGGAAAACATTTCTAAGCAATAAACACATAGCTTGCACATTAACCAATCAGTACTATAAAATATATTGAGTAGATTTTAACAAATTGATAATCAATTTTCAGTAATATGAAGATGTCAATTATATATATATATATATATATATACAGTAGGTAATGTATGGCTTGCATGAAAATTAAACCAAAGGTACTGTATCACTTTTGTATGTACTGTATCATATTGTACAAATACCTTCCATATACATACACTGTGCACAAGCTATGTATTTTCTTTTTTATTAAATATGCTTCTTACCTCATAACTGTAAGTTGTCAGATAACTTAGATCTTTGATATGAAAATTACAAATTACATTTTCCAAAATGTTACGGTCTTTAAAACGAAGAATAAATTTTCCAGGATTCCCATTAATCTCCGATGACGCCTGACATTCAATAGTGATTGCGTTATTACCTCCTCTTCCAACATATGCTTTAAGTTTCTGAACTGCAGTTGGTACTGTGATATGTACAGAAAAAACATAACAGGCAATGAATAGAAACACATATCAAACTTAAGTCATGCAACAGGGAAATACTTTGTCAGTCTCTGAAAACTCTATAAGTGAAACAATAGTTTACTTCATAGTATACATATGTTTTGTTGACAGGCAACATGTCATCGGGAGAATGCAAATGGAATAATGTTAGTTAAAGCACTGTAACCATGTTGGCATTGTAATTTTAAACAGCATTATAATACAGCATGTTTAGATTTATAATGCTGACACAGTTAAAATTTATTAACTAACATCACGGGATGCAGTTAAAATCGCGGCGGTCGGGATCCTGGCGTTCAGAATCCCGACGCCGGAATCCCGACCGCCGAAATCCCGACAGCCGAAATCCCGACACATTCTCCCTCCGTGGGTGTCCACGACACCCATGGAGGGAGAATAAATTAGTGTGCCGAGCGTAGCGAGGCACCGGGCCCGCTGCGTGGCGAGCACAGCGATCCACGTCCCCCCCTTGTCGGCATTTCGGCTGTCGGGATTCCGGCGTCGGGATTCTGAACGCCGGGATCCCGACCGCCGGGATTCAGTACTGAATCCAACATCACACAGGGGCTGCATTTATTGTATTGAGAGAGGAAGAAGTGGAATTTGGAAGTACTGTAAATGCAACAAATGCTATTATAAACTTGGGGATTCAAGAGAAGATCCCCAAAATAAAATATGGGAGTTTTTAAAATGTCCCAACTTTAGGAGTGGCACCGGCAAAACACATATCCCCAAACAAAGCATTATGGATCTACTAACTACAAGTTCCAAGGTTAATTGACATTGTATGAAAAGGCATGCTGGTGCTTGCATTGCATCACTTGCATACCATTTCAGTCAATATCTACCAGTGCTTACTGGAATACATAATTTCATAACTTACCTTATATTGTTAATAACAGTATTACACTATTGTGGCCATTTTTTTCTTTCTTTTTTGGGTACACCATCTTGAAAAATGTAATGTTTATAAGCGCCTAGAGAACCTGCCAAATTCTGTATGGTATTGTATGTTCACCTTATTGAAGTGGTTCTTGAGTTTTCTGAAGATGGTTATCAGGGCTGCTTTTTTAGCGCACAATATTTTAGCCAAAATCTATTGTTTATCTGGTATTAGTTCATCAAAAGTTTAGGAAAAATAGGTGTGCAATTTCTTCTTTCAGATTGATGCAAGGCCCAGAGCAGGTACTTTCTATGAATTGGGTAAAACTTTGGAAGCGATAAATTTAACCTATAACGCACGCGCGTCCCAGTCAATCGGCTGCTGGGTGAGGGGACCCTGGCAATCTTCGCTTCTCAGAGACAGGCAGGGTCAGGGGGGGGGAGTGCGGAGGGCGGCGGCGACTGGCGGCAAGGCGAAGGGTACCAACGGGGAGCTCCCTCGGAATGGTTGTGCGACCGTCTCATCTGTGCACTCCCCCATCCGACGGCTGTAGGGGCCTTGCAGCTGGTGGGCCAGCCCCCACAAGCATGAGCTGCGCTCCATCTGTATATCAGTTTAGTGTAGCAAAAAGTTCTGATATGAACATATACCGTATTGTCATACTCACCTACTCTCCCGGAATCGGGTCCCGCATCCACCCCCCCCCCCCCCACAAATTAGATAATTTAGTACCACTCCTTCCACTATGAGCAACAAATAGCAGCATTTACCAAGATGGGACGGGGAACACAGCACAGAGTCCCCCTTCCGGGCTTCTCCTGGAGAGGAAACTATAAAGGTAGGCAAGTATGGGTATAGTAATGTATTATGTATAGCAGTTCATGACTGAACAAGTGCAAATAATAATGCTAGAGGAGACTTACTTCCTTCCTTTGTCTTATATTGGAACTGCTTAGTATCCCCTTCTAACCGGAGTCCATCTTCAGCATTATTAAATGCCTTGATTTCAAATGAATAATTATTAAAAGGCTTCAAACCTGAAAACTGAAAATGCTTAACATTCGGTGGAACTTGTTGAACAGTGGCATCATCTGGAGGAAGTACAAAGCAGGTTTCAGTAAGAAACAAAAAGGCTTTCAAAAATTATGCATTGTTACCTCACAGACTATATTCTATACATGTATTCATTCAGTTTTAATTAAATAATATTATATGTGTTTTTGCCATCCACTGTACAGTACCCCAAAGAATCACAGCATTTTTAATATTGTATTTTACTGGATCTCTATATCTATGGAAAAAGTGTAGTGCCCCTAATATTGTGCTTATAGAAAGAGCAGCACCCCTATAGAACCTTGCTGTTAGAAAGGTACAAGAAGAAAACATAAAAACACAGAATAGAGCTGGCACTGGCTCTCTGAGGACCTGTGCTACACCGCGGTTTCCCACTTGAGTTGTATTGGAGACAGAAGTGGTTTATAGCCTGTTTATTGGTGACAAAAGTGATTCATGACCAACCACCACCTAGCTGGAGTTTTGCGTGCATCATTTGTAAAATTGGCGGCCAAGGAAATATCTGTTGCACTTAAGAATACAATACCCAAAAAACTTTTTTGGCTTTGAGGGATCTATCACCTCCACTCCTACCAGAGGATCTAGTACCTCTAGAGATTTATTCATTGCCCCTGATGAAGTCCTGAGGGACGAAATGCATTGGTCTGCGGATTGATCTTTCATATGACACCTTTGAAAACACTGATGAATTTTGAAAAAATTGAATAAATGTTCACTTGTTTTTACAAACTGTTGATTTATTTGAATCTAAAAGTATTGGTATTGGGGATATAGCGCACCTCTATTCTGTATTTTTATCTCTATATCTATATACAGGATACCTCCTAACATTAGCCAAACTGTAAGAGTGACACTGCGCCTGCCGAAGGCGAACACCTGGAATTTTGGGGGCATGGCCTATACTTGTGCCACTCTTGCGAGGCCGCGCCCCTGTTTCACCACTGTGGGGGCATGGCGCACAGTGTCACGGGGGACAGGGGGACACGGGTAACAGGGGGGACTCCCAACTGCCCCCCCCACCCCCATCACAGGACACTGCTAGCCCTGGGCGGGATGCAGGAACATCCCAAAAAAGGGACAGTCAAGCAAAATGCAGGACGTTTGGGAGCTACAGTAACAAAATAGGCTGCTGATAACAAGGGTCAAGGGATGTCATCACAATAACTCTGACCCCTCCTACCTATGTAAATTATGTTTTTTCCAGAACATTCAGACATGACACACATGACACATCTACAGCCTGCAAGAGCTGGAATAATAGTTTGGAGGTCATGGGGCAGTTCAGACAGAGAGGCATGTATGTAACAGAGTAACAGAAACATGCATAAAAGAGTCCCACACAGACACAGAGGGCACGATTCAGACCTGATCGCTGCTGTGAGAATGAGAAGCAGCCAGCGATCAAGTAGATACCGCTCCACTATAGTGAAATCCCACCTTACGAATCAACGTGCATGCTGTGCAAATAGATGTGTATGGCTAGTGAAGAATTCGCAGCCGAGCCAATGTGTTTTCCTAGTCACATCTAGAACTACAGTGTTTTCCTAGTCACATCTAGAACTACAACTGAAAGGCGGTTACCGCCCCAGATGGCTACTTTCTGTCAATCACCTTGCAGATAGCTAGCAAAGTAAAAAATACTTACATAGAGTTACACAGAGTCTTACAGACATGCAGTCATACAGAGACACACAAAGTAACAAATACACACACAGACACAGACAGACTCAAGCTGGGTACACTGCACGACACATCATCAACAATATGGACAATATTGATATTGTTAAAGATATTGTGTGCATATCGTCCAGTGTGTACATTTTGGGCTTTGGGCTCGGTGGGGGAAATTTACGAAAATGTGTCCAAAACCATTTGTAAGACTCTCACTATAGAATGATTTTTCCGCTGGTCTCCACTCAACACAGGCACCGGGTAGCTGTGGACTTTCTCGGCAGCTGCAATTAATTAAAGCTTATCGGGCCCAGAGCTGACGTCACACACCCTTTCCTAATACGCTTCGGCACACTTGTGTTTTCCTAGTCACATCTAGAACTACAACTGAAAGGCGGTTACCGCCCCAGATGGCTACTTTCTGTCAATCACCTTGCAGATAGCTAGCAAAGTAAAAAATACTTACATAGAGTTACACAGAGTCATACAGACATGCAGTCATACAGAGACACACAAAGTAACAAATACACACACAGACACAGACAGACTCAAGCTGGGTACACTGCGCGACACATCATCAACAATATGGACAATATTGATATTGTTAAAGATATTGTGTGCATATCGTCCAGTGTGTACATTTTGGGCTTTGGGCTCGGTGGCTCGCTGCGCTCGCCATGCTACATAAAATCAACTCTATGCCCACTTGGATAGTGGGGAAATGAACAGGACCCTTTTAACATTGAATCCTATGGAAAAGGTTGAACTAGATGGACGCAAGTCTTTTTTCAGCCTTACCTACTATGTAACTATGTAATATCGTTGACAAATCGCATGGCCAGGTTTTGGCAAAATCGCATGGCATCGCGACCAAATCACATGCGATGCGATCAACGAGATTTTCCATAGGATTCAATGTAAAAGGGTCCTGTTCATTTCCCCACTATCCAAGTGGGCATAGAGTTGATTTTATGTTGCATGGCGAGCGCAGCGAGCCACCGAGCCCGAAGCGTGGACGAGCGCAGCGAGCCCCGCGAGGGGACGCGGATTACTTAAAATGTATTCCACGTCCCTTCGAGGGGCTCGCTGCGCTCGCCACGCTTTGGGCTCGATGACTTGCTGTGCTCGCCATGCAACATAAAATCAACTCTATGCCCACTTGGATAGTGGGGAAATGAACAGGACCCTTTTAACATTGAATCCTATGGAAAATCGCGTAGATCGCATCACATACGATTTGGTCGCAATGCGATGCGATTTTTCGATGCGATCTTAGAATTGGGCGCCCAGTTATTACACAAGTACCTATGCAGCTTACTCTGTCAATATCATCAGCAAGAGGCTGACGTCAGTGTGTATGCACTATATCATTCTCCCGGCAGGTAAATAAAAAAGGGAAAAAGGCAATGGGTGAGGGAGTACGTTTACCTGGTTTCATAGTTCAGAGTTAGTGGTGGTCAACAGTCCACTGGTGTGTCCAAAAAGAGTGCCTCTGACACATTTCGTCAACTTTACCTTTGATAAAGTTGTAAAATACACAACAAAATGTGTCAGAGCACTCTTCTATTCATTTTAAACACATCTTTTTTAAATATACATGCATGTTTTAGCATTATAAAAATGGGGTGCCGGACGGGGTCCCGACAGTCGGGATCCTGACAGGCATTCACCCGACGTCGGGATCCCAACTGTCAAAACACCGACAGCCGGGTTCCCGACGGCCACCCGCTATTTTCCCTCATGGGGGTCCACGACCCCATAGAAGGAGAATAGAATAGGTGGCTCGTATAGCGAACCACTGTGCCTGCAGCGTGGCGAGCACAGCGAGCCCGCAGGGGGCTTAGTTGCGCTCACCATGCTGTCTGGGTCCGGCCAGTCGGGATCCCGACGTAGGGGTAATGACTGTCGGGATCCCTATACCACACCCATAAAAATACCATTTCTCTTTCTATGTGAAATTGATCCAACGTATTTATAATATTTAGTGCTGACTTCTTCTTTCTGTACTTTTTCTGTTTAGGGAACTGACTATTCCCTTTTCTGCCTTGGTAATCCTTGTTTTGCAATATTCTCTGACTGTTTAGAATGGGGTATATCAGGAGCAGAATGACTTGCAGGAATGGGATCATTGCATAGACAGTAACTAGGTCAACAAGCATTGGGTCGACACCACTAGCTCGACATGCATGAAGGTTGACATGATGGAAGGTCGACAAGGGTTAGATCGACAGGTCATTAGGTCCACATAAGGATTAGGTTGACCTGGGGAAGGTCGACAGTCAAAAGGTCTACATGGGGTTTTAACTTATTTTGTACCGAATTTTGACACAATCGACATGGACACTGAAACGTAGCACCACATCCCGCTTGCCATGCTTCGGGCACAGTTCCTCACTACGCTCGGCACACTATTTTATTCCCTCGCCACACCCTAGTGGATGGTAGGTCATAAAATACTGCCTGTCGGCACATGTCGTCTCAAAAAAAAAACATGTCTACCTTTTGACTGTCGATCTTCCCCATGTTGACCAAATTCTTGTGTCAACCAAATGACCTGTCGACCTAACCCATGTCGACCTTCAGTCATGTTGACCTTCATGCATGTTGACCTAGTGGTGTCGACATAATGCTTGTCGACCTAGTTTTTGGATACCTAGTGACCGTATTCCAACTTGCAGACCAGAAATTTGTATAGCTTCCAAAATGACTGGGGATTTAGAAATCACTGCAGAAGAGGAATTACTGCTGAGCAGAAGGCTCTGCTCACCAATACTGGTGCGGTGTGACAGTTGATCCTTAAACTCGCTGCTCTTCTGTTGGAGCTCTGCCTGCACCCCACTGGTTCATATCAGCCTGCACCTTCAGATCAATGTATTTGTGGCACTGGGAGATGTTTTGAATGAAGTCGCTTAAATTAAAATTTCTATTCTGAGACTTCTTGGCCTATGTGGTGGCCATCATGTAGACCTCCAAGGCTCAGACAAAGCTCAAACATAGGAGATAGCTAATCCTTGTCAAACTATACCACCATGCAAAATTTGGTGGAGCTACAGATGTAGCTATGATCATCCATAGCAGGGGTGGCTAACTGGTCAGAGGTAAAGAGCCGAAAAATATCGGTAGTCAAGCTAAAGAGCCGACATCATGCGCACGCCGAAGGTGCATGCGCCAAAAAATGGGGCGTAGTCTATTTTGACCCCTTGGGTAGGTGTGATACAAATATGCCTCCAATAGTGCAGTGCCATATAAACATATGCCCCCCAATAGTGCCAGATACACATATGCCCCCCACGGTGCCGGGTATGCCCCCACAGTGCCAAAAAGTTGGTATGCCCCCACAGTGCCACAAACTGCTATGCCCCCACAGTTCCACAAACTGCTATGCCCCCACAGTGCCACAAACTGCTATGCCCCCACAGTGCCACAAACTGCTATGCCCCCACAGTGCCACAAACTGCTATGCCCCCACAGTGCAAATTTCCCAGCAGCAGCACTCACCGTTGTTGCTGCTGCTGCCAGGCGGGGAGAGGACAGTCTGGTGTCCCCCTGCAGTCCTCTTGTCATGTCACCGATGGGAGGAGAGCACAGCACACCACGCGTCTCCTTCCCCCTCACTTCCCTGTGACTGGGCCGCCCACCAATCAAAGCTCACTGGCCGGCTCCTGATTGGCTGCTGGCCCACAAGCTCTGATTGGTGGATGGCCCAGTCACAAGGATGCACAGTAAGGGGTAGGAGAGATGCGCGATGCGCGCTCTCCTCCCCTCAGAAGGAGAAGGTATTCAGGGAACCGGCAGCAGGGGGGACTGGGACAGACGGTGGGCGGCGGGCAGCAGTGGGAGCAGGAGCCGCACTTTACAAGGGGGAGAGCCGCATGAGGCTCAAGAGCCACAGGTTGGAGACCACTGATCCATAGCATGGGCTAGTGTATGCACACGCACGACATTGTAGTCTATGGGAGATTACCGGGTGCAACTATTCTCAGCCCGGGCAACATGCAGCATGCTATATACTATTTGCAAAGTCTCTTGAACAAAACTATATATATTTTTGTAATTATTGGGCCATGTTTCCTTATAATACGGTATATAGTCAATAATAGCCTGTCATAAATCACTTTAAGTTTGCAACAGATATCTATGAAACCGCCATCTAACATCTATGGGCGAAGTCTGGAACCTGCAAGGGCATAAGTGAAACCAAGGTCCTTGAAATCATTTCCTTTTCTGCTATTTACCTGTCAAATATGTTTTATATAACAACAGACATTGGACCAGATGCACTAAGCTTCAAAAGTGATCAAATGGAGAGTGATAAACAGCCAGCCAATCAGCTCCTACCTGACATGTCACAGACTGTGTTTGAACAATATCAGGCAGGAGCTGATTGGTTGGTTGTTTATCACTCTCCATTTGATCACTTTTGAAGCTTAGTGTATCTGGCCCATTGGCTCTACTTCTGTGCATACCCTCTGAGGATGTCTCTACAACAGATGAAACGCCGTGCACTAGCAACCCCTAGATACTTTTGTTGTATTCCCTTCAAATACTTTCCTATGGTCAAGGATTGCTTATTTGGAATATAACTTATCGCATTTGTGATAGCATTGAAAAAATGTATTATTTGAGAACCAAAGTTGCCTGTACATGTGATTAAAACAATGTAAGAATGTATGAGATCCCTCCTAACTTGGACAATCTCTTCAATTAAATTAAATGTTTCTTTGCTGTATATATTACTATTCAAAATACTCACTTTTTGTCAGTTTGAACAAATATCCAGATAAAGGTCCATTCTGTTTCTCTGGTATGTCCCAGGTACATGTAAGGGTTGTGTTGGTTGACTCACAAATCACATTTTTTACAATTCCTGGCTCTAAAAGTGAAAATACATGTGATTGGATTATTCTATGTAATACTATATTTTTATATTTTTCAATGTATTTAAAAAAAGTTTTGTGTGTACAGTG
Organism: Crinia signifera; assembly: GCF_055691185.1. NCBI lineage: Eukaryota > Metazoa > Chordata > Amphibia > Anura > Myobatrachidae > Crinia > Crinia signifera. The sequence goes on from NC_139224.1 coordinate 99,699,826, forward strand.
TAAAAAGTAGAAAGCAGAAGCGGCAACTACTGTACATGTGGAATTCAAATGAATGCAAGGTTTTCACGACAAATTAACCTTGCAGACCTTGCACCCAATTTTGGATTACAATAGTTATGTGCACTCCTGATACAGTACCCACTTTTAAAAAAATGCATGTTTTCTTTACTCGCACCACAGGGTTTTCAAATTGAAAACTCTGAAGCCTGAGAAGAAAAAACATACTTACTGTGGTTTCTGCAGCTGCCAGTGGTTTCCCCACCATCCTTGCACTGGGAAGGGGGCTGTTGGGAGGAGAGGTGGCTGCTGGGAGATACAGTTTTCCTTGCCTCTGCCAGAGGGAGGGTGCACACACACAAGGGTCACACCCTTTACTTACACCATACTGTATGTACTGTACCTGTTTTTCAAAACACATCTCCAGGAGAAGCTGGGGTCTTGGGGGGGTGGTGGAGCCAAGTGGTCATCACTGTAACCTTGATGTAATTATCTCCATGCTCCTGTGCAAGGATCTGCAATTCTGCACATAATATGCTTATCCTGCCTGCTTACTACCGTGTTTCCCCGATAATAAGACACTGTCTTATTTTTTTTTTTCCCTCAAAAAAGACCATAGGTCTTATTTTCAGGGGAAGGGCTTATTTTACATGTTACATGTTACATGCCCCACTGCGCCTTTAAAAAAATGCCATCCCAGTCATCCATAATGTAACGTACGGTACATGCCCCCACCTGTTTGTGTAAGGGGATCTCTCTAAATGGATTATTACCGTACTGTAACGGTATTGTGCCGGCGCTGTGTGGTAAGCAGCAGCCGCGTGATGTGCGCTGCGCGATGTGCGCGGCGTGACGTCACGCCGCGCCTACCGCAATGCATCCCTGGGAACGGGAGCTGCGGTGTTGCAGGTGAGCGGGCGTGAGTGAGAGGAGGTGAGCGGAGGGCAGCGGAGGGCAGCGGAGGTCAGCGGGGGTCAGCGGGGGCTGAGCGGGGGCTACACTTATCAAATACATAAAATTACATGGGGAAATTGATAGGGCTTAATTTCGGGGGAGGGCTTATTTTGGACCAGCGTCCAAAATCTGTGGTAGGGCTTATTATCGGGGTAGGTCTAATTATCGGGGAAACACGGTAGGAGGTGAGTGGGATGTGTGAGGATTACCCACTCTTCCAGGGTTGCACACACACTGACATGCTTACACATACTCATACATACTTACGTATACACACTGATGTTGCAGAAGGCCGGATCCCGACAAAAATATCACTTCAGAAGGTGAGTTTTATGAATTAAGCTAATTGGAAATGTTCAATTTTTAAATAGCTTTTTGGGGTGGGGTGGGGAGGGGGGTGGGTTTGCAAGGGTGTCACAAGTCCCACTGTAGAGCAGGCCATGAGCCAGCTAGATTTTGCGAACCAACAGCAAATCAGGAACTGTGATTGGCTTGTGACCGGCTCTGTTTTTGAACTGTAGCTGGCGCTGTATCTGACTGGCTTCACCCGGTGGCCCAGCTGCAATCTGCTGGCCTCACCCATTAACAGCGCTGCCAGCCAGGCTCCCTCTCTGTTCGGGCCCAGGGCACCAGGCCATGCAATACCCTCTGACGGTGCCTGGGCCTGCCTCCACATCACACTTTCCATTTCCATTTAGCTACTGGACTCTAATGTAGCATTTGTAGTGCAAGCTTGTATTAAGAAGATTATATTTACTTCCAATCGTGGTATTTAAAGTTTTAGATTTCGTGTCTATGATGTTTTCACCATACAAAAGCTTTGAAGTACATCTGTATTGTGTGTATGGTTCCAAGTCCTCCACTCTGTCTCTAGTGGCGTTATTCCCACCTGAAAGTGACAACATTGCATAGTTTAATAGATTAATAAAAAAATAAAAAATAAACAGTTACTGGTATAATGCTATGAATATGATTTTGTTTTTTGTGCTAGTTAATGTTATTTGTCTAGTCAGATGCTATTCACAGTAGCTATACTGTGTCCCATTAACCTCTGCAATACTTATATATTTGATAGTGAGATATTGGGCCTTATTCTGGTTGACTCTTAATGCTGCAAATTTCATAGATTTGCAATTCATTAAAACGCCACAGACCGCCCGCGCGGCCGCCCACCACCCACCTCGCACACTGAGTTCCCCCTGCACGCATGCGAATGGATGTTTAGCATAAACTTCCATTCACAGCTTGTGTGTGGGGGAGGAAACCATTTGATGTTCGCAGACCATTGAAGGATTTCTAGAGCGCTCGTAAGACACCTCTCTATTGGCGGTTTTTACCTATGGGCTGCTGCCCCCAAGGTAAAATCTGCCACTGTCTCTGCATAAAGTGAAGCCAGATGCAGTCTGTGAGACTGCACTGGCTTCACTGTGACTGGCAGTGACTTCCTATTGGAAGTCTAACCTACCAGCCACTCAAGGCATCCCATCAGGAGGTGTTCCCTCCCTCCGGTATGCCTCTCTCTGCGCAAATGCGTAGCAGCCCCCAAAATGGGTTCTGCGCATGGAACCCGGGAACCCATTCAAGCCTCTGGGGGCTGCTGCAAAGGGCCAGCGCATGCGCAGTATGTATGAAGGTACTGCGCATGCGCTGGCCCCATGCAGGGGAAAGGGGTGAGCACCTGCGCGGACTTCTCGGGACAGCGGTGGTGGCTGGGGACAGCGACGGCAGCGGCAGTGGAAGGGGGGCCCGCATTGCGGCAGCCCCCCTCCTTTATAATGGTAAGAGCCGCCACTGCAACTTTCTGGTGTCTTACATCTGCATGCGCCCTGTATGAGAAGAGAACGGGCAGCTGACATTTGCTGACGTCAGCTAACTCCCCCCCGTACCTGTGTCATCGGGAAATTACCATGGGAACGCCCATGAAATGCTGGGTGTTCACATGGCACGACCCATTCCCGCACTGCTAGGTGCCAACAATACGGCGAACAAGCAGTTTGCTGTGCCTGCTCACACCAAGCGGCTGCACATGCACATAAAACAGCGAAAGGACCAGAATAAAGCCCATGATTGCAGCAGTCATCCCGTGCACCAACATGTTTTCTACCCTTATTTTATCTTGCATATTCTTATCACATTATACAAATAAAGGTTTGGTTGCAATATGTTTACAGTGTCTATCTATAGTGTGTGCATATACCTGTCCTATTCTATTTCCCAGAGTGTTTTTTGCATTACAGCTTATCATGATATTGATATTGATTGTCTATTATACCTTGCATTTATATAGAGCAGGCCTCCAGACCCACTTTATTCATTGGGGAGAGGAAGCATGGTCACATGCAGCCTCCTCATGTGAGTCCCTCTCCACCCTCTATTTGCTGAGGAAGTCGGTAACCCTGGCATGCATTGCTGATTACCAGGTTGAAGTTGCAACAATGGGACTTGCACTTACTCCATCTGAAATAGGCTTTCTCTCAGCATACGCATGACTCTGAATAGAGAACAACTCTGGCTACACGCCCACAACACTCCCATGATGCTTTAAGTTCATTAATTGCAGCTGCTTAAAGAGCTGGGTGAGACTCAGAAACTGAGGTCGCGGAGCTTGTGCCTATCATTAATGCAATTATATCAGCACCCTCGGCCATAGGAGCTGATTTTACAGCTCCAGCAGAGGATGGGCCATTTTATATCTTCAGGGGAGCACACTGCAAACAGTTTAAAAGGGGGATTATTAGTGCATTACTCTGGTGCCATAATTTTAGCAACACCTCCCAACATGACCCTCTCCAAGAGGGACACAATGCTCTGTTTCTGGACTTTCGTCTGAATGTATGATTGCCATCACCTGTGCTGAACAGAGTAATTAATAATAAAGGTGTTTTTCAACACAGGTGATGCAGTTATTCATTCAGAGGGAAGTCCAGAAACAGAGCATTGTGTCCCTCCTGGATAGGGTCATGTTGGGAGGTATGATTTTAGCAAGGGTTCCGGTTTTACCATTTTAAGTAATGCAATAGCGCCATCTGCTGTGCATCCTGGAGTGATGCAAATGGTGACTTTACATCAGTCACTTCCAGTTACCTTTACTATGACAGTGCAGCCCACAGTAATAAATTTGCAAGGGGCTGTGCCTTGTTGTGTGTTTCTGGCTGAGGTGCCTGGTTTACAGGATTGTCACTTGCTGTGTAAAGCAGCAGTACTTCCAAATGCCAATGCCTCTCACTGTCACTTATTTGCCCGCAGTGGTTTCCTCTCCTCAGAGGGTACAGTATGTTAGATACTGGAATCTGACTATATCAGATTCATATTGCCTTACATTTCTCTTTCATATTTGCAGTGCAATGTTTTACCACTGTGTTGTTGTGTAGAGCTATTGTGCAGCTTGTGTGTTGCTTTATGTTTGTTTGCAGTTAAGTAAAGTTGGAAGCAGCATGCTGATCTCAGCTCCTGGTTTCCATATCTGTTTGTGTCAATGAGCACCTACACAGACACCATTCAATGACTAGGTCAGAAATTGTAATTAAATCCCTAAATTTTGCAAGGCCATACCGTGCAGTCATTTTTTGTTAATCAGACACCATACGGACAGCCCCCTTATTCCCCTACTCAGCAGTCTCCAAGCCTATACCCTTACCCATGGCAAACCGGCACAGTATGTATCACCAGGTGACAGGTTCATGGTTGCCAGGATATAATATACTAGATAGTATGCCAGTGGGATCTCCTCCTCCTTCTTCTATTACCTCCACTTATCCTCTGTTTTCACCCCCTAGGTATCAGCTGGTGCATCTATGAATCAGACTGTGCTGATACCAACGGCAAGGAGGAAGAGGTAGTCTGGAAGTGATCAAGTTTCGGCATCAGCAGAGAATTCCATTTAAGGGCTTTCAAACACAGCAGATACATCTGAGATTCCTGGCCCATACAGGTCTGGTGAGCATGCAGTTCATTCTGTTTCCTCTGTCAGTTCTTCTTCATATTTTCCTGCCTGCAGTGATTCTTTGGGTTCTTCCATGCACCCACATAAGTTGCCAAAGTTAATTGAACAACATCTAGTTAAGAAAGTGGGGAAGTGTAAGGATCCCAGAATGATGACTACTTCTGAGCCATTGCTCTTCTCAGAGAAGGTACATTGTATCAACATGGCATTACTAGGAATTTAAGAAAGCAGATATGAGAGAAATTTAAGAAGGGAAAGTACATAATGTTTTCACCCTTAGAGATGACTTGTGAAGACAAATAAAAACCAGGAGCCAGGAGAAAGTGACTTTCATAGTTTCCATCATTGGTTGAGGGCTTTTTTCCCCTGCATTCTATGCAGACACCAGGCCCAATGAATGTTCCATTATCATAAAATATATATTTTTGGTCAGTAGATGTTCATGAAGTCCAAGGGTTATGGTTGGAGGCAGGGGCGCCGATTTAAGTTTTTCTGGTGGGTGCTCTCCCCAGACTACCGCTCCCCCCCCCCACACACACACAGACTACCGCCCCCCCCCCCCCCCCCCACACACACACACACACACACACACACTTTGTGCAGCCAGGAGAGATCGGGCGGCGAGCGAGTTCCAGACTCTGTCACTCACTGTTAGGCAGCGAGCAGCTTCCGGCCTCAATGACTTCCGTGACGCGGCGCAGGCTACCTCGCTGCACCTCTGGCACCGGATCACCGGCGCCCGACCTCTCCCGACCACCTCCTGCACACAGCAATCACCTACATCTGGTGTCACAGCAGGGTCCCCGCGGAAGATGGGAACTAGTAGCGGCATTAATACCGCTACTAGTTCCCATCCGCCGTAGGGACCCCCGCTGCTGACAGCATATCCTCTGCTGGGACCCCGCTGCCGTAGCCTGTGGGTGCTCCTCAATTTCCGTGGGTGCTCGGGCCCCGGAGCACCCACGGTTTCGGCGCCTATGGTTGGAGGGAATACAAGAAAACTCTTTGTCATAGGCAAGTTGGAAACCCAACCTAACCATTGAGTTTAAAATATGTGGAGGTGTGGTTATATGAAGTATTATTCAGACCTGATCGCACGCCTGCTAATTTCCAGAGCCCTGCAATCAGGTAATCACCGCCCAGCCATAGTGAGAATCCAGGGGTTAAAGTGAGGGGGAACGGGGTGGAACTGAGTTCCACCACATCTAATGGTGAGGTGGAACATTTTATCCTCCACATTGGCCATGAACAGTAATTCTCACAGAAAAAGCATTCTAGTTTGCAGGGGGATACCAAAAACCCTACCATTGGCCCTGATGAGGGTAGGGTAGGGGGTTTAATTATGTGGCATAGATAAATGAGTTCCCCACCTCTGTATGACCACTTTATGTCCTGGTGAAATCTCACCATGTGCAAGGTTTGCATAAATTACACATAATCAGTGCTAAGCAAATCCATACAAAAGACTCTCACCATCAAATGATCTTTCCAGTGTCTGCAGTCTGTGTGTATCCCAGAACTTACTTGATACGATAGAATCTGGTGCTGACGTCATGCGGCTTCCATTAAAAAACCTGGGCACGTCTGTGTTTTCCCTGACACTCCCAGGAAACTAACTGTTACCAACCCCGGCTTAAGTAAGCCAATCAATTGCATATGGCTAATGATAAAATAGAAGCAGGATTTTATCGCAGAATGGCCACACGCATGTGTATTACGATCCATAGTCCTGTGCAGGCGTTCGATTATGACCCAACCTGTGAATTCACTACCGGTCATACAGGTCTGAATAACCCCCAGAGTAGGAACTTTGAAGAAGGCCAGAAAAAGAAGACTCCTGCGGCCAGTAAAGCAAGTGCAGGACATGTGGCAAAATGTAGATGCCTTACATCCTGTACAATGATTCAAGATGTCACAGAGGCTTTAGTTTTGTTTTGCTTCTCCTGCAGAATTTATGTTGCAGGTCACCCATACATGGAGTGCAATTCAGCAGCAGATGACAGACAATCCTAGCAAATGAAAGCCAGCAGAAGTAATAAGTAAACCAGTGTCTCCGGTAGTGTTGTTACAATTGATTACATTGAGTTAGTATCCCAGTAGGGATGATGCACAGTTCTAGTTCAGGTTTCCCATGTCTGATTTCTGAACATCATCGGCACAAATCCCACCAGGCAGCAAGGCAGATGTCCGGCTTTAAGGTAGCTACCGGGTCCCAGCTGCGGGTTCACATCCTGGAGTAGGCCGCAGCAGTTATATGCGGAGTCGCCCAGCAGAGCGTCTCCGGAGCTGCAGTCCTGGGACCGGGGAAGACTGCGCTGGCGGAGGAGGGGGAGGGTGTTGGGGCCCGGGGAAAGGTGTGTAAGGGAGTTGAGCTGAGGAGCGCCAGCAGATGTGTCTGGTGTCTCTAGCTGCTGGCCTCGCCCCCATCAGAAATATAATCTTTTTTTTACAACATTTTTCTCCTGAATTTATATAACAAATATGAGGGACGTTGGCATTTTTATCAGATATTTTGAACATCTCTCACAGATTTTGGCACACAAAGGATTAACTATGTACACATATTTCCTAAGCAGGACAAATTACAGGGGCAGTATGTGCATGTCTTACCCATTTACACTCCATTCAAGATAGCGTATGGTACAGTACAGTGGAAATCTATTACAATTTCTGGTACACTTCAGACTGACAGTAACGACACAATCATCCAAGTGTGCTGCCCCCAAACAAGTGCCGGCCCTAGTCATGTGCCTCATGTGCCTAATTGTAAATTTGCCATTGGTGGTCATCTCACAACTATGGGAAGTTGTGCCTTTCATGCACAAAATTCCACGCCGACAGCTCAATTGTACTGTGTACCGAGTTCTAAATGACTGTCCAAGGTTACACATCCACCAGATCCAGAATACTAATCAAACCTTGAGAGTTTGCACTCTCAGGAACCTATGTGGACTTTGGCAAATCAAGGGCATACCTACTTGTTTGCCACATTCAATTCACTATTTCTTATTTATTATCCATCATATTGTGCTTTGCCAGGTGGATATAGTGGCCACAATCTATCCACCATCCAGCCGATTACTTTGATGATGCACAAGGCCACCATCTTGGCCTTATGCATAACCAAGCACACATAACCTAGCATAAGATCAGGCATTATTATGTGGTGTAAACACTGAAAAACATATGTAGATTATTCTACCATAGAATTCCTGACAAGCTACTGTAGATGTATTTACAGGTTGAGTATCCCTTATCTAAAATGTTCTGCACCAGAAGAATTTTGGATAACGGATTATTACATATTTCTGAATATTTTTATATTTCAATGAGGTATCTTGAGGTATTTAGCATTTATGTTGTTTAAACACATCAAACACATGAAATGTATACAAATATATTTTATTTGTGCATGAAACAAGGTTTCAGAACATGAAACAAAGTTTGTGTCCTATCTCAAGCACTATATTTGAATGCCAAGTAATCATTTGCTTACACATATTTAATGCCAGTTACACATCATGTCCTCAGTAGTGCCAGTTACAGATGTCCCCAGTAGTGCTTTTAGCATTAAAAAAATTACATTCCGGAAACTATGGATAAGGGATATTTGGATAAGGGATATTCAACTTGTATTACCTTTCCTTTTTTCTTGTATATTTGTACATACCTGTATCATAAAACTTACCAGGTTTGTTGGAATAGATTCTGCTCACTTTCCCATTGGGGCTGTTGCTGGAATTTATTTGTTCTGGAAAAACAGTTTGAAATAAGTACACTAACAGGATGGAAAATGCACAGAGATTAGGTCTATAAAAACAACACTAATAATACATACAATAAAATGTAAGATTATTTACATCATGATCAATTTCATCTGGAAAACCATATGTACTGTTGTGTTTTTCTAGTGTGTTTACTTTGTGCATTGGCACCACTGAGTGCCTTCACTTGTATTTGAATGAACGGACAGGTCTAGCTTGCATCACTTTGTGTAGGTGATATATTGTACATATAAAAAACACAGTAGCTGTTAAATAGTTCTAGGAATAATATAATTGTTTATTTCCATAGTAGATGAAAAAACAGTACAGAAACACAGAAGGCTGAGGTGACATAAACCACTGAGGGTTCTCACAGGGTACACTCTGCTCTTGATCACATGTATGGTAATGAGGATGGGCACAAGGCCTATCAGAGCAGGGGGAGGGGTTAGACAGGGTAGGAATGATCACGAGTTTAGAGTGACCACCCTCTGTCCAAGAAGCCCCACCCACCCTTCCCTATTTCTCTTCCTCTTCGGCGGCGGTAAAGAACGGTCATTCTTTAAGAACTCTGTGTGTGTGTAGGTAGTGGGGTGCACTCTCCCTCGACATCGATTGTCATGGGCCATGCTTCTGCCCGGGGGATGGCCGTCACCAGGGAGAGTGGTCACCCAGCGTGTATGTATGCTTAAGTGATCTTTAACCCCACCTTTCCTATAGTGACCGTTCTTTAGTGCCGCCACCATTCATAGTCTTAGTTAATTGTCAAAATAAATTTGACATTCTGTTTTGAAACGCCAGCACTTTGTGTCGTGTCTTTATTTTAAGTTAATTTTATATAAGGTTTACAGTAAGTTTGTATTTAAGTGTATCAACCGACAGGGAGGACCAAGGGGATACCCGATGGGGAGTTTATTAGCTATTACAGGGGATAGAATCATAGAAGCTGAAATTATTTGATTATGTAGTAAATGATGTTGACACCTGTGACTGGAATATAATAATATAACACTCTGCTGACTGGTATATTATTAGTAACATTTATTTATATAACACTAGCAACTTATGCATCACTGAACAGAGGCCCTCATTGTAATTCCTTCGGTCCCTGTCATGTTCACACTGGTGACCAATGTTTCTGCCCTGCGCATGCGCATATTTGTATATTTGCATGTGCATGGCTTGCATGCGGGCGACTTGCATAGTCGTAGCGCTCGCACGGGAGGGGGGACAGGATCAAGGCGGGCAGCAGGCGTTCACATGGGGATGCCCATCGTTTCCTGTGCATACCCACAAAAATGCTGGGTGCACCCGGGAAAATGCTGGGAGTCCCCAAGTGAACACAGATGGGCAGCTGACTGCCTGGGGCAGACGGCTTACATCACAGGACATCAGCCGCCTGCCTTGTTCTTGGACCCGGATGCTGCAAGTCTAAGTCAGCCCGCACTGACAGATCTGCGAGCATGGGAATAATCATTCGATGGTCGGCAATCATGAATGATTTTTCCCCTGTATGCTACCCTGCGGATGGCTGTTTATGCAAAACATGCATTTGCTAAGCAGCGGTGATGTGCGGACCATGGGTGGGGGCATTCCCACGCCCGGCAGGTGGCGTTACAAGGCTAGCTAAGCAGCATCCTAGAATTATCCCCAGAGACTCTAAAGCTTATGTAATATTCTTTACGCTATTTACACAGATATTAATGAGCTCCTATTCATATTACCTTACCCCATTAGCGCTTATGGGGATATTTACTAAGATCGAATGGGTACAAATGCTCGTATTCATACCCATTCAATGTGAAATACAGTATGTACGTATTTCACACATTTATTGATTTACTAAAGAATAAATGTATACGATTCATATTTTTTCCGTTCATGTTTTGATTCATTTGTATTTGACTTAAGATCAGTCAGATGCATGCAGGCTTCTCGGTGTAAAAAAGAATAAATATGGACTGCGAATACGAATGGCTACGACACCGGAAAATATGAATGAGGAGAATACGACAGCTGTAAATTTGTTGTATTCTCCATTCCTATTTTCGGGTCATTTACGCCCGATCTCGTTCGTACCCGTTCATATGGCGACGGCTGCATTCGGCCGGCTTAGTAAATTTCCCCCTTAGAGTCTAAATTCCTAACAACATACAAGCATACACTAGTGTTGATTTTGAAGGGAGTTAATATGAATATGTGGGCTCCTGGGGTCAATACATATATAATTCTGTGGGCATATTTGCCAATAATATTGCTGCATGAGCACTAGAATATAATCATAACTCAGTCATCTGGTAGGTATATAAATAAATATCACAAGATAGTCCAGCACTCCAAAGCTCCTGTTAGTATAACTGCTTGCTGGGGTGACTTCTTAGGGCCAAATCGGTCCAACACAATGCATAATGTAGAAAGCGGCACTCCATAGACTTATACTAGTTGTAAAACTTTGCCCTCTATTCCGCCCGTGTGTCGCCATTGGTGTTTACTGAAAAACTATTTAAAGGGACAAAAGGGACTGCTGTGTAACACCCACACATCTCCATCCTGAGAACTTATAGTTACTCCAGCTGACAATCCAAGTTTGCACTCTTAAAAACCAAGGTGGTACTTGTGTAATATCTGGGCGCCCGTTTTTTTCATTGCATTGCATCGCATGCAATATAGTGGCATACAATTCATGCGATGCGATTTTTCATTGTAAAGACCGAATTTTTAATTGTATAGTCACCCATGGGTGATTTCATACCCCCACTATCCAACTACGCATGAAGTTGATTTATATAGTGTGGTGAGCACAGCGAGCCATCATGCCCGAAGCATGGCGAGCGGATGCAGAATACATGTAAAGTAATCCGCGGCCCCTCGCCACGCTTCAGGCTCCAAGGCTCGCTGCACTCTCCACACTATATAAAATCAGCTCCATGCGTAGTTGGATATTGGGGGTAAGAAATTACCCATGGGTGTCTATACATTTAAAAATCAGGTCTTTACAATGAAAAATCGCATCGCATTGCATGCCTTAAGTAGTGGCATGCAATGAAAAAAACGGGCGCCCAGATAATACACAAGTACCACCAAGGTTTACACCTGCTATATTGTTCTAACAACTTATCTTTACTTAACTGAATGGTATATTATATTGTGTCTTTGTACTTCACCAGGTAGATATAATGGGCCTCTGGCCTCATCTATACATTATCCAGCCAATGACTTTGCTGATGCAGAAGACCACCTTATTTACACATATATGTATGTCTATGGCACTACCATACTACAGAATGGTAGTGTTCAGTTATGTCACAAATGCAGAAAAATAGACTTTATGTGGCATATTATAACACAGTTTATATTATTGTGTCCCAGATGAGTTATAGACAGGTTTATGCTTTTCTACTACACTTATAAATGCAACTTACCAACAGTAATGCAGGTAGTGTTCACATGCACCCTGCATTTACTCCCACCGATAGCTATCCATTCAGAAGTAACAGAGGTATTATCTGCGGTAATGGTGTGATTGTAACTTCCGTTTTCTGAAAAAAGTGAGTACACCAACAAATTGGAAAATGCACAAATACTTTAGATGAAACCATCGGTTCTCTAACTCAGTCCTCAGGACCCCACACATTTCTTGTTTTCTTGATTTGGCACAGAATCCCAAGTGAAATAATTATCTTCTCCACTGGATCTTTTCAAATGTGCCTATGGGGCTGCTATTATGGTGGCTAAGGGATTTGGCCCTAAAATTGCCAGAATTCCAGGTTTAGCCTGGGTATGCGCACTCTAGTGCCAGGCAGAATCTGTGCACCTGCTCAGAAACTGCCTGGCTGCTTCTGCCCCCGGCTGTGCGGCTGGTGGACGGAAACGCCGCACTGCTTCAGCCCACCAGCCGCACTGCTTCTATCCATCAGCAGCACCAGTACAGAGCGCCGCACCTTCTGCATCCCACCACAATGATCTCCTCCACCTGCCAGGTCCTGCTGCTGCCGGCTAGACCTTTGTAAATAATACTGCAGGGCGGCCGGCGGTGGTGGATTTATGAAATATTGAACAGATACTAGGCTCAGGGGGAAAGACAGGTGAGCTGGGCTTGGTTACTGGATGGGGCCAGGGCCTCCGTAATGGGGCATGGCCGCTCTCCCATGAAAAATTATACAAGAAGTAGAGCGAGGACAGGCTGCCGCTTCAGCTGTCTCTCTCCCCAGCTCAGCATACACCACTGAGCAGCGTGTGCTTAGCTGGGGAGATAGGCTGTGCCTGGCTCCCTGCAATGGGGGAGGGGTCCCTCCAGCATATCCAGGCATGGGTAAAGAGTACCCCTCTCGATGCCACTGACTATGTTGCCGCAAATCCAGGTATAATGGGAGTCCTGGGATTGAGCCTTTTTCAATCCTGCAAGTGAAAATATGCCCCGGGATTGGCCACCCTACCTGCTATTTTGTGAAATGTATCAATCTCCTGAATGAGAAGCATTCTGAAGCTTGTTTCCATTAGCTAAAGCCATCGTAAAATGGTGTTAGCCATTCTAGCCTATGGGCTACATATCATATCTGCCCCAATAATAGCCACTCATGCAAACACTGCCTGATGACCACACATGAGCAGTAGGCCAAATTGGTTTTGCAGCATTAAGCAAAGTGATCGCTGATGTGATCATTTTACTTTACACTTTGCAAAAATGGGCTCTTATGTGAGCCCCTGTCCCTGGATGTGATCTTTAATTCATCTGGAAGCTATAGAATTTCTTATGGCAGTGGATAAATATCCTTTATAACAAGTGAAAGTTAAGCAATGACAAAAACTTACTAGGCGGCACATCCAATTTAATTGTGAAGTTATTCTTGCAACCCTCGAATTCACATTGGATTGTCATTGGTGTACACAGCGGAACTCTGAACGTATATTGAGCAAGTGTGAAACTGTATCCCGAGGTGGTAGAAGGTGGATCATAATAACAGGTCAGATTCTTGTTTTGGACTTTGTCAGGTATTTTTATCAGCTCTAATACTTCGGTCCCCTTTTCATATGATGGCTTTTTAATGTTTATGAGGCCTGTTTAGGAATAAGACAAAAATATTTTTAAAACATTTTAAGAAATTCTTATTGTGCAGTAGAATTGAAAAATGATCTGTGTATCTTGCTAACAATTGGGTTGATTCAGGTTGGCTCGCAAAAGTGATCCAAACCTCATCCCCGACGATGTGGAACTGCACATGTGCAGTATAGGAAATAATGCGATCTCCTCTGCCTGATTGACAAGCAGAGACATTCGCTGGAAGGGATTGGGCCGGACGAGGTTTCTGAAAATGGGGGCATGTCACCCCTTTTCTGGAAGTGCCCAGGCCATGGACTGCTGTGTATGGTGCAGTTTCCTTGGCCTTGCAAGCTGCTCTGCAACAGGAAGCCTGAGTAAGGTTAGACTTACTTAGGCTGCAGTCGAAGAGGGATATTCCTCTTAAACTGCAATCGTATTGCCGTTTAATGAAATTGCAAATACAGACAGGGGGTGGTAGGCACCTTCTCCTGCATTTGCAATGTTAAGGATCCCATAAGCCAAGATGCTGTGTGCAGTGGCGTAACTATAGCACTGCAGCCCCCGCGGTCGCGTGGGGGCGCTGTGCATATGGGGGCGCCGGGGGGGCTGCGGTGCTATAGTAATCCCCCCGCCCCCATCCCCCGCATGCTAACCTGTCCGCGCGTCCCGGCTCCCCTCCTGGCTTCAAGCAATGCTATGGAGACGGACCACGATAAAATGGCCGCCCCACAAAGCAGACTGTTCTCTGAAACTGTCTGCGGTATGGGGGCGTCCATTTTAGCGTGGTCCGTCTGCATAGAATTTATTGAAGCCAGGAGGGGATCCGGGATGCACGGACAGGTAAGCATGCGGCAATGGGGGGAGGGGGCACGGGGGGCACGCCGGCCGGGCGGGCGGGGAGGGGGGGCGCCCCCCCATTAACGGGGGGGGGCGCCAGTAGCGCACGCAGGGGGGGTTTCTGAGTACCCAGAAACCCCCCCAGGAGTCTAAGGAACCTCAGCTAAAAGCTGAGGGTCCCCTCTTTCCATGAATATAAGAATTGTAAAAATTGGCCCTTGGGAACCGGAGATATCTGACTTCAAAGCAGTGGTCCCCATCCAAGCCTGTTAATTGTTATTCCCAGTCAGATATTTCAGGTTCTGTCTGACTTAGCATTTTTCTGAGGGTATATTCCAAAAGCTGGGACTCTCCCCCTTTGAGGGACACTGGCAACTTGTCTCTACTGTTCACACACACACATACAGTATGACCCGCACCAAATAATGTTTTGGGAATATATCCCTGTGGATGGATTTTTTCAAAAAAGAAGAAACTTTTTATAAATATTGTTTCTCTTGGTTTTAGGGTGCTCTCAACTGATTTAGCGTTTGACTTGTTCAGAAAAAGAAGGAAAGAAATCAGTTTTCACTGGGATGCACTCCTCATCCACATTGTCCCATGGGACATAAAAATTAGTACATGTTCTTTATTGGTATGCAATTAAAGGTAAAAGGCCATCATTTATTATTCCATTTGGTCAATTTTATTAATTGTCTGGTGACCTGGTATAACGAGTCCCTGTGGCAGGGATATTGATAGCGAAGTATTAAAATAAAGTAATGAATATAGATAAGAAAAGAAAATAAGAAGATTAAAATCTGTAAACTGTTGTTTTAATCAGGTTTGCTCTGATAGTTTGGTGATGGCTATCAGTGGTATTGTACCAGTGAGTACTTGTATGGTCAGGGGTATATAGTCACTGAATGTGTGGGTTTATATGTATTCGCAACTATTATTGTTGCTAAAGGACACTGTTGCCTTCAGAAGTAATTATTCTACACTTGTAACAGTAGCTACTGTGCAATTCATGAGAACACTGCTATTTATTACCCCGTCAAGAATATTGCGGCTACAGAAACGGGCTACAGTACATGTGTGCCTGCTGAGTCTGTATGAATATATAATTACCGCTACGACGGTTTAATACTATTGTTTCCGCTACTGATGTAGAGATAGCGTTGCCAATGTGCATGCAGGGTATCTGTGTCAGACCATAAGGTGTGCTTTCATATATATGTGACTTTAAAACACTGATTGTGCTGGTATAGCTGGTTTTAAATATTGCGCTAGTATGGCTTAAGTCCACATATATTATTGCACCTTATAGCAAGCACTGTTTAGTGGTTATGCTTTGATGCATATATCGACAATGTGGGATGCCTGATTATACACATTCACAGTATGTCATCTATTATACATGCATCTGCAGGCTAGCTGATAAGACAGATAAAGTAGTTAGTATAATCCAATAATCCCACCGTTTGGGAGTGTTCCCGCAGTATTAATTGTGTGTTTCTGCGTATATGCTCTGCATATCACTCAAATACAGTATTTAATCATGGTAATGTTGTCTCCTATTCCATCCGAGATATTGCGGCCACAGAAGCAAGCTTAGTTAGTTAGTGCTGGCTTTCTCTGTGCGTTAAATTACCGCTATAACAGGTGGAGTTATTTACTGTAATGTGCAGAGGGATTCCCGTTTATTCATACTGCAGGTGGTTTAACATACTACTCATGCATTTTTATAGATATTGGGCCACTCAAAAACACGCAGCTTCCAAACACTGATTTGTACTGATATAGCCAGTTCTGGGTGTCTGCAATTGAGTGGCTTAAGATAGCATATGCTCTGGTATCATGAAGCAGGCACTGGTACTTAGTTATGGCAGTAGTATACACATGGATATTTAGGGTGCGTCCGTGTGTATCTTCACACCCAATTCTCAGTTATATATATACACCTAGGGCAGGTTAAATATGTGGGTAAGGTGGCCGGCTTGAGTACAGAAGTCTCTGTCAGGGACTGTTCCCTTTGTACTCACCGCGCGTATCAGCGTGTGCGCTCAGTTAGCAGCCGGAGATCTGTAGTGATTCTCCGTTGCAATACTGTGCCTTCACAATCAGGGGGTATATTCCCACTAGTACACTGCGTGTGCTAGCGTGTTTATTCACGCTGCCTGCAGCTAGTACTCGCTCTCTTATCCCGCTACCTCTAACCACAATACATAAGGTAAATATTTTACAGTTAATAAAGCAAACACTGGTACAAACAAACAAACAGTTTACAGCGATCTGCCAATGCGCATTTCGCTCTCTATAAGCTTTGTCAAGGCTTAGTATAGGCCTATACTAAGCCTTGACAAAGCTTATAGAGAGCGAAATGCGCATTGGCAGATCGCTGTAAACTGTTTGTTTGTTTGTACCAGTGTTTGCTTTATTAACTGTAAAATATTTACCTAATGTATTGTGGTTAGAGGTAGCGGGATAAGAGAGCGAGTACTAGCTGCAGGCAGCGTGAATAAACACGCTAGCACACGCAGTGTACTAGTGGGAATATACCCCCTGATTGTGAAGGCACAGTATTGCAACGGAGAATCACTACAGATCTCCGGCTGCTAACTGAGCGCACACGCTGATACGCGCGGTGAGTACAAAGGGAACAGTCCCTGACAGAGACTTCTGTACTCAAGCCGGCCACCTTACCCACATATTTAACCTGCCCTAGGTGTATATATATAACTGAGAATTGGGTGTGAAGATACACACGGACGCACCCTAAATATCCATGTGTATACTACTGCCATAACTAAGTACCAGTGCCTGCTTCATGATACCAGAGCATATGCTATCTTAAGCCACTCAATTGCAGACACCCAGAACTGGCTATATCAGTACAAATCAGTGTTTGGAAGCTGCGTGTTTTTGAGTGGCCCAATATCTATAAAAATGCATGAGTAGTATGTTAAACCACCTGCAGTATGAATAAACGGGAATCCCTCTGCACATTACAGTAAATAACTCCACCTGTTATAGCGGTAATTTAACGCACAGAGAAAGCCAGCACTAACTAACTAAGCTTGCTTCTGTGGCCGCAATATCTCGGATGGAATAGGAGACAACATTACCATGATTAAATACTGTATTTGAGTGATATGCAGAGCATATACGCAGAAACACACAATTAACCCCTTCCCGACATTGCCTTTTAAGGTAATTTTTTTTTTTTTTTCCTCCTTGTGTTCAAATAAGCGTAACTTTTTTAATTTTCCGGCTATATAGACACATGAGGGCTTTTTTTTTGCGGGACAAGTTGTACTTTTTAATGGTACCATTTACTATACCGTATAATATTCTGGGGAATCAGGAAATAATTCAATGTGGGGTAAAAAAAAAAAAAACGCAATTCCACAATTTTGCGCTGGTTACGTTTTTTTTGGAGTTCATAGTTCGTTGAAAATGATGGGTTATCTTTATTCTATGGGTCGTTACGATTCCGGTGATTCCAAACTTATATAGTTTTCGTTACATTTTACCACTAAAAAAAAAAATAGAAAATGTTACGGTTTTTCGAATTTGCGTCACGTCGCCATGTTCTGCGTCTTATAACTTTTTTATTTTTTCCACCTACGGACCTGGGTGAGGGCTCATTTTTTGCGGGCTGAAGTGTACTTTTTAATTAATACCATTATGGGATATGGGCGACTTTCTGATCTCTTTTAGCTATTTTTTTTTGGGTAGGCGATGCGACCAAAAAACGTAGTTTTGGCGTTGGGGATTATTTTCCGTTTACGCCTTTAACCGTGCGGGATAACTAATGTTATATTTTAATAGATCAGACTTTTAGGAACGCGGCGATACCAAATATGTTTATTTTTTTATTTTTTATTTATTTTTATTTGGGAAATGGGGAAAGGGGGGTGATTTGAACTTTTAATATTTATTTATTTATTTATTTTTTTAAACTTTATTTTTTTTTTTTTTTTACTTTTACTACAAGGCCCCCTAGTGTACTTGACCACTAGGGGGCGCGATCGCCTGTACTAGGTTCAGCCATAGAGCTCTATGGCTGAACGTAGTGATTTTCAGCACTTCCTATTACATCCTGCCTCAGGCAGGATATAATAGGTATGCAGACGCGGCCAGCACAGGGGTCTACATTAGACCCCTGGCTACCATGGCAACCGATCGGCACCCTCCGATCTCGCTGCGGGGGGCCCCGATCGGCGCCGGAGGGGGGCGCCCCCCCTCCGATCAGCTATTTAAGCACTGCGGTCGCTTTGCCCGCGGTGCTTAAAGGGTTAAACGGCCACGATCGGCGAACTCGCCGCTCGTGACCGTGAGAGCAGGGACCTGGCTGTAATATACAGCCATTACCTGCTCTCTGTCAAGCCAGCTCACTCCGTGAGCTGGCTTGATTCCCCCGCACCCGACATATGACGTAAATGTACGTCATATGTCGGGAAGGGGTTAATACTGCGGGAACACTCCCAAGCGGTGGGATTATTGGATTATACTAACTACTTTATCTGTCTTATCAGCTAGCCTGCAGATGCATGTATAATAGATGACATACTGTGAATGTGTATAATCAGGCATCCCACATTGTCGATATATGCATCAAAGCATAACCACTAAACAGTGCTTGCTATAAGGTGCAATAATATATGTGGACTTAAGCCATACTAGCGCAATATTTAAAACCAGCTATACCAGCACAATCAGTGTTTTAAAGTCACATATATATGAAAGCACACCTTATGGTCTGACACAGATACCCTGCATGCACATTGGCAACGCTATCTCTACATCAGTAGCGGAAACAATAGTATTAAACCGTCGTAGCGGTAATTATATATTCATACAGACTCAGCAGGCACACATGTACTGTAGCCCGTTTCTGTAGCCGCAATATTCTTGACGGGGTAATAAATAGCAGTGTTCTCATGAATTGCACAGTAGCTACTGTTACAAGTGTAGAATAATTACTTCTGAAGGCAACAGTGTCCTTTAGCAACAATAATAGTTGCGAATACATATAAACCCACACATTCAGTGACTATATACCCCTGACCATACAAGTACTCACTGGTACAATACCACTGATAGCTATCACCAAACTATCAGAGCAAACCTGATTAAAACAACAGTTTACAGATTTTAATCTTCTTATTTTCTTTTCTTATCTATATTCATTACTTTATTTTAATACTTCGCTATCAATATCCCTGCCACAGGGACTCGTTATACCAGGTCACCAGACAATTAATAAAATTGACCAAATGGAATAATAAATGATGGCCTTTTACCTTTAATTGCATACCAATAAAGAACATGTACTAATTTTTATGTCCCATGGGACAATGTGGATGAGGAGTGCATCCCAGTGAAAACTGATTTCTTTCCTTCTTTGTCTCTACTGTTCCCAGAACCAGAGATATTAGCCATCAAGCAGCTGGTTACTGCTCCAGCTCCACACACCTGGTATGTAGTTTTATATACTCGTTGGCAGATTGCTCTGCCTCCTGAACTCTGATCCCCTAGTCCCCAATACCATTTGGTAGGAGGGATTCTCTAGTTTTTCCATTCCAATCTAAGAAACCTATTTCTGGGAACTGGAGATATCTGCAGTCAAGCAAGCTGTCCTCCCACCAGAAAATTATGAATAATAAGCCCACTCCACTATACACCCCTCCTCTGCCTATTAAACATCTTCTACCACCCTGGAAGTTATATATCAGAGCCCCTTCATTCAGCCCAATGCCCCCTTCTCCCACTCCATCTCCCACCATCTGTGCAGTAAAGGGGTAATTAGTGGAAATTACTGATCCAGGCCCTACATGCTGAGCGGTTGATATAATACCCCCTACCACCCGCAGGACATCAAATCTTCCCCCACCCCTACCGCTGGAGGATCGGTAGGGGCCCCAATACATTGCTATGCCCAGGGGTCATACAATGCTGTTGACGCCCCTGTATGTGTGTATGTATGTGTATATATATATATATATATATATATATTTATTATTATTATTATTATTATTTATATACATCTGTTCTATCTATAATACTTTAACTGACCCGGCATATATTGGGTCACCTAAGTGTCTATCTCCGTGCTTTGCTCCGCTCCTCTGGAAACCCCCTTCTGAAAATCCTGCGTTTGCCCCTGGACGCCCCAAACAAAGCTACGCCGCTGGCTGTGTGAGCAGCTTATCATATATGATGCTTACTGAATTTGGCCCAATATTACCTTAAATATCCAAATGATTTCTAAAAACTATGCAAAGTCTGGGCACGAGTTCCCCTTGGCAAGTCTACAGAAGACAATTGAATCTACTAGTAAACTGGGTACTTATGTATTATCTGGACTCCCATGTTAAATGCACCCCATTTTTTCATACCCCTACTATCCAACTACGCATGGAGTTGATTTTATATAGTGTGGCGAGCGCAGCGAGCCACCGTGCCCGAAGCGTGGTGAGCGCAGCGAGCCCCGCGAGGGAACGCAGTCTCATAAGAAAAACGGGAGTCCAGATATTACATAAGTACCGTAAACTGTTCTTGTAAAATTTACAGTATTCTCCATCCTGAAACTTCATTTAAATTTTACAAGTGGAATAGAATTCATAGTACTTTACCTATACTTGTCTACTCTCCCTACCCAAAAATAAGGTGGCACTCCCAGTCAGAAAAGTGGGCAAGTCTCCCACATCCTACTCTCCAATTCCTCAAACATCAGTGTGGCAGAATAACAAATACAGTAGCACCTGCTGGTGCGAAATCTTAAATAAAATGGATTTATTTATCATATATTTTGTTAATAAGTCCAATAGGTAGCCATCCACCAGGGGTCAGTATGAGGATAAACCATGGGACCACCCACCCTGCTCTGACCAACTTTTCACTATAACATGGGGCTCTCACATTCTTTTGGTGTGATTTTGTTTAACCCATAAAGCTGTGAAATTTGCAGCTTTACAGGACCTTTAAATTACATCAGCTGCCCGACCCCTCACACTTGCATCATGGTTAAATTTCCATAGGAATGCCCAGTGTTTTCATGGGAACGCCCATGAAGCGCTGGGCATTGTTAGCTGCTCTGACAGGCGGCAGTGCCATCAGTACTGCCGTCCAGTCTGATGAACTGCTCGGCACTTCCTGCTCCCGGCGTTCGCATCCCTGGGGCCGGTTGTTCTGCAACCAAGGACGCTGTTCAGAACTTCTGCTCAGCGGCACCTGGCCGGGTTCCCAGAGTATTGCAGCAGGTCTGCATTATTTGGTTTACTTTATTCCTGGCTGGGTTACCTCCTGCTGATGAGAGTTACATGTACGTTGTGTGTTTTGCAGTGTTTTTGTGTGGCGTGTATCATGTTTTCTTGCAGTGTCTGTTGTACTAGGTCGCTCATTCCTTTTACCTTCTCCCCTGAAGTTGGCCAGGTGCCGTTAGTTGTTATTCAGGCAGGTTCCCTTTAGCTAGTTTAACCTTTTGGCCATTTCCTTTAAAGATCTCCATTACCTTGTACCTGCTCAAGACCTGGTGGCACCGTAGTTGAGGAGGACCTAGTTTGCCCCTCCAAACATGGATATTATAGGCAAAGTCCTAGTTGTTGCAGGTACCAGCCATCATTCAGGAAAGGCCAACAGATGCAGAGTTTGGGTAGCTGTGGCCATCTTAAACAGCGTTGCATACCCCAAACACATAACAGGCATTCATATGGGCGCCAAACAATGGCCCGCCACCGCATGCCCCACACCTACACTGCTGTATTTGAAAGACTGAATCATTTCGCCGTACCCTCTCGCACACAGAGGCTGCACATGATTCAACTAGAATCACCCCCTTTGTCTCCTTACACAATAAAAAGATCCCAAAATGCAACATGGCCTTGCCCATTTTTAGAACAAATTTGCCCCAGCTATCAGGTCTGAATTAGGCCCACCGTCTCTTAGCTTGTATATAAACCATCAATTAGAGAAAATATACATAGAAATACTTACTGCAATCAATCCCATCTTCTTTAGCTACAACAAAATACAAAATGAAAGAACAAAAGTGATTAATATTGACGAGAGCAATGCAAACAGACCAATTAACTAGATAAAAATCTGAGAGAAAAAAACATGCTATAGTGTATATCCATTTCAGGCTTCTGATATAATAAATTATATTTACAGTAATTATTAAATAATTCTAGAGATACAATTTTAATTGAATAGTATTTGCGTGAGAGCCAAGCTATGGTTGCAGTGGATGTGGGTCTGCTTGTCACCACCTGTGGTGGAAGAGGAGACAGTTGTAGCTGGTTCTGAGGTTGGTGATGTGGGTTGGTGGGAGTGAGAGCTGGAAGCACCTGAAATTAAGAAAATAAATGTGTGCACATGATTATTTCAGGCCTAATAATATAGAAAAAAATGTATCATACTAATAGATTATGTTCTAGAATGCTCTATTTGAGAAGTATTCATATACAAATGAAAGCTTTAACAACCCTGGGGTAGTGTAAATTTACTAATCGACAGATTTTCATAGACACTGCTTGCAATAGATCTGACTGTGGCATTTTAAATGGCAATATTAGTAAATGCAAAACCAGATATTTTCCAAAACATATAGTTATTTTAGAGGGGTATTCAATGTGTGCCAATACTTCCGATGGTCAGAATTCATTGAGGTCGGAAGCCTGTCAGATTTGACTTTGGAAAAAGTTGAATCTGCATGGTCTAAAACGGCCACTGGATTGTGACATCCATGGCTGTTTTCAACCAAATACACGGATTTCGACAATCGGAATATTGAATACTGACTGTCGAATTGTCATCAGATTGGTTGTGATTCTGTCGAAAAATGTTTAAACAGTCAGGAATCAATCATTGAGTAGCCCCCTTAAAATGTCTAGACCCACTGATAAACTAGTTTTTTATATAATTATTTGACTACTGTAGGTTGAATTTAACTCTTTCAGGTCCAACGCCTAGTCAGGAACAACAGCCCTAGCACTAGTAGCAGATCCAATGGTGAGCCACTTTAAAAAATGATCATTAACATCGTTTAACATTCAATGTAGACCATTTTTTGAATAAAAAAAATATATTAAAAAAAATTACCATTAATTGAAACATTTAAACCAGACAGTTTGAATTGCAAAACAAAATTGGACTGCAAAGGGTTAAGTACTGTACAAATAAAAACAACATTTTGTGTTGTCACTGTCCCGAAAACACAGAAAGCATCATGCAGTCACAGCGATAGTATTTTAAAATTGGGCAGTTTCCTTCTTTCATTTTCCCTGATGCAGTGACAGGTTCTGGTCTACACCATGGGAGTTATTCACCTTCATCATTCTGCATCTCTGCCGTTGGTTTGAAAAGAGGGTACTTGTGGAGTATCACGGCTCCCACGACCTGCATCGTATGCAGATCGTATGCTAAAAATCGCATCGCATCGCATCGCATGTGGCATACGATGGCATACGATGCGATGCGATGTTTTACCGATTTTTGACTATTTTAGCTCAAAAATCGTATGCCATCGCATAACATCGTATGCCATATGTAGTGGCATACGATGTCATACGATGCGATACGATGTTTTACCGATTTTTGAGCAAAAATGGTCAAAAATCGGTAAAACATCGGATAACATCGTATGCCATATGTAGTGGCATACGATGTCATACGATGCGATACGATGTTTTACCGATTTTTGAGCAAAAATGGTGAAAAATCGGTAAAACATCGGATAACATCGTATGCCATATGTAGTGGCATACGATGTCATATGATGCGATACGATGTTTTACCGATTTTTGAGCAAAAATGGTGAAAAATCGGTAAAACATCGCATGGCATCGTATGCCATCGATGCGATACGATGTTTTACCGATTTTTGAGCCATTTTAGCTCAAAAATCGTATGCGATCGCATCGGATGCCATACGATGGCATCCGATGCAATGCGATGGCACCCGATTTTGCACTGAAATGCATCAGAATGCATTGAAATGTGTATTAAAGTAGTGAAATGCCCCCAAATGCCATTTTTCATAGTGCACCACCCCCACTATCAACGTCAACCCGAAGCGTGGCGAGCGGCGGCGGTACGCGTCCTACGACCTTTTCATACCCCCACTATCCACGTCGGCGTGGAGTTGAGAATAGAATAGTGTGGCGAGCGCAGCGAGCCACCGAGCCCGAAGCGTGGCGAGCGCAGCGAGCCCCGCGAGGGGCCGCGTATACCTTCACAGCTATACGCGTCTCCTCGCGAGCTTTACAGGTATCCGCGTCCCCTCGCGGGGCTCGCTGCGCTCGCCGCGCTTCGGGCTCGGTGGCTCGCTGCGCTCGCCACACTATTCTATTCTCAACTCCACGCCGACGTGGATAGTGGGGGTATGAAAAGGTCGTAGGACGCGTACCGCCGCCCCTCGCGGGCTCGCTGCGCTCGCCACGCTTCGGGTTGACGTTGATAGTGGGGGTGGTGCACTATGAAAAATGGCATTTGGCATTCTGATGCATTTCAGTGCAAAATCGGGTGCCATCGCATCGCATCGGATGCCATCGTATGGCATCCGATGCGATCGCATACGATTTTTGAGCTAAAATGGCTCAAAAATCGGTAAAACATCGTATCGCATCGATGGCATACAATGCCATGCGATGTTTTACCGATTTTTCACCATTTTTGCTAAAAAATCGGTAAAACATCGTATCGCATCGTATGACATCGTATGCCACTACATATGGCATACGATGTTATCCGATGTTTTACCGATTTTTGACCATTTTTGCTCAAAAATCGGTAAAACATCGTATCGCATCGTATGACATCGTATGCCACTACATATGGCATAAGATGCCATGCGATGGCATACGATTTTTTAGCAAAAATGCTCAAAAATCGGTAAAACATCGCATCGCATCGTATGCCATCGTATGCCACTACATATGGCATACGATGCCATACGATGGGAGCCGTGATACTCCACAAGTACCGAAAAGAGAAATAAATAAATAATTTAAAGTCCTCCCTCCCCCAAAGTGTTCACAGCACCATTGTATAAAGTCTACACTGCTAGTGGCCAAATGCTGTAAAGACAATGGTGAAGCACTTTGAGTCCTATTGCGAGAAAACCGTTATATAAATATCATTATTATTATTATTATTAATAATAAATCACACACACAAACTCTACTGCGTGGAGGAACATAATCCTTACCACAAAATTATAACCAAAGCTTTTTTATTTTATTTTTATTTTTAGTGCCTGCTTCAATCACTCAGTACAGTACAATACTGTGCTGGAAGTTTGGGTTAATGGGCCCTCACCTAAAGGATTACTCCCCATCCCCAAAAGTCGAGCCGGAAGAAGGGAAATGGGAATTCAGTGGAGCTAGGGGGGTCCCCTTGACATCTCCAACCCCCTTCTAAACACCCCTTAGAGAGAAAGAGTCTTAAGGTTTACCTTCGCTGCAAGTTTTAAAGTTAAGCCTCCTAAAATCTCTCACTTTCTGAAACTCTCACCCTATTACATTTGGCCCAGCATTTCTAAAGGGGAATTTCTAGATGCCAGATATCAGAGTTCGGCCAACCCTTGGAGACGTCATAATTAGCACACAACTAAGCTATTGTCTGCTCATACAGAGTACAGTCAATATACTACACCAGGTCAGACATACTGTGTACAGAGTCAATGTTCATGTTACGCCTGTTACCAACTGCTTTCTGGTCCGTTCCGCTAATTGATCACTCACACACACACACACACACAGCAGACTTGGAAGAATATCTTTTTTTTTCCAAAATTTTTTTATTGGTTTTGTCAACAATAAAGTGCACAAGTTAACAGTATTGTCGTCTTGAGTACATTCTTTTGCTGTTACATCACAGTTCAACATTGATCACATTACAATATATCATACATCTTCTTCAGTCTGTATACAAATACTTGTTACGTTGCTACGCCCTCGACTTAGTGATGTATTTAAGCCCTGACAAATCTCCCGATCCTCACCTTATTTGTGTTATTCACATAACCAGTTAACTTTCCTAACTATAATATAATATAACATATCTCTCCCTAAAACCAAACCCCTCCCTCCCTGCACCCTCCCACCTCCCAGACTCGGTGTGTCTCATCCATCTGATAGTGACCTAAGCAGGTACCAGGTAGTGCCCTCAAATATCTTCATGACCTGTGTTTGTACATCTTACTCTAATGATCTTATGTAAATTCCCCACTTATTGTGAATTTTTTTTACACCTTCTTCTACCATGGGCAGAGTGGCACTTCTATCAAAGTACATCAGTTGTGTTAAGGCAACTTTGACTTCTTGCAAAAGGGGCTGAGACGGAGCTGTCCATTTTTGCAGTATGACTTTTTTTGCCATCGTTACAGTCACTGTAAGGAATGGCAACAACTCTGTCTTTCGCCCATGCAAGTTCCAACCAGAAAAGTTGGCACATAACATTGCCAATGGGTCTTTACATAAATGCAGGTCACATGTAGTGTTAATAAACATCATCACTCTGTCCCAAAACCGTCTTATTTTCCCACATTCCCACATGTGGTGGAAGAACGTAGCGTTAGAGCCTTTGCATTTAAGGCATATTCCCATTTCCCCAGGTACAAAATACTTTCTCTGAGCCTGAGAGATATATACGCTCTATGCATGGTTTTAATGTGTACCTCTTGTAACATGGTGGACTGCAGTATTTTCAGCGTCTTTGCCATATGTTTGTGAAGTGTTTCCACTGAAGATACCCCTGGGATATCCCCCTGCCATTTTGGGACCATAGCGGACCAAACTACTTCTGGTGAGGATGGAAGGATGTCAGCATATAGATACCTCAGTCTGTACGGTCCTGTGGAACTCAGACTAAACACCTTCTGCAGAGCATCCTGCCTCCCTGATACCAGCATGGGGCCTTTCTTTGACTGTATATAATGTCTAACCTGAAGGTACATAAAGAAATCTCTGTTAGGTAGAGAGAATTTAGCTGAGATCTCTTGGAAAGAGAGTATCTGGCCCCCTGGGTCAAACACATCCTTGACTGCCATAATGCCTTGCTTCTTCCACCTGTCATATCCTACTTCGGCCATCCCAGGGGTGAAGCAAGGGTTTCCCCAGATAGTGTCATACCTGGTGTTTTGGTGATTCCTGCATAAAAATTTTTTCCTGGCCTGCTGTGGTAACTTAGCCCGTGGAACGTGGAGCAACCCCGCCAACGAATATGGACTCATCATATCCCCTTCCAAGGTTTTGTGAGTGTATGAGTTTGTTCCCTGGAGCCAGTCTAGGATATATCGCATGAATATTGCTTTGTTGAAAGCCAGAATATTAGGTATCCCCAGTCCGCCATCAGCTTTCTTAAGATAAGTTTTTTGTCGGGAGATGCGTGGCTTTTTGCCTTGCCATAAAAAACTGAAGAAGGCTTTATTTAGTTTCTGTGCATCTTTCTTTGATAATTGTACCGGAATCATTTGCATGCAGTACGATATTTTTGGAAAGGCTATCGACTGCAGTACAGCTGCTCTTCCCAATAATGACAATGGCAGAGACCTCCATACCTCTAGCAACCTAACAATCTCAGCAACTATAGGGGGGAAATTAGCCTCATATAACCTCGAGATCTCCCCAGGTACTTGAATGCCTAGATATTTAATAGTGTCAGTAGTCAGTCTGAAGGGGGAAGCGACCTGACCTGGGATCCCCTTCGCTTTTGGTCCTAGCACCTGCAAGATTTCAGACTTATGATAATTGATCTTATATCCTGCAAAGGACCCGAAATCATCTATTATTTTCCTTATAGTCGGTAAAGATTCAAGGAGGTTTGAGACGAACAGAAGCATGTTGTCTGCAAATAGACTAACCTTCAGTACCGTTGTCCCCACGGTGATGCCCCTGTACATATGGTCAGTGCGGAGCGCCACCGCCAGTGGTTCCAAAGCCAGAGCGAATAAAAGTGGAGACAGCGGGCATCCCTGTCTGGTTCCCCTCTGAATCAGAAACGGGGTCGACAGGTAGCCATTACACGCCACTTGCGTGGTGGGCTGTGAGTATAGGGACTTAATAACATCTACAAAGCCCTGGGGAAAACCAAATCTCCCCAAGGTTTCCCATAAATGGTCCCAGGTGACCAGATCAAACGCCTTCTCAGCATCTAGTGATAGTACAGCCTGGTCACCTGAGCCACCCTCCATCCCTATATGTTGAATCACCGCCAGTAGTTTGCGCACGTTTAACGGAGTGACGACCATAAATAAAGCCAGTCTGGTCTTCCGAGATAACCGCAGGCAAAGCATATTTTATTCGTTCTGATAGTATTTTCATCAACATTTTGTAGTCGGTATTCAATAACGATATTGGCCTATATGAGCCTGGGTCTTCCGGGTCCCTGCCTGGCTTTGGAAGCACCTTAATCACAGCCGAATTAAAGTATAGAGGGAGCTGTTTGCCTTGAATTATGTCATTAAATACGGTCACTAGTGTTTCACTTATTCTAGGTTTCAGGATTTTATAAAACTCCCCCGAGTATCCATCCGGCCCTGGGGCCTTGAGAGGTTTAAGTTGGGAGATAGTTTGTGTTACCTCATCTACAGTGATTGGCGCCATAATGCGTTCAGCCACTGTACTTGATATCTGGGGGAGAGTTATAGAAGCCCAGAATTGATCTTTCTGTCTCCCATCTATATCTCCTTGGGAGTATAGTTTAGAATAAAAGTCATGCAGAATTGCCAACATCTCCGTTCCCTTGTGTGTCCTATCCCCTTCCGGCTTTTGTAAAACCTTAATCAGAGCTGAGGGCCTAGATCCTCGCATTAAATTTGATAATAGCCGTCCATTTTTATTGCCATGTTTGTAGAACTGAAAATTTGTGTTGTTTATGTTACGCAGTGTCTGAGATTCCATTAATGCATCATAGTGGGTCTTTGCTTGCATATACGTATGTTTGTGGGTCTGGGTGGGGGATGCCTTGAAATTAGCATATTTGCTCGTCACCAAGTCCTGAGCTTTTATTATGTCTCCTGACCTTTCTTTACGGTATTTATTAACAAATGAGATTATCTCTCCTCATCACCGCTTTGGCTGCCTGCCACGTAATTAATGGGTCTGTGGTGTTGTCCCCGTTATTAAGCTTATACTCCGTCCACTTGGCCTCCAGGGCATCACGAAATGTCTTGGAAGACGCCAGGTACGAGGGGAACCGCCATTGGCGGTGTCTCCCTACATCCACAGCGGTCTCCATAAGCACCCATATCAGGGAATGATCTGACAAGCATATGGGCTCAATGCCTGCCTCGAGCATGCTGCCACAGAGGCCTGCGGACAGGAGCAAATAGTCAATACGTGATAAGGTTCCGTGGGCTGCTGACAAACACGTATAATCCCTCTCAGTCGGGTGGAGCAATCTCCAGCTGTCCACTACATGTAGTTGGGATGAAATTTCCCCTATACCCAGGGTGGGACTTCGGGGTTGTTTCTTAGGGTTGGAGGATCTATCTAATGATGGCAAAGCTACTATATTAAAGTCCCCTCCCATAATCAGGCGCGAGTCAGCATATGGATATAGTTTCGTCAACAGTCCTGTGAAATTTTTTTTTGAATAGGCATTAGGGGCGTAGACGTTACACAAGACATACTTCTTCCCATGAATGGAGGTCTCTGCAATAACAAAACGTCCCTCCGGGTCTTTGATGCTGTTAGTGACCGATGTTCCCAGTGATCTGCGCGATAGGATCGCTACTCCCCTGGCTTTAGAATTATAGGAGGCATAGGCCTCAACCTTAAATCCCATTACTCCCAATTTCTCATGCTCTATATCCATAAGGTGAGTCTCCTGCAACATAACTATATCCGCTTTATGCTTTTTAAGATAAAGCAAAAGCTTTTTCCTCTTTATCGGGGAATTAATCCCTCCCACGTTCCACGAGCAAAACTTTACAGTAGCCATGTCACATTACTTTCATGATGTAGTATAGCCCTGGACACACCGAGTACTGGTTCCCTCCCCCCCCTTTCCCCTCTCGCACTAAAACATCCCACCCACATAGGAACAACAGGTCCCTGCAACTTACCCCTCACCCTCCTCCCAACAAATTCCCCTGAGAGTACTAGCTCTCCTATATTCCTAGATAATATAAGTCAACTTGTACGCAGTGAAGGGTAGCTCTTTGAGCCTTCCCCCCACCAACACAGCTCTGTGGTTATTACCTAGCCTCCGCTTCCTTCCTCCTTGCTAAAGTAGTAAAGTTATTCCCACCTCCCCGAGCTGTACCCTTGGGCCGGCACCCCTTATACATAACAATAATATATAACATTTTGAAACCACAGTCCCCTCAATAACATTCCAATACTTTCCCAAGTGCGGTCAATGAAACTTAATAAGTCTGGCATTTAGTACGGTAGTATCTAGACCCTTTAGTGCATCAATCCCACATTCCCCTCAGTATCAGCGAACACACTGTAAGACATTCGAATAGTTACGCCTTCAACTCCTCTCCCAATTGGGACATCCTTGTCTACAACCCCTATGGTGGGGTATCTGTCGTTTTCTCCATCCGTAAGTATGCTCTAGCGTCCCCTGCTGTGGAGAAGTCTTTGAATGAGTCCCCCTCAAAGACCCTAAGACGGGCCGGGTATAATAATGCAAATTTCCTCTTTTCCCCGAATAGGTGAGAGCAGATAGCAGTGAACTCCTTCCTTGCCCTGGTCACCTCAGCGGAGTAATCTTGAAATAGGTGCAGTTTGTGACCTTCCCATAGTATGGTCTTATGCTTACGTGACGCTGTCCATAGGGTTTCCTTGTGTAAATAATTTAGACATTTAAAGATGGTGACTCTAGGCCTGATATTGACTCCATCTTTTTCAGGCCCCAGCCTGTGGGCCCGTTCTATCACCATGTCTGCACAGTCACTCTCCGCCCCTAGTAACGCCGGTAATGTGTTGCCTATAAAATGGTGGAGGGCAGGGCCTCTAACCGTCTCCGGGAGCCCCACCAGCCTGAGATTCTATCTTCTTGATCTATTTTCTAAATCATCCACCTTGTTTGTCAGAGAGTACACTGTTTTTTGCAGGTCAGCGTTATGTGACTTCAATTCCTGCACCTCATGGAAAACTGCTCCTATCTGTGACTCATTGTTGGTAACTCTCTTAGAAAGCTGTGACATGTGCCCCTTCATGTCTTCAATGCTCAAACTCAATGTCTCTGCTTGTGCTTGAAACATGGGGGCCATAGTTGCCTTAATGGCTCTGACCATATCATTATAAGCCGCTGTGTCCGCCTCCACTCCCTCATCTCCCGGCCCCTGTAAGAAGCAGGCTGGAGTGCCTGTGAATGTCTGAGGCTGCGAAGCCTGGCTGTCCCCCAGTACCTGTTGGCAACTTAAGATTGCCGTCGTCTGGCTCAGGTTTTTGCCTGTCTCTGCCTGGGTCCCGTGTCCGTCCGGGGAGGGAGGTGCGGCCGCCATCTTGGGCTGCTGCGTCTGCGGCTTGGCGGGGTTCTTGCGGGTCTGTCTCTTCGGCATGGGAGAGTGAGACCTCTCCATGCGCTGTTCTGAGCTCTGCTCCCGGTCTGCCGCCGTCTGTGAGTGTTGGGGGCTGTGATTTGGCAAGGAAGGGGTGCCGTCCTCCTTACCGCTCATGGAGCTCCTGTCTCACATGGCCGTCCTTGCAGGAGCTGGAACCGGAAGTCCTTCTTGGAAGCATATCTTATTGTTGGCTTGGACCTATTCAATAAGGCCTTGTATTCTCTGTGAGCAGGGCCGGATGAAGAGCCACATTGGCCTGAGGTTGAAATTATTTATGGGTCTATAGTAAGAAGTGGAGGAGCTGTGACCAGTGTTCTGTGGGTATGACCAGTGCTAGTTAGGTATGATCAGTGCTGGGTGGGTATGGTCAGTGTTGTGATGGTACGTTCAGTACCATGTTGGTGTGTACACCCTTACACTGTCAGACCCACTGTCTCACAAAATAAATAAATAGAATACAAGAAATGCAATTTTAAAACCTACGATTTATGGACAATAGAGTAACCAGCCTAGGTGGCTTGTTATTCTTATACTGTCATGATGATGATATTTAAATGTGGAGGCATGGAGCTGTAGGTCCATCGGCTCCATTGTTTATCTGGCCCTGCCTGTGAGTTAAGCCCTGAGAGTTTTCCCATGTTTTTTTAAAGCAGCAATCAATTACATGGCAAAATCACAACACTTTTGTTGGTAAGCTGCTCAATCAGAGGTGTGTCACTCAGGTGCCAAAAGGGAGGGGTAATTCTGTCTAGGAAAAAAAAAACATTTTGTATCCCAATTGCACACTGAGTGAGAAAATAACAACATATTAATCAGATAATACAGAGATCTTGGTTGCATATATCTGCAGATATAGGGCTAAGCCCCCAGGCCGTACGTCAAGGCCTCTCTGTCACTGGGGGTCCCTAATGCTGGGTATGGGTCTGGGGTGTGGGCCCCCAACATGCCGACACAGGCTGAGTACTCCAGGGCAGCACACAAATGAAAATTAGTAAGGGTTAATAAGAAGCACATAAGTGCTATGCAGGGAAGTGAAGGTGGGATTAAAATACTAAATATATACAATGTGATAGGAAAAATAAGAGTTAATAAAGTGTTAGGGTGTGCTAACCTGGAGCAGACCAGCCCTACTAACACAGGGGGCACCACATTCCCAAACCCATCCCATAAGCAATAACATATATGTCTGGACTTAATAGCCCAGTGTAAGGCCACATGATAATGGCGTATAACGTCTGAGAGACAGCTTACCTGGAGATACCCCTGGCTTCTCCAATGGCACTCAGGTGTCAGCAATCCCTCCTAATGCTGACCTATCTATGCCTCTCAACTGCACAACACTTTTGTTGGTAAGCTGCTCAATCAGAGGTGTGTCACTCAGGTGCCAAAAGGGAGGGGTAATTCTGTGTAGGAAAAAAAAACATTTTGTATCCCAATTGCACACTGAGTGAAAAAATAACTACATATTAATCAGATAATAAAGAGGGTTTGGTAATGTGGTGCCCCCATACCCAGCATTAGGGACCCCCAGTGACAGAGATGCCTTGACGTACGGCCTGGGGACTTAGCCCTATATCTGCAGATATATGCAACCAATATCTCTGTATTTTCTGATTAATATGTAGTTATTTTCTCACTCAGTGTGCAATTGGGATAAAATATGTTTTTTTTCCTACATGGCAAAATCAACCTGGTTCTGCAGTGTAATTTATTGCTGCTTTAAAAAACATGGGAAAACTCTCCCAAAATATCTCACTTTCTGAAACTCTAACCCTATTACATTTGGTCCGCTATGTCTGCCCCTGTAATTTGGTCTATGTCTTTCCTTATTGTATTAAGTATAATGTAAAGCCTTTTGAAGGTTAAAAAACTGCACATTCGGGGCCTTATTCAGATCTGAGCTCAGTACAAATTTGTTTGGAAAATGGGCAAAACCATGTGCACTGCAGGTGGGGCAAATATAACATGTATAGAGAGTTAGATTTGTGTGAGTTATTTTGTTTCTGTGCAGGGTAAATACTGGCTGCATTATTTTTACACTGCAATTTAGATTTCAGTTTCAGCACACCCCACCCAAATTTAACTCTCTTTGCACAGGTTACATCTGCCCCACCTGCAGTGCACATGGTTTTGCCCATTTTCCAAACAAATTTGGGTACTTATGAGTTATCCGGGCGCCCGATTTTAAAATCGGGTCGGATCGGGACATCGCATCGCATCGCATGCGACCATCGGATGCGATGCGATGCGATGACCCGATTTTTCCATAGGAATCAATGTTAAAATGGACTGAGTCCATTTTAACATGGAATTCAATGGGAAAAAGGGTCCTTTTCATACCCCTACTATCCAAGTGGGCATGGAGTTGGATATAAACCTGTGGCGAGCGTAGCGAGCCACCGAGCCCGAAGCGTGGCGAGCGTAGCGAGCCCCGCGAGGGGACACGGAATACCGTCCCCTCGCGGGGCTCGCTTCGCTCGCCACGCTTCGGGCTCGGTGGCTCGCTACGCTCGCCACAGGTTTATATCCAACTCCATGCCCACTTGGATAGTAGGGGTATGAAAAGGACCCCTTTTTCCATAGGAATCATTTTAACATTGATTCCTATGGAAAAATCGGGTCATCGCATCCGATGGTCGCATCCGATGGTCGCATGCGATGCGATGCGATGTGATGCGATATCGCATCGCATCTGATTGTATGCCTTAACTTAAGGCATACAATCAAAAAATCGGGCGCCCGGATAACTCACAAGTACCCAAATTTGTACTGAGCTCAGATCTGAATAAGGCCCTCAGTCAGGACTGCCATCAGAAATTGGGGGGGGGGCTGATTACTGATAAAATGGGTAGGGTCCCCCCAGTGGTTGCTCCTGACTGGCTGTTGTCTGCTCATGTGCCAGCTGCAATGAGCTTGCAGCCTGGCACCAGTCAATTGAGGGACCCCTCGCTGCCTATGGCTGGGACTGGAGTCCCGCCGGCAGGTTGCCCCCCCCCCCCCCCCCATTCCCTTGATAACAGCCCAGCATGCAGCTCCCAAAAGGGCCTTAGATTGCCAAAAATAATAATCCTTTCTCATTGAATAACGAGTTGAAGGCTGCTTAACTGAAAAACAAAAAAAGTCTCCTTTATATTTTGTACGTACAGTAGAACAAGTTTCCAAGAATTAAATGGACCTATTATGTAGTAATACTGTATACGTTATATAACATAACCCAGTCTCGGCGATGTCATGTCCCATGACGTATATGTGTTCTATACAGTGGCGTTCGTTCCAGTTGCCCGGAGGCAAGATATATATTGGTCCCCCCCCAAACACACACACATACACACACACGTACACAACACAACTCATTAAAACCTTATATAAAATATATATTTATATAGAGATATAGATAGATAACACATATATGTCTCAGTTCTCAGCTACAGAGGCAATATCTTGGCGTTTAAATAATTGATTTATACTTGCATGGGGAGGAGAGGTGCCCCCTTGGGAACAGGAGCCCGGCGGCAGATTACTCCATTGCCTCCCAGAGTTCTGTCTCTGGTTCTATATGCCGTTAAGTTTCTGTCATGTTACTATTGCAAAGCTTTGTCCCTCCTGATTTCCTGTAGCTAGGCTCTGATATCATTAGCCCTGCCTTTCTTCCTATCCCCAGCACATTGTCTGTCTGCCATTTTAGCCTTCAGTTGGTTCCTGATGAGTTCTAGGAAATTATTATATTTTCACCTACTGATCTGTGCTTTAGTACAAGAATATCAGCTTGAAATAAACCCTCATCTGGATTCTTCACACATGCCCCTTCAGTTTAATTGACACTGTCTGACAAAATATCCTGATTACTGAGTACTGGTTCAATACAGACATACACAGATGAACTGTCTTAGAAGCTATATGCAGCCTGGTTATTGAGTCAGAATAGGGGCATATGCGAGGCCTTGGGAATTTTTCCTTAACATAGTTCTTCATATTAAAGAATGTTTATATTTAGGGGCAGCTACAAAAACGTAAGTATAATTTTCCTTTGTTAGATGCAATAACAGAGAATAAATCAAACCTTCAGTGCTATTGAATGTAGTTGGATCCAAGAAGGGAAATTGAGTGGGTGCTTGCATGCCAGAGGAGGATGAGACACCTGTTACAGAATATGAAGTATGATACTGTTACTACGGGTCTATATATCACCAGCACAAACATCACATAACTGTATATGGACAGGACATGTGGCACACAATATTACATGTCAATGACAAAGCAATGTAAGTGAATAAGTGAAGAAATGCATCTTTTAGTTGTCTACAATTTGCAAATATTAAGCATAAACTATTTCGGTACTTGTGTACTAACACGGCGCCCATCGCATCGCAGACCATAAGGCATGCGATGGTATGCGATGCGATGGCAGCCGATGTTATACAATTTAAAATTGTATACCATCGTATTGTATGGCATTGTATGCCATTCTATCGCATATACAATGGTATGCGATTTTAAAATTGTATAAGCACCCTAATGGGGGCTTACAATGTTAAATGCACCCCCACGCCACCCCCACTATGAACGTGAACCCGAAGCATGGCGAGCACAGCGAGCCCACGAGGGGCGGCAGTACGCGTCCTACGACCTTTTCATACCCCCACTATCCACGTCGGCGTGGAGTTGATTTTATACAGTGTGGCGAGCCACCGAGCCCGAAGTGTGGCGAGCGCACGCGGAATACATGTAAAGTAATACGCGTCCCTTCGCAGGGCACACTGCGCTCGCCACGCTTCGGGCACGGTGGCTCGCTGTGCTCGCCACATTATATAAAATCAACTCCATGCCGACGTGGTTAGTGGGGGTATGAAAAGGTCATAGGACGCATACCGCCGCCCCTCGCGGGCTTGCTGCGCTCGCCACACTTCAGGTTCACGTTCATAGTGGGGGTGGCGTGGGGGTGCATTTAACATTGTAAGCCCCCATTATGGTGCACTGCTTATACAATTAAACATCGTATAGGGGGCTTATACAATTTTAAATCGCATCGCATTGCAGTGCATCGGGTGTAAGTCATGCGATGTAATGCGATTATATGTAGTGCGACGAAATATCGTGGGCGCCGTGCTAGTACACAAGTACCACTATTTCACTATATTAAAGCATGTATATCACTCTATCTGCACATATACAGATGTAGCGCCTCTCATTCAGCCGGGGGCTGCGATAGCATAGCCAGCCTCCGCCAGCCCCACCATCCGCCGGAAGGGGGGTGTTCTGGTGATGTCAGCTGCCCACCCTCGGCACCCACATCATTGGGGCATTAGCATGAGAATGGCCAGCATTTTCATGGGAATGGCCGTGAAACGCTGGGTGTTCCCATGGGCGTATACCCTAGCACCATGCCCTCCGTCTACACTGTTATGTGCGTGCGCCCAGTGAACACTCTGCACAGAGCAGAAATGTGTATGTGCAAAACAAAAACATTGTGCTCCCGTCCGAATTCACATAGGAGTGCATGG
Organism: Crinia signifera; assembly: GCF_055691185.1. Taxonomy (NCBI): domain Eukaryota; kingdom Metazoa; phylum Chordata; class Amphibia; order Anura; family Myobatrachidae; genus Crinia; species Crinia signifera. Next base: position 99,737,369 of record NC_139224.1, read on the forward strand.
ACCAGAATAAGGTCCAAAGTCTCTGCTAATATTAGTGCAGGGGTAGCGAGTAACTCAATGTAGCCAGCGGCAGGTGAGTTGCAAGGAAGGAATTTGAATCGGCACTTCAAAATTGGTAAGTGGAGAGTGATAAACAACCAGCCAATCAGCTCCTATCTGTCATCTTTTAAACCCAGCCTGTTACATGATAGGAGCTGATTGGCTTGTTGTTTATCACTTTTTGAAGCTTGATACATCTAGCCCACAGTATACAGGCTAACACACACAGGGAAATTTACTTAGAGGGGAGTTCTATAGGCAACCAATCAAATTCTATCTATTATCTTCTAGAAGGTGCTAAATAATTAGGTAGTAGATTCTGATTGGTTGCCCATATCAATATCCCATGTGAAAAATAAATCCCATTTTAGTAAATTTCCCCCACAGTATCCGCATTGTGGACTGGGAACATGGAGACAGTAGATGACAGACATAGAACACGGGTAAAATGAATAGTGAAAGCCCTTACTACCAGCCAATGTAATGTTTCAGCATGAATCATCCCTTCATAGATTGCAATAAATATATTTGGAGACGGAAATACTTACAATTACATACCATATTGTTGAAAAATGAAATGTTACATTATACTATACTAGAAGATACAGTGCATTATGTCTTGCTTAGAGAAAATGTAAAAACAATGCTTTCTGGCAACTGTAAGTACAGTACAATAATATATTTAAGTATTAGACATTTGTAAAGTTTTGCTAGATACATTGAGGGAGATGTGTAAATCATTAAAGAGAGATAAAGAAAAAGAGAGATAAAGTGCCAACCAATCAGTTTCTGTAATGTAAAACAACATAATCTGCTATTATATTTCTCTTCACTTTATTTATCTCTAAAACTTGATACATATCCCCCTATACAAATAATACAATCCTACTGTATGAATGATGAAACCATTATTACAATAAAGATAAATATAGAAGAATTGAATGGTTCCTTAAGAAAAAAAGATGTATAGTTCTTGTGCTAGCTGACATATCAGACCTGTAGGAGGGTAATTAGCGGTGGTGTTGGTAGCAGTGACTGAGGTAAGAACAGCAGAGCTGGTGACCGTGAGTTTGGTTTCTGTGCTGGAGCCTATTGTAGAATTTGGTGCATGTGTTTGTGAGTAAGAAGTTCCATTAGCAAGAGTTGTGGGACCTGTGATGGGAAACACATCATCAATTATTTATTAACAGTTTCTTATATAGAGCACACATATTCCGCAGCGCTTTACAGAAAATATTTGAACACTAAAATCCGTCTATTGCTATACAATACGTATTGCAGCTGAGAACAATAGAATAGACATGGCTAGCCATGGCCAAAGGAGCAAAGATGAAACTTGCTCCTACTGTATGAGAGATAACATGTATTGTTCCCTTGCACACTGCGGATGAACCAATTTAAATAAGGTTGCAGTTAATTATTACTCTAAGAACTACTTTACCATAGACAGCACAGCTTTAATCAGTCTGCAATTAGTACGGCAAGATACAAAATGCAAACCAATTCTATATAACAAAACCTTAATTTAAGAAAATGTAGGAAGAATTCAATTTCCTGTTTGTCATGTCAGACCTGTAGGAGAGATCTTAGCGGTGGTGTTGGTAGCAGTGACTGTGGTAAGAACAGCAGAGCTGGTGACTGTGGGTTTGGTTTCAGTAGAATTTGTTGCATGTATTTGTGAGTTTGTGGTTCCATAAGAAAGTGTCAGACCTGTGATGTAAAAACACATCGTCAATGAGTCAGAGATATTAAGGCATATATCACTACCAGAAACTCACTACACAAACATTACACAGGCTATAGTGCAATCAGAGCATTGCACATGTGGCGACATGTAATAGGGTGCAATGTTTTTAGACAGCACCATATAACACATGTAATAGGGTGCGATGTTTTTAGACAGCACCATATCGCACATGTAATAGGGTGCAATGTTTTTAGACAGCACCATATCGCACATGTAATAGGGTGCTATGTTTTTAGACAGCACCACATCGCACATGTAATAGGGTGAGATGTTTTTAGACAGCACTATATAGCACATGTAATAGGGTGCAATGTTTTTAGACAGCACCATATCGCAGGGTTGCCAACCCTCCTGGAATGGCCGGGAGAATCCCGAAAATCGGGTCCCCCTCCCGGCCCCCCGGAAAGGTGGGCCACCCTCCCGGATTCTGGCGGACCCCCTTCCGCCCTTAACTTACCTGGATGCACAAGCTCTAAATTGCCGCGATTCGCGGCTTTACGGCGGAAGAGGTGGGGCTAAATATGCTAATCATGCATATTTAGCCCCGCCCCCTCACGGAGACCAGCATATTGCGGGATTTACATTACTGGGGGCAGGGACTGATGATGTCTCCATCAGGCCCCGCCCCCAGAAGTGATGCTGACAGTCTCCTCTCCGGGCTTCTCACGGAGAGGAGACTGTAAAAGTCGGCAACCCTGCCATATCGCACATGTAATAGGGTGCAATGTTTTTAGACAGCACCATATAGCACATGTAATAGGGTGCAATGTTTTTAGACCGCCCCATATCACACCTGTAATAGGGTGCAATGTTTTTAGACCACACCGTATCGCTCATGTAATAGGGTGCAATGTTTTTAGCCCGCACCATATCGCACATGTAATAGGGTGCAATGTTTTTAGACCGCACCATATTGCACATGTAATAGGGTGCGATGTTTTTAGACAGCACCATATCGCACCTGTAATAGGGTGCAATGTTTTTAGACCGCACCATATCGCACCTGTAATAGGGTGCAATGTTTTTAGACCGCACCATATCGCACATGTAATAGGGTGCGATGTTTTTAGACCGCACCATATCGCACATGTAATAGGGTGCGATGTTTTTAGACCGCACCATATCGCACATGTAATAGGGTGCAATGTTTTTAGACAGCACCATATCGCACATGTAATAGGGTGCGATGTTTTTAGACAGCACCATATCGCACATGTTATAGGGTGCGATGTTTTTAGACAGCACCATATCGCACATGTAATAGGGTGCGATGTTGTTAGACAGCACCATATCGCACATGTAATAGGGTGCAATGTTTTTAGACAGCACCATATCGCACATTTAATAGGGTGCAATGTTTTTAGACCGCACCATATCGCACATGTAATAGGGTGCGATGTTTTTAGACCGCACCATATCGCACATGTAATAGGGTGCGATGTTTTCAGACCGCACCATATCACACATGTAATAGGGTGCGATGTTTTCAGACCGCACCATATCGCACATGTAATAGGGTGCGATGTTTTTAGACCGCACCATATCGCACATGTAATAGGGTGCGATGTTTTTAGACCGCACCATATCGCACATGTAATAGGGTGCAATATTTTTAGACAGCACCATGTCGCACATGTAATAGGGTGCGATGTTTTTAGACAGCACCATATCGAACATGTAATAGGGTGCGATGTTTTTAGACTGCACCATATTGCACATGTAATAGGGTGCGATGTTTTTATACCGCGCCATATCGCACATGTAATAGGGTGCGATGTTTTTAGGGTGCTGCTATAGTGATCCCCACCAGAGCAAACTGGGCATCAATGTATTGCTGATGCACTGTGTCTTTCTTCCCGGCTGGCTCACTCGGCATGGTGAATGGGCAACAACACCAGCAGCTGTCAAAATTGATAGCTACAGATGTCGTAATGGTCATTGACGTGCACATTGCCAGGGCTGATATAGACAGGGGTGCATAGTGTCCCTGTCACTGAACATATATTTATACAAGGGGAAATAGAAGTGGCATCAGCACACGTAGAGCCAATGGTTGCCGACTTTCAAATGATTTCTCCTGCCTTCGGAGATAAGTCAGTCGAATTCGTCTCCGTCCAATCGTTACAAAATCACCCCCATAATGTGCTCTGATATCACTTTTCCCCCGTATTCTTATATGTATTTGACACATGGGGCCTTATTCGAGTTCACTCTTTCTGACAAAATCCTTCTTAGATGGACAAAACCATGTGCACTGCAGGTGGGGCAGATGTAACTTGTGCAGATCTAATTAGATTTGGGTGCGGTTTTACTTCAAAGTGAGATCTATATTGCAGTGTAAAAATAAAGCAGTCAGTATTTACCCTGCAAAGAATCACCAAAAAATCACCAAATCTATTTCTATCTTGCTCATGTTACATCTGCCCCCCTGTAGTGCACATGGTTTTGTCCATCTAAGAAGGATTTTGTCAGAAAGAGTGAACTCGAATAAGGCCCATGATTGCTGTTAGGTAAAAATACAATTATAAATAACTTTAACAAAATGCTCTTTTTCTGTTACAGAATGACAACAAAAGCGAGGCATAAATACAAGTGTGTGTATATACAGTATGTCGGGTTATTGAGGGCCTTCAGGGAGCACTGTTTGTCCAATAATAAGAATCATGCATACAGTATACAATATTTAATGGGCCACCACTTTTCATTAACAGGAGGTTGGGTGTAAACATCTGTTTTTAGTAATTTACCAGAAGTATAGAAATAAATCCCCAAATTTTTATATCATCTATATACTGTACCTCTTGTAAAAGATACAGTGTGCTGGTTATATGTGTAAAATATATAAATATTTATTTTCCAGCTACCCATATATAATCATTAGGATAGCTGGGTCATAATACTGATCTCATTATAGTACCACAAATTGATTAATATGCTGAAATGATTATGTTCTTTGAAAAACGTAATAAACTTCAGAATGAGGTATCGCTCTTTAGACAAATAGGTACTTGTTTCCTAGCACGGCGCCCACGATTTTCAATCGTATGGCATCTTATGCATTGTATCGCATCGCATGCCATATAGCCTGCTGCGATGCGATGCGATTTTGGCCCCCCCTATGCGATTTTTAATTGTATAAGCACCCTAATGGGTGCTTACAATGTTAAATGCACCCCCATGCCACCCCCACTATAAACGCCAACCCTAAGCGTGGCGAGTGCAGCGAGCCCGCGAGGGGCGGTGGTATGCGTCCTCCGACCTTTTCATTCCCCCACTATCCACGTTGGCGTGGAGTTGATCTTAGATAGTGTGGCAAGCGCAGCGAGCCCCGTGAGGGGACGTGTATTACTGCACATGTATTCTAAATCCCCTCGCAGGGCTCACTGCGCTCGCCACGCTTCGGGCTCGGTAGCTCGCTGTTCTCGCCACACTATCTAAAATCAACTCCACGCCGACGTGGATAGTGGGGGTATGAAAAGATCGGAGGACGCGTACCGCCGCCTATCGCGGGCTCGCTGCGCTCGCCACGCTTCGGGTTGGCGTTGATACTGGGGGTGGCGTGGGGGTGCTTTTAACATTGTAAGCACCCATTACGGTGCTTATGCAATTAATAATCTTATAGGGGGACCATTTAACATTGAAAACACCCATTAGGGTGCTTATACAATTTAAAATCGTATACCATTGTATATGGCATACAATAGCACACAATGTGATGGTATACGATTTTAAATTGTATAACATCGGGTGCCATCGCGTCACATCGCATTGCATACCATTGAAAGGCTTATGGTATACGATGCAATGGGCGCCGTGCTAGGAAACAAGTACCGACAAATACCTTAAATACCTTTACACCAACTTTAGTTTGCCCTTTTTTGTGTAGAGTCTCACAAATATGAATTTATTTCACAAACATTTTTAATTTGAAAAATATCAACATATAGACCAAATGACTGAGTACTCTGCCTGCTGCTGTACTGATGTCCGAAACAAATAGATGCCTAAGCAGGTTATTCATGTTTTTGAAGATTTTGAGCAAAAAAATTCATTAAATTAGCATTCTGAAAGTAGACACTTTTTATGTAATTTTATTTAAATCACAAATATTTTACTGCTGTATGTCCTTCTTACTATTTTTTTTCTTTAAACCAGAGTCACACAGAAGATAACAATCTTATCTTTATCTGATATATCAGTAAAATATCAGCACACTTCCCTTATCAACTTTTATATGAGAAAGTGTTACTGATACATGATTTCTTAAGGGGAATACACAATGGGCAATTTTAGCCCCGATATGTAAGCAATCTACAACTGTCGCTTAGAAATTTAGCACAGATCGCTCCGTGTGTATGCCCAAGAGCGACGTCAATGTACAGTCCTGTGTGTCGCCATCGCCTGAATAGATCTTGACTACAAGTACTCAAGATCTAGTCAAATTACCAGTGTTCTAATCAGAGAACACTGGTTAACACTGATCACCCGTATACAATACACATTACTATGTGTGTTTGGGCGATCTAGCTAGCACTGCGTGTGGATCACCTAACTAGACTAGATCGCTCAGTACACAAGGCTCATACACAGTGCCCCATGTGTATGAGCCTTTAGTGATCATTTTATCCTTAAAAATTCAAATACAGGTATGTGCCACTGGCCCAGTGTTGATTTTCCCATAGTATATTATTATTATTAGCTCTCAGACTTCTATTTACTATTTAAGCCTGCGGGAGGTTCAAACAGTAATACTATCCTAATCACAGGTGCCACAAACACTTTAACCCATAACTCTTGCAATTTTTATGGGTTTTTTTGAAATGATAAAAAAAAATTCACCTAGGCAGTTTTGGTTTATTTGGGATCATTTTCTTAAAGGACTATTAAATATAAAGAAAACTTCATCATTCCTTCCAACTGTCCTGATTACAGGTGTATAGTCCCCCTATTTGAAAACTGTCCCACTGTCCTTCCCATGGGTGGCAATGCCCCGCGGGTGGGGGGTAGTTAGGGGGAGCCAGAGATCACTGCTTCTCTGCTCTGCACAGCAGATGGGAGGGATGATGCCAGGGGTCTGCCTAGTCTCTAGGAGAGTGTTTGTCTCTCCTCGGAAATGATAAAAATGGGGATCGCAGTGATATGCCACGCCCCACTACCAGAGGCCACACCCACCCCTAGCTGAAACCCTTTTTGGACCAACTAAGCCTTTGGTGCTGCAGGTCCGAAATTGGACATTGTAAAAGTTAGGAGGTAGGGCTAATTAAAAATATGCTGTTGTAAGAAAGTGAGGATTTTACTATTACGAATCTAAAGAGATTAAAAACATCGAAGGTCAATTGGCTGGTTTCACTGAATCAGAAGCGGATAGATGTATCTTTTTAGTAAAATTAAATAAAGTGTCCAATAGATGCTAAAACATTCTTCAAATGAAAAAATACAAATTTCCTCATTATTAGTTTAGTACACAGTATTTTTCTTTATATTGTTCTTTAATCTTAATCGATTAACACCTAAATATTAATCGGAATAAGTATATTTTTAAAGAAATACATTTTTTTTATTATTTTAACATTTTTCGAAATTTAGTGAAACTCAAAAGTGTATTTTGCCTAAAAAAAGTCAGCTTTACTTCCCATTAATACAGTATGAATCTGCCATTGTTGTCTACTGTACACAAATAATGTTGCAGCCTTTGTATAAATATTGTATTCTGTAAAGTTAATAGATTTGTGATATTCACTTAAAATGGACAATATTTATTACATTTTCTGCACTGACATATCATGAAATTAAAGTTTAAGAAAGATTACCAGTTCCGTTGTTCAGTTGACCTAAAAAACAAAAACAAAACACAGGTAGGATCAGTCGTCATGTTTTAAAAGATAAATTTGAAATATTTAGCTTTAACATTAAATTCATAGTAGTTTGTCACAGTACCATTAATAAATAAAATTACAATTGAATATCACATCAATTAGGCAGAGCTATCAAATAGGCTTCTAAAATGAACTTGTTTTTACAGGGGGACAAAATAGCCAAGAAACAAAAGTTTGTGGATTTTAACCTGAAGGCCTGCAGAGGGCACTGCAATTCCAGTAATGCCAATTATTCTAGGATATTTATTGACCACAAGTTTTTCATAAAAGCCATCAGCTACAGTATGAACAACTTTTAGGTAAAAGGAAAATATATACTGTAACTTTTATAATGAAGGTAATGAAAAGGTAAGATAATATAATATATAGTGTATGCATGTACGAAACCACCTCAATATTCTGATTAATGGCAAAATATTTTTGTAGCTGGTCAAAAAATCTAGAAAACAAGCACAAACATGAAGGTTTTTATAGTGTTTGTGTGTGTGTGTGTGTGTGTGTGTGTGTGTGTGTATATATATATATATGTGTGTGTGTGTGGCATTATTTTTATAAATACGGGTGTGCAGCGGTCCATTTTTCAGGGTTTAATTTTGGATCTTGATCTCCTTCGTGTTTTGGATAAGGATTCATTTTGACAAAACCGACCTTGCGGGTCTTGGTTTTGCTTTTGGATATGTATTTTTTTTTTTAATTATAAACATTGCAAAGATCACAGAATTGTGGCCTGTTTTTGTTAGTATGGTATTAACCTCAATAACATTCATTTCCTCTAATTTCCAGATGATTTCGACCACCTCACATCTCACAATATTGTTTTCAATATTTCACCAATATTGGTCAAAGACGGCAGTGAGTTGGCGGGTTACACTAAAGGGACCCATACACGGTCCGTTAAACGGATCCGTTTGGGTCTTAATTAGCATGCATCGCATCGGATCGAATGCCTAGTGCATGCGGTGTGCATGCAATGCCATCCGATGCGATGTATAGCTAGTACAAAAAGTATGTGCAGCACATACTTTTTGTACCGTACTATGTGATGTGCGGAAGCGCGCATCCCATAGTACAAAACGGACGGTCCGGGAACGGACCGTCTATGGGCGCCTTAAGTGACAGAGCAGCAACACAAATATACAGCACATTTACACACTCATTATTTCACACAGTATTGTCCAATAGTATTGGGCAATATTGGTAGAGAGTAGCGCTCAACCTGGGTGCTGGCAGCTTGGTCGAGTTGTCCAGGCTCAAAGGAGTGCAGATAAATAGATAGATAATGACCAGCGCACTAGCTCTATAACTGTGTCCCCAAATAAGTGGGATTGTGTGTTATGTTGTTATCTATCTATTTATTGTCCAATAGTAGTCACGGTGCACCACTCAGTAGTACCATTATACTGTACACGTTGCACCACACAGTAGTACCCCTATACATGGTTCACCACACAGTCACACACCTAATGCAATCATCTGGCACTGCCCACAACTATAAAAATCCCCCCTGTCGCCGTATCCCCTTGGCTGTTATGAAAACACATCCCCTCGCAGTGGAGTAGTTACTGTGAGGCAGATCCCGCAGCTGCTTTGATGAGCAAGCGCCAGCGGGGTTTGTTGTGAGCGCATTAACACCAATTGACAGTTCCCAGGCACAGGCAGCCGCGGCACTTGCAGGCAGTGGGGAGCGTCTCCTCTCAGGCTGACCTTGCGTGATTACAGCCTGAGAGGAAAGAATAACAATGCAGCAATCACGCTGAGCAGGAGAGCTGCCTACAATATACCCTCGACTGGCTATAGGGGGAGCTGAAGAACACAGCTCATCGCTCTAACTTCTTTCCTCTCTGTGGTGCTGGCCGGGTAAAACTGTGACTGCCCTGTGTGAGTGACAGACACTGCAGGAATGTCACATTTTAAAGGGGCTGCCATCAAGAGTGGGGTTTAATAAAGAGTGTATGTGTAATAAATTGGCTGGATGGGCAAGCGCTCCAGAGCTCTGTGAGTGGGGGTGCATACTATGTGTATGTGTCAGCATTGTATATGTATATTCTACGTGTGTGTGTTGGCAGTGTGTATATATGCTATATCAGTGGTTCCCAAACTTTTCTGAATCACGGCACCCTAGAACATCAAAATATTTTCAAGGCACCCCTAGGCAAAATGCTTCTTATCGAGAAATTCAGAAAAAAAATATTAAATTAAGTGCATTGTGTGTATATGTCACAGTTATCTGGTGAGGGGCAGGATTTGCTTCTGTTTGTCCACATATATTATGATTGGCAGCCACCAGCACTGGTTTTGCCTGGTACATTGACAATAAATAATATGAATTGATCCTGGTCCACCAACCCAAGGCACCCCTGCAAGTGTACTGAGGCACCCCAGGGTGCCTAGGCACACAGTTTGGGAACCACTGTGCTATATATATGTGTTCGTCGGCAATGTGTATGTAAAATGTGTCACCATTGTGTATGTATACTATTGCATCAGTAGTGTGTGTATCTATAGGGAAGCGGTCATCTATTAGAATGAACTTAGGTCTACAGTCATTCGGTCGACCCCACTAGGTCGACTGGCAGGAAGGTCGACCTGACTTAAGGTCGACATGGGCCAATGTCGACATGACTTAAGGTCGCATTTGCATAAAGGTCGACATGAGGAAGGTCGACTGGTCATAAGGTCTACATGGGTTTTTCACTGTTTTTTGAGCCGACATGTGCCGACAGGCGGTATTTCATGCCCTACCATCCACTAGGGCATGGAGGAGGTTATTAAAGCTGTGGCGAGCGAAGCGAGCCACCGTGCCCGAAGCATTGCGAGTGAAGCGAGCAATGCGAGGGTCCGATTCTCACTGCCAACTGTGTCCATGTCGACTGTGTCGACATTCGGGTAAAAAAACAGTGAAAAACCCATGTCGACCTTCCTCATGTCGACCTTTATGCAAATTTGACCTTAAATCATGTTGACTTTGGCCCATGTCGACCTTAAATCAGGTCGACCTTCCTGCCAGTCGACCTAGTGGGGTCGACCTAATGAGTGTAGACCTAAGTGTGGTCTGACAGATGTACCGATTCCGTGTGTACCCCGTACCGCCATAACAAATGCCCTGGAAAGTGTCTAATGTGCATGTGCGCATATCTAAGTGGCGGGGGGCGTGGCCTCCGCCACCCCGCCACAGCTGATTCCTCACCACATTGGCGCTGATGAGAAGGGAGCCGAGGGGAGGGCAGCGCATCGCGTATCTCTCCTTCCCCTCCCTGTGTCACTGTGACTGGGATCTCAGCCAATCATAGCTCACGGGCCGGCAGCCAATCAGGAGCCAGCCCACAAGGTATGATTGGCTGGCGGCCCAGACACAGTGAAGCCGGGGAAGGAGAGATCCGCGATGCTCTCCCCTGTCCCCGGAAGAAGCAGCAGCATCATCATCAGCGGCAGCGGCGGGGGAGGAGAAGAGGAGAAGAGGAGAAGCGGACACCATAAGGGTGAGTAACTTGTGCTGCTGCTGGTTTCTGGCACTGTGGGGGCAAATGTGGCGGGCATGTGTTGCATTGAGGGGGCATACACTGTGGGGGCATATGTGTGTCATTATGGGGCATATCTGGCACTGGGGGCATAACTAGCACTGTGGGGGGCATGTGTGTGGCATTGTGGGGGCATATCTGGCACTGAGGGCATATGTGTGGCATTATGGGGCATATCTGGCACTGGGGGCATAACTAGCACTGTGGGGCATGTGTGGCATTATTGGGCATATCTGGCACTCGGGGCATAACTAGCACTGTGGCGGCATATGTGTTGCACTGTGGGGGCATATCTGGCATTGGGGGCATACTTTGCACTGTGGGGGCATATGTGTGGCACTGTGGGGGCATATCTGGCATTGGGGGCATACTTTGCACTGTGGGGGCATATGTGTGTCACTGTGGGGGCATATCTGGCATTGGGGGCATAACTAGCACTGTGGGGGCATATGTGTAGCACTGTGGGAGCATATCTGGCACTGTGGGGGCATATCTGGCACTGTGGGGCATATGTGTGGCACTGGGGGCATACCTAGCACTGTGGGGGGCATATCTGGCACTGGGGGCATAAAGGTTTGTCATGTAGCCACTCCCCCTTGAGTCATATGACCACACCCCTGACCACGCCCATTTTTCGGTGCACACCTTCGGCGCGCAGCACAGTGCCACTAGGACATTTTTTCTACACCACTGCCTGTAGTGATCGCTGGTCGCAGGAACATGCTCCTGCGACCAGCTGATTACCACTGCCGGGCTCCCCCCGCAGTTTCTTTTTCACTCTGGTCGCTGATGAAAAGGAGAAACTGAGCAATATATTGCCCAGCAATATATCTCCCCCGTGTGTACTGGGCTTAAGTGGCATGACGGAGGGGACGCCAGAAACTATTTTGGCAGAGGGGAGCAAAATTTATAGTTACGCCACTGTCCCCTCGCATGTGCCGCTGCTGGAAAATTCATTCAATAGTCACTGACCATGGAATAATTTATCCAGGGCTTGCAAATATAAGTCAGTGGAGACTTACTTATACTTGCGGGCTTCCGGCCGAAGACAGGCGTCAACCACCACCACCCCTGTCCGGCCCCCCCCCCCCGTCCCCTGTGCAAGCGCCACGCAACAGTGCAAGTCGACAAGGGTGCTCGCACAGAATCCCTACATATGCAAATTACATGGCACATCCAAATGGATCAGAATGAGGGCTTTAATGCACTGCACAGTACATTGGTAAACCCGTTTGCTCATGGGATGTCATCATACCCTTTTTAATGTGTAACATTTATTATAATGATAGTGTCCCTTTAAATCTTATTGTAGCTCCTGTGTGCAGGCATTAAGCTATGAAATGTATTTCCTGACAAAAGGAAGTAACACCTGTTATATACCTCTTCCCCTTCAAACAAATATATGTACCATCACTAAACTGTCACATGTGCAGAAGTGTGTCACAGATGTGCCACACCTAGATTCATTGCAGCTGTGGGCAAGAGATTAGCAAAGTGATTTAGAAATCAGCAATAATTAATCTTTTCAATTCAGAGACAATAATATTATTGTATCAATCTACATATTATTGTGTGTGTGTGTATATATATATATATATATATATATATATATATATATATATATATCACCAAAAGAAAAGTCCAATTAGCGCGCAAGTCCTTGTTCTTTTTAAATAGCAGGAATGAAACTGGCTTCTTCCACACAGAATATCACAGCACTTCAGATCATATGAGACCGGCAGCTTCCTCAAATTACCCTTGCGGGCACCTGGATTCTCAGGTAGTGGATTTTCTAGGAGAAGAAAAGAGGAGCGCTCCAAATAGTGCTTTATCTTTTTTTATTTTTCAGCACAATAAAATATCCGACAGGTACACTTCAGAATGGCATCACGTACCGCAATAAACGGTTAGGCACAACCGCGGGTGATAAACAGCATAAATCAAAGCTGACAAGCAGCAGAATAGCAGGATGACTGGATACAAGTGCTCTCACCACTCTCTCCAACACGGAGTTCAGACCGACGCCAGGCCACGCCCCTACGCGTTTCGTCACGAGGACTTCCCTTCTCAATCCACTCCACCATGTAATTTGCGGCACACACATGTAGGGAGAGAGTACAGGGAAAACATACATTGTTGAACATACTACACTAGTCCGTTTTCCCTGTACTCTCTCCCTACATGTGTGTGCCGCAAATTACATGGTGGAGTGGATTGAGAAGGGAATTTCCTTGAGACCTGTTGAACAATCACCGGGACATTCTTGATAAAGACGCTCATAGAACAGTGGTGGAAAACCACCCTACATGGTACACCTTTAAAATTGGGGGTGTTGGTCTGTCTTCATGTGGTGAAGGGAGACAAAATTGGTTTAGAAATTACTACACTATAGGCGCCCATCTCACCTTTTTTTCATATATATATATATATATATATATATATATATATATATATAAATATACATATATCCTTCTGTATTTGCCTTATCGTTACACAACAGGAGTGATTGGAAAGGGTTGGCAGCCAGAATAACTCCAGTCAAAAAGTTTACATTAAAAATGTAGGTCAACATTGATTAAGTTGACATGCTTAAAATGCTGACATTGATAAAATGGTTTGGGATCATATAGTCAACAGCATGATGGTCGACAGTCATTAGGTCGACACCAGTAGGTTGACATGGGAAAAGGTTGACATGGGAAAATGTAGACATTGTAGGTGGAAAGGTCATTAGTTCGACAGGTCGTTAGTTCGACAATGTCTAGGTCGACAGTGAAAAGGTCGACATGGCGTTTTTCACTGTTTTTTTACCTGAATGTCAGCACAGTCGACATGGACACAGTTTAAATTGTACCACATCCCCTTGCATCGCTCGCTGCACTCGCAATGCGTCGGGCACGGTGCCTCACTGCGCTCGGCACACTACTTTATTCTCCCACCATGCCCTAGTGGATGGTAGGGCATGAAATACCGCATGTCGGCACATGTCAGCTAAAAAACTAGTAAAAAATCCCATGTCGACCTTTTGACAGTCGACCTAGACACTGTCGAACTTATGACCTGTCGAACTAATGACCTGTCGAACTAATGACCTGTCGATCTAGAACCATGTCGACCCTTTCCTATGTCGACCTCGACCCATGTCGACCTTTTACCATGTCGACCTAATGGTGTCAACCTAATGACTGTCTACCATAATGCTATTGACCAAATGACCGCATCCCTGATAAAATGTTGACATGTTAAATGCAACATTACCTCACTGTCTATATTTATATTAGGGTTACATTGAGGGTTAGGAATAGAATTGCAAGTAAAAGCCCCCATACACTATGCGATTTGGGCCAGATTGCACCAGATTCGGGTGCATCCAGACGAGAAATTGGGTGAAATGGTCCCAAATCACATGTGTCTGACATACAAAGCGTGGGCCCGTGTGCATCGGATTGGAGCTGGAGTTCATATGAGTTGCACCAATGATCTCCGGGTCGGATCTCCCCTCGGATCCTCCTAGAAGGGTTTGTATGCGACTTCCCCAAGGGGAGAAGTCGCAAAGTGTATGGGCACCTTAAGAGAGTATGTCGGCAAATATGTGTGTACAGGTGACTGCAGTATAGTGCGTATAAATCTGTACTCACAATTGTGCTGACGCAGACTCTTATTACAATTCTAATTAGTGCACCTGTGACTTCTTTTTGTGTGTATAAGCCTGAGCAAGGTAGCAACTCATAGGATGTGCAGTCTAGGCTCCCTATAGATCATACTGTGTGTATTTCTTTGTACATTTGAAGGCACCTTCAGCTCAAAGTTACACCCCTTCCTACCTTTACCGCATGATTTTAAGTAGGCATCCTAACACTCGATAACACGTCACCTGCTCCACTAATCATAACTACCAACTGTCTCGATGACAGCAGGACAATGCTGCTAACTGGACACTTTCCCTCCCGCAGGTCACAGTATTCCTCAGACAGGTAGTGACCACCAGTTAAGTTGGTGGGTGGTATGGACACCTTGGCGCTCCGTTATAGTTTGGACGGGTGGTGATATTTGCTATGGGGATTTCTATATCAGTAAATGGAAAAATCACTTCCCTGATTTGGTCTGATGTCCCCTGTTGTTGATTCCTCACTCCTTCACTTTCTCCCGTTGTTAAGCAGTCGGGGCGAATGAGACATAAAAATAAAAATACACAGCAATGTGAAGTGTCGTCTAGATATTAATGTTTCTAAAGAACGTTTTCCTCTGAGATATAGATGTGTTAGGTGGCGTACCAAACTCACACAAATATCGAGTGAGTTAAATACATCAAGGTATCTTTATCCTACTGGATAAGGTAGCGTACCATTTCTCACGTGGATTCGTGATGAATGACACACATCAAGGTATCTTTTCTTTTTTTGTGGTTTATTTTCAATAAAAAATTTCTTTATGATAACAAATACATCAAATTAAAAACGGATGAGAAGTGGTGAGTGAAAAAGCAGAGCTCACTGCGGTTCCAAGGTGGGTTCAAATCCGGATATTTCCCCCACAGTGTACAGCGCAGGATAACTGGTTTCACTTACCTTCCTTCTCTCCGTATATAGTACACTAGACCTGGATCAACATGTTTCGGGAGTTGTACTCCCTTCCTCAGGATGCCAGGAAAGTGTAGTGGGTTCTCCTTATATCCCTGAGTTATTTTATTTTTATTTTTATTTTAATTTTTATTATCACCATTTTTATTTTTATTTTTATCATCTATTATTTATTTTCATATTTTATTTTATTTTATTTCTTTTATATATTTTCTTCCAGTTTTCCATACTTTACAGCCATTCCCAGTATTCCTATTTGCATGTATTATTATTTGGATCCACTCCCTAATCCATAATATCTCTCTCACATTCCTATAATAGAAAATGGATAGGAGAACTCTCGCATCTTATAAAGAGCAAAAATCTCATGGATTCACATAAGATCCACTCCAGCGTATGCCTGCACCCTATACTTCCGCCCCCAACTGAAGTCAGCAGGAAGTGAAGTACGGTGCATTGAAGATCAGCACCCGCAAGCACGGGAGAAAGACTCCCAGCAACTTTATCATAACTTCCGGCAACAGTGCCGCATCGCGACTTCCGGTATCGGCTTTTTCTCCCGGTCAACGGAGAAAGCCGGAGGAGAAGAAAGGCCCACTGAAACACCAATGTAAAAGACCAAAAGAAGGACAATTAGTCAAATCTGTAGACTCAGCTATAAGGGATAATATAAACAATACGGGGACGCTAAAGGAGTGAATTCACTTCCGGGTTACGTCACCCGGAACCGGAAGTGAACTCAGGGATATAAGGAGAACCCACTACACTTTCCTGGCATCCTGAGGAAGGGAGTACAACTCCCGAAACATGTTGATCCAGGTCTAGTGTACTATATACGGAGAGAAGGAAGGTAAGTGAAACCAGTTATCCTGCGCTGTACACTGTGGGGGAAATATCCGGATTTGAACCCACCTTGGAACCGCAGTGAGCTCTGCTTTTTCACTCACCACTTCTCATCCGTTTTTAATTTGATGTATTTGTTATCATAAAGAAATTTTTTATTGAAAATAAACCACAAAAAAAGAAAAGATACCTTGATGTGTGTCATTCATCACGAATCCACGTGAGTAATGGTACGCTACCGTATCCAGTAGGATAAAGATACCTTGATGTATTTAACCCACTCGATATTTGTGTGAGTTTGGTACGCCACCTAACACATCTATATCTCAGAGGAAAACGTTCTTTAGAAACATTAATATCTAGACGACACTTCACATTGCTGTGTATTTTTATTTTTATGTCTCATTCCCCCCGACTGCTTAACAACGGGAGAAAGTGAAGGAGTGAGGAATCAACAACAGGGGACATCAGACCAAATCAGGGAAGTGATTTTTCCATTTACTGATATAGAAATCCCCATAGCAAATATCACCACCCGTCCAAACTATAACGGAGAGCCAAGGTGTCCATACCACCCACCAACTTAACTATTGCTTCCTGTAGGGTTTTTGGGAAACCCTTTCGGTACGGACCAGGCAGATCCCGAAAAGTAAGCGCCACGTTACTCTACTACACCAACCAAAATCAGGTAGTGACCACCGCTACTCTACAGCTGGTTATCACTGATTAGATGCCGTATCTTCCAGTGCATGAAGGGCAGCCAGGGAATGCTGGACATGGAGACTTACCCAATGAGGTTACCTGGATATAGACGGTAAGCCCACTTCATGGAAAAAAATTATGGTATATTTTTGATAAATTGATTATAATTCCAAAAAGTAATGTTTGAATAGTGCACCATCTTTTCTTCTCTTTTTGTGACATTATAAACATGTTGAAATTCTCATGTTGCTATAATGACCTAAAAACAATTATACTACACCCTTCATAAGGTAAACTTGCAGGTTTGCCAGTATGGCACTGTTTATAATGGTTGTACATGCTTTGCATTATTGCACACTTTTTACACCAATAGAGTGCAAAAATCTGCGAAAAGGTGGCAGGATTCATGTCAATATAAATCTCATAAGAAATGGTCATTGAGCGATCCAGCGTAATAAATACATCTGTAATATATCCAGGTAGTATATTAGAATGCATATGAAGTGTAACAAAATGTACAGAGAGAGGTAAAATATAAATGTAATTTGGTCTCAAAACTAGTACACAGTGCTGCACAGACAAGTGTTTTTATAAATATTGGGCACAATTCACTTTTGCACGCAAGCTGAACATACAGTAATTAAAAGCATAAATAATGATGGGAGCCAGAAACTTTGTTGAGGTATATGATAACATCAGGTCAGAATTAAAGATGAGCAGCAATCTGGCCAGCCAAGCACCACCAGAACAGGCAGTAGACCAGACCCAAACCCGTTTCCGTAACTTGGTATTATGAACGTAAACCAGAGGTTAAAAGTGGTCCAAAATGGGGCAGAACTGATGTCACACCAGGGGTCTGAGTCCCAGTGACGAAGACCTCTGGTGGGGACTCGGGCCGATATAGGAATCGAGGAGGCTTTAGGAGACCCTTGCACATTCACTTGCGCGACAGTGCACCCAGAGGCAGGAAGGAGGCAAGGTAAAATGCAACCAGGTTTTATTAAAGAAACCGATGACAGGAGGGTTGTAATTGGCAGGCAGTAAAGTATGCAAGATGACTGTAATACAATGGAGGACAGGCGGTATGTGATGCAGTGCAGAGCATTGATGAAGTCCTTGAGACAATAAAGTCAACACTGTGGGAGCCACTTTACTGTGGCTTGCCTTTGGATGAGATGTGGAATGATGGCTGGAACATGGAATGCTGGGGAACGATGGCTGGAACATCAAATGCACAGGAACGATGGTTAGAACATCGAATGCTGATGAACGATGTCTGGAACATCGAATGCACTGGAACAATGGTTAGAACATCGAATGCACAGGAATGATGGCGGGAACATCGAATGCACTGGAACAATTGTTAGAACATCGAATGCAGATGAACAATGGCTGGAACATCATCGAATGCACAGGAATGATGGCTGGAACATCAAATGCACAGGAACAATGGCTGGAACACCGAATGCACCGGAGCTAGGCTGTGAACTGCTGAGGTGAAGGCCCAAGGCTGGAAGCTGGATCACAGGAGCTGGAATACCTGGATAGTCACAGGAAATGGAATACCTGGAGTAAATCCCACACCAGCAGAGAGAGAGACAACTGCACCAACAGGAGACAATTGACAAATGCCTCAGTCTATGGGCTCCCAGCATACTTTTACCCACTGGAAGACCAGGATTGGCCGGGTATATATGACATGTGACTGAAAGGAACATGGCAGCCCCCATGTAAGGCTAAGGCGAGAAAGCTTGTTTGTATCCACCATGCTTGTGGCCGGGAGCAATGGTGGTGGACTGGAGGATTGCCGGACACCGGACACTGTCACTCAGCATGAGGGGATCGAGACGCTGCTCAGCTGCGGACTCAGTAGCACTGAGAGAACCGGGAGATGACTGCCGAACAGCTGCATAGCGCATAGGCTGTGTCTGGATCTGAAACGCAAGCTCAGCTTGCACAGACAATTAGCCGGTAAGAGCACTTGCATTAACACTCGGATCGTGACAGCATGTAGGCGGAACACAGTTTGTCTCTACTAACCCACTTTTGCCAGCCAGGACTCTGTATAGGCAGTGCTGCCTGATTCATGAGTCTGTGTGTCATGCCTCTCACATTAACAAATGGGGTGGGCAGGCAGCACTAGCGACTCCTTTATCTTGCCTCCTCCAGTCCCCCTCCAATAGTGCTAGTGTTGGGACAAAATGCTGCATCGGACGCTAGCCAAAAAGAGCCTGCATACATAAGTGTATAGGCAGCACTACTGGGGGGGCATTATTTGTAAGTGGCACTACTGGGGGCATTAAGTGTATAAGCTGCACTACTGGGGCATTATTTGTAAGTTATACTACTGGGGTTGTTAAGTGTATAAGCTGCACTACTGGGGGCATTAAGTGTATAAGCTGCACTACTGGGGGCATTAAGTGTATAAGCTGCACTACTGGGGCATTATTTGTAAGTGATACTACTGGGGTTATTAATTATATAAGCTGTAATACTGGGGGCATTATTTGTAAGTAGCACTACTGGGGGCATTAAGTGTATAAGCTGCACTACTGGGGGCATTATTTGTAAGTAGCACTACTGGGAGCAATATGTGTTGGAGTAAATGGCATGGAAAATTAATTCCACCACTTCTCCTGGACCACTTTAAGCACTGCCATAAACCTATACAAGTTAGCAATTCATTTTAGTGGCTGTTGTGCTCATTAGATGTACAGGGTAATCTGATCACACTGTACACCTCTGTGTTTGACCATGTTTCAGCCAGCCACGCCATCTTCCACCTGATGTTGTGATTGTATGAATGATAGGAGACGCAGTCTAATGGCCGTAAAGAAAAGTCATGCTGTGGCCTGGTTGGAAATTAAAATGAAATAGAGAACATTACGCACATGAGAGGTCTTGCTACCTTACTTATTGACATGCTCTATGTTATAATATGTGCAATGTAACATTCACAAGTTACTCAGCAATATGGTAGCTGTGAGTTTACCCTTAACCCCTTCCCGACATATGACGTACATTTACGTCATATGTCGGTTGGGGGGGAATCAAGCCAGCTCACGGAGTGAGCTGGCTTGAAAGAGAGCAGGTAATGGCTGTATATTACAGCCATGTCCCTGCTCTCACGGCCACGAGCGGCCCGCAGTGCTTAAATAGCTGATCGGAGGGGGGGCGCCCCCCTCCGGCGCCGGTCGGGGCCCCCCGCAGCGCGATCGGAGGGTGCCGATCGGTTGCCATGGTAGCCAGGGGTCTAATGTAGACCCCTGTGCTGTCCGTGTATGCATACCTATTACATCCTGCCTCAGGCAGGATGTAATAGGAAGTGCATAAAATCACTACGTTCAGCCATAGAGCTCTATGGCTGAACCTAGTACAGGCGATCGCGCCCCCTAGTGGTCAAGTACACTAGGGGGCCTTGTAGTAAAAGTAAAAAAAAAAAAAAAATAAAGTTTAAAAAAAAAAAAAAAAAATTAAAAGTTCAAATCACCCCCCTTTCCCCATTTCCCAAATAAAAATAAATAAATAATAAAAAAAATAAACATATTTGGTATCGCCGCGTTCCTAAAAGTCCGATCTATTAAAATATAACATTAGTTATCCCGCACGGTTAAAGGCGTAAACGGAAAATAATCCCCAACGCCAAAACTACGTTTTTTGGTCGCATCGCCTACCCAAAAAAAAATAGCTAAAAGAGATCAGAAAGTCGCCCATATCCCATAATGGTATTCATTAAAAAGTACACTTCAGCCCGCAAAAAATGAGCCCTCACCCAGGTCCGTAGGTGGAAAAATAAAAAAGTTATAAGCCGCAGAACATGGCGACGCGACGCAAATTCGAAAAACCGTAACATTTTCTATTTTTTTTTTAGTGGTAAAATGTAACGAAAACTATATAAGTTTGGTATTACCGGAATCGTAACGACCCATAGAATAAAGATAACCCATCATTTTAAACGAACTATGAACTCCAAAAAAACCGTAACCAGCGCAAAATTGTGGAATTGCGTTTTTTTTTTTTTTTACCCCACATTGAATTATTTCCTGATTCCCCAGAATATTATACGGTATAGTAAATGGTACCATTAAAAAGTACAACTTGTCCCGCAAAAAAAAAGCCCTCATGTGTCTATATAGCCGGAAAATTAAAAAAGTTACGCTTATTTGAACGCAAGGAGGGAAAAAAAAAATTACCTTAAAAGGCAATGTCGGGAAGGGGTTAAGTTTAGATGCAAAATTACTTCTTACTCTAACTCAGGATAACAATCGATGATATAAGCAGAGGCAGACTAAGGAAGTTGTTTTAGGATTAATTTGGGCCACGGTTAGGAGTATTGAGGTTTTTAAAAAATACAGTATACAGTATATGGTATAGTGAGTAGTAAGTAAAGGTTGAATGTGTGTGTTTGTGTGTGTGTGCGTGCGTGTGTGAAGAACTGTTGTTCTGTGGGAAATGTTGTCTGTCAAATACAGAACTATTAAACAACTTCCTCAAACATGATGTTGTCATATGTCATTCTATTTAACCAACTAAAAGACAAAATGAAGCATACGAATGTTTCCTGAGTTCCACAGACAGACTGAGGGGTTTATTTACTAAGATGGGCGTTTTATTGAATATGGGATGTTTCTATGGTCAACCAATCAGATTCTATCTATTATCTTCTAGAAGGTGCTAAATAAATAAATAAGAAGTAGATTCTGATTGGCTGCCATCTTGAATAGAACTCCCATCTTCGTAAATTTACCCCTAAGGCTCTGAAGATTTGACCACTGAGAATGTCCTTGTTTGGGTGACATTTTTTAACATTAACAGTAACAACTGTCACCACATGGATTTCCCAATGCTACCTGAAGCCCAGCATAGACAGAACAGTGTTTTACATTTACCCATGTCCCATCAGAGTCACTGTCTCCCTTCAAATCGCCTCACCATCAATATTGGCACATCTCTTGCCTGATAACTGGCATTCCCCTGACCTATCTACCCTTTCTTCAATCTATCTTGAAGCAAGAATGTCTCCTTCAACTCCATATATGCTACACTACTTTGCAACTTCTTAAGCTGGGCATACATCAAGGCGATTTGGTCCGATTTCGGCCGATTGTGACCAATCGGCCCGTTAAATCGGACCAAATCGCCTCTCCCTGATATGTAGTCGGGTCCGATGCGCGGTCCCGTGAGCATCGGACCCGACTAGGTGGTCGGACCGGCTGGCCGTCCGACCACCCGTTCTGGGACGGACACTAAGCAGGGACACATGCGATCCATCACAACGGATCGCATGTGTCCCTGCCGCCGGAAGGTCCCGGCGGCTTGCAGTCCATCGGGTGTCCGTACACTGCTGCGAGACGTCGCAGGCAGTGTATGGGCACCTTTACATTGTCCATGGGCAGCCAAGAAGGGGGATACTAATTAAACATGCCCAGACTTGTTTAACCCTTTGAGTGCCCATGTTGCTGTGAGCGATCCTTAAAATATCCATTAAAAATGCCAGCATCGCTCACAGCGAATGTTCTTTTTTTGGGTGCAATAGTTAGCTAAACTTCAATTAATCGACTTGGCTGTATTTGTAATTATTTATACTGAAAGAACAGACGCTGTGAGCGACACTGGCATTGTTAGCATCTTTTGGCACTCAAAGGGTTAAGGAGCCTATCAGGGGCCCATGCAAGCTGTGCCTGGGGGGGGTTCTGACCTGATTGTAAACTGCGAATGCGCAGACCAAGATGTAATCCAAATACTGTGCGTGTGCATACGGCTTGCAGCACGCAGGCGCTGGGCAGTCCTGCGATACAATCCTGCACATTTTATTTTATCTCTGGCGGTACGCAAGTTGATTGACAACAAGCCAGCATTTGGGGGTGGTAACCAGCCGTTTTATGGGAGTGTGTGACATCAGTTCTAGCCCCAATCAGCCTGTTTGTATTGCAGCTGCCGAGTAAGTCCTGGGCTACGCACAGACTGCACATACTGAAAAAATCATTTGATGGTGAGCTGGTTGCATGTGGATTTGCTGCTTATTGCTGTGATATTTTCACAAGCCTTGCACAGAAATTCACAGGTTTGCACTGGGTGAGATTTTACTCTGGTGAGGCAGCGAATACCTGATTGCAGAGCTCAGCAAATTAGCAGCCCAGGGATCAGGTCTGAATAACCCCCATTGTGCGATGGCATGCATAATAGTTTTCACTTCTTTTATACAGGGTGTGTGGTAACACTCCCATGATTTGGACATGCCTCCCCATCACTCAATTACTCATGTCATTGCTCTCCTTCATGCCACCATAGATCTACCTCTGACCTGCTGCTGGCAAGACTTTTTCCATGCCACTACTCACTATGGAAATCAGCAATGTGGCTGATTATACAGCCTCCAAATTTGTAAATACAGTGGCGGAAATTTACTAAGATGGGAATTAGACTTCACATGTGATGTTGCTATGGGCAACAAATCAGAATCTACTTCTTATTTATTTGGCATCCTCTAGAAGATAGTAGACAGGATCTGATTGGTTGCCCATCACATGTGTAGTCTAAATAACATCTTAGTAAATTTTCCCCCGTATGTTCTAAAAAACAATTTCTTTGTTGGAACTTTACCAGTTTACCTATATGAAATGTACAGTACCCCCGCAGCTGTCAGAATTTTCACTCTGCAACACTGTTTCATCAACTTCTTCCTTCCACATAGAATATGAGCTCTTTCATGAACATGGCCCCCATACCCTTTATTTTCATGTTTGCATTTTATTTGTCCATACAGTTCTCAAAGGCAGAATACTGTATAGGAATGTAGGTTAATAGGAGCAATTGGGCATGAAAATGCAGCTCACATTTGTATTTTGACTCTTAAAATATCAAACAAAATATTTGGATAACAAATGATACAATCGAGATATTTGTCAGCTGACGTCTTAAAGAAAGTCAAAATGGAAATACTGAATGGTTTCAGATTTATTAAGGCACAAAATTAGATTTAGGACAAGATATTTGAAAGGAGATCCAATAGAATTCATGCATTGCAGTAAGGAGGCAGCAGAGACTTTTTATCTCCCCACAAACACAGAATACTTTATTTTCAAATCCTTGGAAATGGTGGAGATTGGGCATTGAAACATAGCTGCCTACTCTCCTGCATTCTGCAGGAGACTCCCTGAAATAGCAGCAATCTCCCTCTCTCCCTCATTAGTCTAGCAATCTCCCTCATTTCACCTAGACCACATTACACTGTTAAATTTTTTGGGGAAAAGGGAATGAGAGATTAATACTTTTACATTGAATCATCAGCACCAATCCCAGCACTATACCAAGTATAGTAGCTCTTACTAGCTGCTTTGGGGCTTATCCACATTTGAATATGTCATTTTAAAAGATTCCATAAGTCATTTTAAAAGATGTAGCAGTACACACCCACGCTTCTAGGTGCCACGTTCACAAGCTCTTTTCCCATTCTCTCCATATATGGAACTAGACACGCCCTTCGGGTGGAGCATGACATGCCCTTCAATGGGGCGCTGTGCAAAATTCTATTACCAACTAGAATCTCCCTGAAATGCGTTTTCAAAAGTAGGTAAGTATGCATTGACATACTTAATGGGATTGCTTCTGCATCTTCCAAGTGCACTTTATGTTGAAATTTGCATTTATAGAATCATTCTGATCAATGTAACAATCCAATACATTATGTGATAGCACTTGTAGGGGAGAAAAGTCAGTCGTCTCCCTTTCATGGCTTATTTAGGACAAGAAGAAGCTGGAACAAGAAGTGTTTCAGATGAAAGATCAAAAGTAAAAATGAA
Source organism: Crinia signifera (assembly GCF_055691185.1). Lineage (NCBI taxonomy): Eukaryota > Metazoa > Chordata > Amphibia > Anura > Myobatrachidae > Crinia > Crinia signifera. The sequence continues at coordinate 99,762,476 of NC_139224.1, forward strand.
AGAAAGGGGAGTTCCTGTTCTGTCCTAACGTCGGCTGAAGTGATATTTTTATTCTTCCACAAACCCACAAAGGTATACACAGAGAACGTTTCCAAGGTAAATACGTAAAGCAGGAATGTGGGTTTCCACTCTTACTGCAATGCAGAATTCTATGTGCATATGTGTGCACAGAATGTGTACAAGTGAATTCACCCAGATTTTTGCTTCTTACTATAGCTGTGTTATATAAATGCTATGACCTGTAACCTTTTCCGAATCGTATCTTTCAGTATCTGTAACTTTACTAAAATGGATCCTGATTCAGCTGCTAATCTTCGGAGCACATTGATCAGTTAGCCGCCGCTCTGCTAGAGTGTAAATCCGCCCCTGTGCACAGATGCAAATGCGATCGTAGCCATGC